>NC_045629.1:53904763-54250597 GCF_009829155.1 Mustela erminea
GAAACATGCATCATTATTTGGGGGAAAGCATGTCCTGCTAGTAAAGCATGGAAATTAACCAACTGACAGAATCTTATCCAAGTAACAGTGGATTTGGATATTTGTATAATGACCCTATTAGAGAGTACGTACCAGAAATTGCAATCCTTTGACTTTAAGAAAAAAGCACTAGTTATATTAGTTGTTTGTAATATTCTGATGCTGCAGTATGAGTCTTTAGAAAAAAAAAAAACAACTCTTAAGGACATTTATCTTATTTCTGTTAGTATCATTTGATTTTTCTTGTTTACATTTCTCATTTCACTAGTAGAAACTTGTAGAGGCAAATGTCTTTTTCACTCTATACATTAGAACAGAAGAACAAAGTGAAATTGCAATGTGTTTAATGTCACATGTATTCACAATAAGATAATATTTAGAGTCTCAAAAGAATTGTTAATGTGGGGAAAAAAATCAGAAAATTTCACCTTTTACAGCCAGTGACAATAAATTTTCTAATGCTATCAAATAATTAGTAAAAACAATTGATAAAAAACATAGCAAGACAGATATTTTTAATGTAAAGAACAACAAATATTGGCCAAAACTCAGGGTGGCTCACTTGAAAAGAAATAGAAATAACAGAAGACTGTTAGGTTACGTAAGACAAGATTAAGTGGAAGTATAAGAGTAAAAGTTAATAATAAGCTAAAAACAAGGCACTTGTTCTGTGAGACATGTAAAAGTAGCAAACCTGAGGACAATGCAATTTTCTTTTCTCTATTTATTCTGTGTTATGGTTATCTAGCATGATGAATGAAAGAGGAATGTTCCTGCCACTATAGAACATAGTATAATTTCTTTCAGGAGATAAGTATTCAACAATGGAGAGTGCTTTTATTTTTAAATAAAAATAGTCTTTTACATTTCAACTTTAGCCTTTTCTAATTTTAAAAAGCCAAATTCCTTATTAAATTTTGGGTAAGGCTGTATAATAGCAAAGTTGGAGAGAACACACTACATTTTATAAAGTACAAAAAACCCATAAAACAAAAAATCCTCATGAAGCAACAAACAGCAGTGTTGTATTTCCTGTTGTTAGAAACAATTGCTAAAGCTTATCACTTGACTAGCAGGCTTATTTTATGAAGGAATCATTAATACATAATTCAGTGAGACTTTGGAGAAGTCTATGAAATTGGTCACAAAGTGGCCATGAAACAAATAGAAGATTTCTTAGAGAAAATTGGTACAGAATAGAGAAAAACAGAGACCTCTGACTTCTCCAAGGGCCTTTTTAGTAGTAGTAGGAAAATAATAAGTAATGTGCAACCATAGTTATCACACTATTTGATTTCTTTCTAGTCTTTCTAGTTTAGTCAATGAAATAAGAGAGCACCATTTTCTGATGGACACTAACAACATAGTCAAAAACTATTTGACTTATTTTGTTATAATACTGATTTCAGACAGTGGGTGGATTTTTTTGAAGTTCTAAGAATTATACTAGAGAATGCTTAACTACATATAATTACTCCAAACTGCCAGTCCCTCAGATGTCTTCTGGAGTATCCTTTCTCTCACTAAGTGTCCCACTCTTGCTTGAGATACGCTTTAAAGCAATTCCACAGAATTAGCTACTGTGGGATCTTGGTAGGAACCAACCATGGCATCAGGTTTCCAGAAGATAGACTACCTTGATCTGCCGTTGGTGGGAGTGAAGGTCAATACCTACACAGACTCCTCCTCTTTCTGGCCAGCCAACTGCAGCTGAGCTAGGTTCACTAATCACTTTGAAGATGCTCACTTGGCTTGACAAGAGAAGGAAGATTTCCCTAGTTTTTGCCCAAACCATATAGGGTTTGGGGCGGAAACTCAATATTCTGATGACTTTCTCCAAAGAAGTTCTTTTTGACATCTTTCATATTAACTGTTTCATACCAATGCTGGCCAAACCAATGTTACAGTCTCCTTAGCGTCACTTTTAGGATATGGAGATGTTTGGTACTGACTTCACAGTTTCAACAGTGGGGTTCTCAGACAAAACTGAAACAAAGCTCTACCTCCATAGCTTCTATACATCTGACAGATCTAATTATGCTAGTTTTTAACATATTCTCACCAATTAGGGTTTTAAAAAAATCAAAAATATTTTTAAGGAAGTGATTGATATACAAAAAGCAGTATATATTTATGTGTACAGCTTGATCAGTTTGGAGATAAGTATCTCATGTATCTTTGAGGCCATCTATCCCATAAACATCCATCACCTCCAAAAGTTTCCTCCCACCCTTCTTACTTAATTATTCTTATGATAAGAAAACTTAATATAAGCTCTACCCTCTTAGAATTTTATTTAGTATACAATATATTATTGTTAACTATACCCATTATGTTGCCCAGTAGATCTTTAGAACTTACTCATGTTGCATAACAGAAACTTTGTACCCTCTGACTAATAATTCTCCCAAGCCCCTGGTAAGCACCATTTTACTCTCTGTTTCTATGAGTTTGGCTATTTTAGATTGTTCATATGAGTGGGATCATGTAGGAGTCACTCTTCTGTACCTGGCTTCTTTCACTTAGCATAATGTCTTCCAGGTTCAATCAATTGGGAGAAGGGATTGTGTTTTTGTGGAAAAGACTTTTTTTTTTTTTTAAAGATTTTATTTATTTATTTGACAGAGAGAAATCACAAGTAGGCAGAGAGGCAGGCAGAGAGAGAGAGAGAGGAGGAAGCAGACTCCCTGCTGAGCAGAGAGCCTGATGCGGGACTCGATCCCAGGACCCTGAGATCATGACCTGAGCCGAAGGCAGCGGCTTAACCCACTGAGCCACCCAGGCGCCCCGAGTGGAAAAGACTTTTTAAAGTTATTTCTGTTTAGAGATATAGCTTGTAAACTGAATATTAATTAGAAGGCATAGTTTTCCTTTAAGGGGTAAGCACATTTCACAAGTCTATACATTTTTATATATGAATAGAGTTATTTGATTCCATTAACTCATAAATTTAACAGATTAAGTTCCCTTAAAATTTATTCCCATTTACAAACCTAGTTAAATAAGCTTCTTCAAACATTTTAAACTATACTTTTTAAAAAAAAAAAACTAACACTATAAATGCCTAATGGAGCAAATTTAAAATACAGTAAGTCAATATTTTTAGATATTTAACTCCTATAAAACTAATAAATCAAGTCTATAAATGTCATAAATTAGATTCTCCGAAGCATTTCAAACATCATAAAATCATGCCTGGAAGCAAGACTTCCAATTAAAGATGGCAGATGAAATAGAACTATTAAGGTTTGTTTCTTTTCAATACTCAAATGACATTGAAGTGATTTTTTAAAAAAAGGAAATATAGGACAAAGGGCAAAATGCAAAAGAGGGAATAATAGGAACAATTTGGAGGCTGGAAAGCAGATGGCTTAGGAGATAGGGAAGCTAACAGAAAAGTTAAGAGGCACCAAAGTGTAGTGCAGAATTCCCAAAAGCCAGTTGGTGACATTGAATCTTGAAAGATAAGACTAAAAAGTCTGTTTATAAACTAGATTTACCCAAGAGAAAAGACCTAAAGTTATGGACATTAAGAATTCTATGAATCAGCTCCACGAGAGGATCTTACAGTAAAGAGTACAGCATGCAAGCCTCATTGCCAATAAGCTTTTTTTCGTGTCCTGCTCTTAAATGGGAAAGCTGTTGAGGTGCATTCCAGAATTTAAACACTCTTAAATTCTTAATTTAAGCACTCTTAAATTACAGCTTCTAATATGAGAATATTGACCAAACCAAATGCACAGGGGGAAAATAAAATGGAACAGAAAATGTACAGGGATGGGGTGGAGGGGGGAGCTTCTAAAACATCGTTAATACTCGCAACAGAAAATTTTGTATCCATAAACCCAAATAGGATGATACAGGAAGGAATATTCAAAAACAAAAAATAAAAGCTCTAAAAGATTAAAGATACGATTGCATAAATGAAAAACTCAGTAAAGCCTTTTGAAGGAACTCTTCCCCAAAGTAAACAAATAGGATCAAAAGAAAAGAGGAGATAAATAAATAGAAAAATTAGAGGACCGGTAGTGGGAGTCCATTTTCTAAACAAGAGTTTGAAGAAGAGACACAAGGGAAAAATTGAGTGGAGACAAGTCAGAGAAACTACTCAGGAAAATTTCTGAAAACTGAAAGACTTGAGTTTCCAATTTGAAAGATCCCAGTACCAAGAACAATGAATAAAAATAAACCAACACCCAGGCATATTATCATGAAACTTAAGAAAACTTGTGACAAAGAAAAGGTCCTCACATCTTCTGGAGGACTTATTTATTTACTGGATCAAGAATCAGAGTGGTATATAACTTCTCTGCAGGAAACTGTAAGACAATGGAGTATGCCTTCAAAATTCTAATGGTGAGTTATTTCCTACCAAAATTTTAAATAAAATTATAAATAATATGTGAGAGTAGAGTAAAGCCATTTTCATACATGCATATCTTTAAAATTTCCCTCCCATACGCCATTTCTTGGTGCCTCATCAGTACAAAAAAGTAAAGCAAAAAAGAGAAAGGTGTAGAATCCGGAAGACAGAGACACCTATAACGAAGAAGTAAAGAGCATCTCCTGAGGGGCATTTCCACTAAGAAAGCTATTCTATACATCAGTTCAGGCTGAAGCAGCTCAGAATGGAGAGAGTTCAAGGTTGGCGCTGGGGAGTGGAAAAAGAAAGAGATTGGAGGAACTGCTTTTTAATCAGAAGCCATGAGTACTAACTGTTGACGTCTTTTAGTTCATAGGATTGTGATTAAAAATTAAAACTAAGATTGTAAAGAGACAAAACAATCAAATCACCATGTTGTAGAAAATTCACACAAATCCAGTTGGAATAATATTTATTTCTTCATTATCTCTGCTTTTTTGGTATGCTTTCCTGGTGATACAAATTACAGTTCAACCAAGGAGATGGTTATCATCATCTGCAGTCTATTACAGTAGCTAAAGTCATTGATTTGGGTTGTGGATGGTGATTCTGGGCTTCTCAGTGCTACTTTTGGAAAAATCTACCAAAATACAGGTTAACAAGCCAAATCTCTTCTTTTAATGGAACTTTCAAGCCCACCCCTTTTAACAACCTAGTAAATCACCTGCTCCCTTATTCATTTTTTTCTCCTATCATCTCAGGCAACTTTTGTCTGAGCTAATTTACTAGGTAATATACCTATTATCCAGATTACAAGTTACATTTTCTGCCTGACTGAATTTACAACATTTAAAAAAAAAAAATTTACATTATCTCATTATTCACCATTCTACATACTATAGTAATCCAGTTCTTCTTGGAACTTATATATAACTAGATAAAGGAAAAAGAAAAGAACATTGTAAATAAATAAATTGTATAATAAATTAAGTGATAATTGCTGATGGATAAAGAGAATGATAAAGGTAGATCAGGAGTGCCAGGTTGGGGTGTGTTGCAATTTTCTTTAGTTTTAGTAAGGGTAAGTCTCATTAAGAAGATGACGAAAATGAGCAAAGACCTTTAAGAGGTGAGAGGCTAGCAATGCAGATACCTGGGGAAAATAGAATTCCAGGAAGACAGAAAGAAAGGCCCAGAGGCAGGAACTTGCTTTATGCATTTCAGGAATATCCAAGTGAACATGACTGGAATGAAATGAACAGGGGAGAATAAATGGGAGATAAGTTTGGTGAGATAATGGGGATCACATAATACAGCATCTTAGAAGCTTTTATTCTGGATCGTAGGACTACAGCCCTTACCTAGAGTGAAACAAACAGTGACGAATGATTTTGAGCAAAGAAATGGCAAGATCTGATTTACATTTCATTCTGTCTGAAATGAAGAAAATTGAAAATGGAAACCATTGAACCAACAACCATGGAAGCAGACAGACCCGTTAGAGGTTATTGTTGGGTTCAGGTAGGAAATAGTAACAGTTTTGGCCAAGATGGTAGTGATGGAGGCAATGAGAAGTGCTCACATTCTGTTCATATTTTAAATGAAGAGCTAACAGATTTTCCTTGTAGGTAGGATGTGGTGTTTGAGAGAGTAAAGAGAAAGTAAAGAGAAACAAAATAAGTGTTCCTGCAAGGTTTGGGCCCAAACAAATGGATTTTCCCTCATGTAAAATGGGACATATGAGGGTAAAGCAGGTTTACAGAGAATTCATGAGTTCATTTTTGAACATGTTAAGTTTGAGATGGCCAGAAGGGTGTACAAGTGGAGAATAGGCAAGTTGGCTATGTGAATCTGGGGTTGGGGTGGGGAGGAGTTTTGTGCTGAATATAATTGCTTTGGGAGTTTTCAATATGTAGATGATAAATAAAACCTTGATGAGCTCACCAAAAGAATAAGCATGGACAAATGACCAAGAACTGAGGCCTGTGTATCTTCAGTTTAGGGAGAAGAAGACCTGGCAAAAGAGGGCAACCAGTTCAGTAGGAGAAGAACTATGAGACTGTGATCTCCTAGAAGCCAGTAAAGAAAAGTGTATGGGGAAGGGGTATAGAGGTCAAGGTTTGAATGGGAATTCAGATGACCACTGTTTCTATGAAGGTCAAGGGCGCTGATGACTTGACCAAGAACAGTTTCAGTGCAATAGTCAGCCTAGAAGCCCAACTAGACTGGATTGAAGAGAGAGCATGAGAGGTATTAGAAATGGAAAATAAAGGAAATTTCAAAGAGTTTTTCTGCAAAGGGGTGAAGAAGAAGGGAGTGCTCATCGATGGAATAAATTGGCTCAAAGGAGGGCTTTTTTCGGATGGGAGAAATAACAACATATTTTGATGTGAATGAGAGTAATCTAGCAAGGAGGGGCAAATGTGACAATATGCAGTGCAGAGTTTCAGAAGGATTGTCTTTGAATGAGTGAGAGAAGAGGAAGCTAAATGAGCTGAAAAGTAGGAACACATGAGAAAGCTGAGCTAGTCGGGGCAGGTGCCAGTAGGAGGGTCGATGTGACCCTGAGAGTCTTTGCAAGTTCTCTGAATGCTTCACTTTGTCCAGTAAATTAGGTAGCAAGATCATCAACTGAGAATATGGATGGAGGGAAAATTAATGAGGGCTCTTTTAGGAGAAAGGAAATGGTGTGAAATTCCCTTCTAGGAGAGTGGGAGAGTGCGTAATGGGAAAAGAGAGTAGCCGTGCCACGCAGCACTCTGGGATCACTGGAGACGCACAGAAATACCTCTGGAAAGCCTGCTTGTCATGCCTCTATAGCTGAATTTGAAAATACAAAACAACTTTACAGTTGTTTTTTTTTTTTAAGATGGACTTTGACCAAAGAATGTTCTCAAACAGTAGGCTAACCTTCTCCTGGCAGTCCAAACAAGTCAATGTGCAATGGTTAGTGGGCTTCTGTGAGATGGTTGTGCACATTTATGGCTGCTGCCGGGCCTAGATCCACTCCCCTACCTGGCTTTTCGACTCTCCCTGTTTTTAAAACCTTTCTGGATGCCCTTCCATGCATTTCCCTCTCTTTCTGGTGTGTATTTTCTTCTTATGGTATTTCTAGGTGGAATTGTTAGTATATGAACTGATGGGCATTACGGGCATTACCAGTATTTTTGAGCTGGGGGAAAAGAGAAAAAAACAAAACAAGTACTAGAAGACCTGAGGACAGAGAAAGGAAAGATACAGATTTAGGTAAGAAACGACTCAGAATGAGAGGCCCATGAAGGTGAGCGTTGCTGTGAGGCCTGCTGAGCCGTGTGGTACATCTGAAGAGAAGCAGTAGAAAGAAAGCAGGACGATGGTATGAGATGGATCTCAGGAGGACACCTGAGCTCACTTGAGTTACTTCTAGTGTGGCATTTTCAGATATCGGGTTAACTGAACACTGACTCTTATTTAATGATCTAACTTTTCAAGCAAGGAAGAATGTATTTCTTGAGTCTTTGTTTTCATTTATTTACAAGAAATATGAGGAATCCCTCACTTACTTTTTTTTTTTTTTAAGATTTTATTCATTTATTTGACAGAGAAAGAGAGATCATAGGTAGGCAGAGAGGCAGGCAGAGGGAGAGGGGGAAGCAGGCTCCCTGCCTAGGAGAGAGCCTGATGCGGGGCTCGATCCTGAGATCATGACCCCAGCCAAAGGCAGAGTCTTTAACCCACTGAGCCATCCAGGCGCCCCCCTCATTTTACTTTTAAACCAAGCAGTCTCTCTTTCTCTTTCTTTCTTTCTTTCTTTTTTTTTTTTTTTTTTGTTTTTAAAGGCTGGAGTATTTACTTTTTTTTTTTAAGTTTCTGTATTTATTTATGTAATCTACCCCTAAACTCACAGCCCCAAAATCAGGAGCCACGTCCCCTTCCAACTAAGCCAGCCAGATGCCCCAAACCAAGCAGTTTCTTACAGTATGACATAATAGTTAAAAGCTTCCTATCAGGGTTTGTATATCTCAGCTGCATGATCTTAGACAAATAATTTAATCTCTCATTGTTTGGTGTTTTTATATCTATGAGTTATAGGGTTGGTCTGAATATTAAATAGTAGTATTTATACTATTGGGAGTAAGTAGTAAAAGGTACCTTTTACTCCCAACATTCCAAGGTAAGGCAGCTAGTAAACAATGGAACTGGAACTATGACCGCCACCACCAGCACAGTTTTAAAATCTGGTTCTTAAAGGTCCCATGACTGACTGCTTTCCTCTTGGAAATAAAATCAGAAGGCAAGCATGAGTCTTTCTTGAGCCTTGAACTCCATTTTTAGAGGAAGAAAAGAATTTACACATTATTTCTCTGAGGGTATCCATTTTTTCTTTTTCTTGCAAGACATACTGACTTGAGGGACTATTTAAATGTAAAGTTATTCAGTTAAAGGAAAAGGAGAGGACACCTGGGTCCTCAAGCTACAGGTGCATTTTTGACACACTGCTGCCCCCTGCTGCCTGATGCCTAACTTGGCTTTTTCACACATCGTAGCTTCTTAAAATTATCAAGCTCTATCTCCCCCCTATTGCAGAGCCATACTAAAGAGGAAACTGAGTCCCTGAGGTGAGCATGGTTACACCAATGGTGGAAGATTTAGGATTAGACTACTGAAAAGCCACTTTTTCCTGCTTTTCCATATTGTCCTTCCCGTATTAAATGTCAACAAATGACTTACTGGATGCCAACTATGAGCCATGTGCTGTTAGAAAATACTCAAAATGGAGAAGTGAAAACCAAGAAATCTGCACTGATAAAACTTGTATTCTCATGTGGATAAATAGCCAACAAATAGGGGAAAAAAATCAGAAAATAAAATACTTAAGTTTATGATTGACACATTAAATAGTAATATTGATGACTAATGTTTGCGGGTCACTGTGAGAAGAGCAAGTTTCCAAGTGCATGATTCCAAGTGCTGTCTATGCTTTGCTTCGTTGGGTTCTCACAGCAACTCTCAAGCAGCTATTTAACTTTAACCTTAACCTTAACGTTTGGTGAAGATACTGAGGCAAGGCAGGAATGATCCTAAGAGGTGGAACCAGGCCCTGAAACAGAGCTCCTCTGACTCCAGAAGTATTGAGGGCAATCTTCTCAAGGGAGATGACACTAAAGAGGAGAAATCGAGCTTTTGAAGACCTAGGGGATAGCAAGCCAGGCAGGAGGAACCGTGCATGCAAAGTGAGTTTGGGATGTCTAGGTGCCAGAAAAAAGAGCCACATGGCTGTATTAGAGAAGCCTGCAGGGAAAGCACCAGAGTCTAGGTCATGCTGAGGAGCTTGGATTTTATTCTAAATTATGGAAGAAATTTATTCAAAATTATAAGAAATGATTAGAGAATTTTAATCAGAAGAATAGTCCTAATCCTAATAAGGAGCTCACTCTGGATATTAGAAGGAAAATACATAGTAGAAGGAAGGACAAGAGTTGGTAGAGGCAATTAGTTGGAGAGTAATAACTTCTGTCCCACCTAGACCTCCTTCCTCTTCCCAAGGCCTACGGTGTATGAGTCTGCATGTTGACCCCTTCATAAGGGCCATAGACCCAACCAAGTCTATGATTTGTGGCTGAAAACCAGCCTCAACTCTGTGCATGAAACCAATGAGCCCCATGACCCCAGGCCCAGTGGATATTCTGCACCTGCCAAGGGGAGTTCTTTTTCTTCCTAATTAGCATACAGGTGCCATATTGAATAGTGCCAGGACTGACTCCACTGGTCTTTTCATCCCAAACAGCATATAGACCTAGCATGGGGGCATATACGTAGTAGGTTCTTGGTCCACCTGGTTTACTTGATTCTGATTTAACCTAGTCTGGTTATAGAAGGTAAGGCCATAAATTCAAAGTGTAGACTCTGTTTTGATTATTTGCCCAGGGTGTATGCAGAAAGGAATGAAGTTGAGGGTCCCGCCAAGCCCAGCTGAACAGCTCCCGTATCTCAATCTCAAACAGGGCAAGTGAAATGTAAGTGTCTATTAAATTGTTGAGACTTTAGTTTTTATTCTCTGGCAGTTGATAGGACGTGTGGCTCTGTCTGTTTGAGGGCTGTTTTTTTTTCTTGTTTCCAATAAAGTTAATCCTTAAAGAAAAGCAGGCTAAGAGGGATCTTGACACCAGTATTGCTCTGTAAGAGAAAAGTTTTGTCAACTTTGAAATTAATTCAAAATTAAATTAACCATGTGGTTCATTTGCAGTTTGTTAAAGGTGCCCTATAACTAGTCAAGCCAGGGGGCCTCTTGGTTACACATAAGAATGGAGGCATGGAAACCTGTTCCCTTCCCCTAACTACTGCTTACTTATCTGCTATTTCATTTTAATACTTCATTATTCATTTGAGTGGTAGCTCTTGTTTGGAGACTTAAAGTTCTCATCGTCTTTTTACTTTGAGTGTGAATGAGTTCAAAATCTCTTATAAGAAGAACAAGTTCAGTTAATGAGACCAAAAATCACTGGTACCTAAAATTTCAGAGGATGCAAGCCAGGGGTGATCTGAGGCATGAGATCTGGAGCCAAGGACACTGGTAAAAATAGACTGATTCATATTGCTGTTAATAGTTAAAAGGAATCTATGAAACACAGACAACAGAGTCTGGGCATAAAGGAACCAGAACTGGTCTCTCTTCCCTTAAAAGGTGCTCAGTCTTATATAATCTTCCTGCCTATAGGAACAAGTACTACCCAAAAGGGAGAGTGGCCAGTGGGAGATTCTAGATGTGGGCCACATGTGACCCGTGGACCACCAGTTTGCAACCCTTGCTTTAAAACTACATAGAGTCGGGACACCTGGGTTGCTCAGTGGGTTAAGTCTCTGCCTTCAGTTTAGGTCATGACAACCAGGGTCCTGGAATCGAGCCCCACATCAGGTTCTCTGCTCAGCAGGGAGCCTGCTTCCCTATCTCTCTCTCTGCCTGCCTCTCTGCCTACTTGTGATCTCTCTCTGTCAATAAATAAATAAAATATTTATTTTAAAAAAGCATCATTTTAAAAAATTTAAAATAAAATAAAATTACATAGAGTCAAGGTCCCTCTGAGAAAGAAGCACGCATGGAACTTGCTTTTTGCTTTATTAACAATCAGTCACATCATTACATTCTCTATTCAAATGGAGGCATCATTTCCCCTTAAGAATGCCGGAGCTATACTTCGTGGGGAAAAAAATAAAGACAGCATTCATCTAGTTTCTTCGGTCACTTACAGCGTGCAAGAATAGTGGAAGTGGCCCTTTCCTCCTTGCTTGTAAAGGAGCCCACAGGCTAATAGGAATAAGGCATATCCAATAAAGGTAGCAAATAAAACTCTTGGAGCAGTATTCAAATTCTCTGTAACTCACTGAAATTAGAATTCAGTATTTTTGGAAATGGGGCCTGTGGCATGCCTAGCTGTAGGCTGAGAGATCCATGTTAAAGAAAGAGCAGTTAATAGGAACACTTGTATAAAAAAAAAAAACTGTTGAATAAGGTTTTAGATTTTTGAAAATGCATTTCAAATGTTCTTTATCCTTAATTTTGTAATTTCAGTCTATCATATATTGTTTTCAAAGTATAAATTTTTGCAAAAATTCCTACCGAACTTCCCTTTTATCTAGTAACTCATTTAGTTATTTCAGTGAATATTTATTAGCAGCTACTAGTGCCAAGAACCCATCTAAGTACAAGAGATCCATCAATTAACAAAAAAAGATAAAGATCCCTGTCCTCAAGGAGCTTATCTATTAAAGCTAAAAAATAATAAATTTCCTGGTATGTTGGGAGGAAATAAGTATGATGGGAAAAATGAAAGTAGAGCAAGTTAAGAGGGACTGAGGCTAGGGGGTATGTTAACCCTGCATTTTTATTTTACTTATTTTTATTTATATGAGAGAGTGAGTTAGCCAAAGTGTGGAGATGATTTTGCTTACCCGAATATTCAGAACAACAAAGGCAGTTCATAGAAGTGTGGTGCAAAGGAGTAATTTCCAACTATTACTTGGCTCCAACTACTACTCAGTTTTTTTCTGTAGAATTTGAACTGCTTGAAATGCAGTTAAAAAAAAAAGAGCTAAAAGCAAAATGGTCTTTTTGCACAACTACAACGTCCCTAGATACTCAGTCTATCACAAAAAAAATTCAGACCAGAGAAAAAAGATCATCATAAGTGATGGTGTTAATGATTCACAGACGTGTGTGCTGTGTGTCTGAGTCCTTACTGTATGTGCTTTTTAATCTCCTAATTTTAGAGCATTTTCTAAAAATAATCAGATAGCTTGGCAAGTCTGCATTTCTGCAGATCCCTGATATTTAGAGTCCACAAAGGGATTATTATTAATGTGTGAAATTGCCTCCCTAGCAACCCAAATGTATCCCATGAAACAAAAAACTGCTCATGAATATCTGAGGTTATATTTTAATTTGGACTTATGCTTAATATTTTGTATTCAGTAAACCAAAAGTTGCAAAACTCAAAAGGCAACTGTTTTTAAGCTGTGTATTACATAGCTGGATAGTAATTCCATCTAGTGCCTTTTAGTATTTTTGGAAAGAATAAAAATGTAAAAAGAAAACCATGAGCAGAACTTTGCTAATTTTGAAGGGCTTAATATTTATTTTCATATGATCCAGATGGAATAGAATCAGGATGAAATTTTATTATAAATTTCATCTTTGAATATAGTCTGAAAAATTTAATTCAAACTATGGGATATCTCGCTCTCAGAAAATTAACAGGAGGTGCCTTGTGGTTTAAGTAAATGTAATTGCCTTAAATTGAACCTGACCCCGTGGAGAATATATTATTACCTGCCAAATGCTATCATACATGCATGAGTATCAGTTATGGATTATGGATCACTAATGGCTAAGTGACTTGGGTCGTATTTGATCAAGCCAACAGTGTGACCTATGAAATTCATTTATCCTCCAAGATTGTCACTAGTTTTAGCTATTTCTCCAGACAATTTTTGCCTGTAGCCTCTGTTCTTATCCCTAATATGCCTGATTCCTACATGGGTCAGGAAGGCAAAGGTGCGAACGGTCTTTTGCATAAGCACACGCAGGTGTGAAGATAACCTTTTCTATCTTACAGGGAACCATCGGGTGAGACAACCCTGTAGATCCTGAAGAATCCTCCTTTCATTAAGGAGGCTCGCTGAAGGGCAAGTAAAGAGCATAGTGTTGGGTCCTTCTCACACACAGCACAACTGTTCTTTCTTCCCAGTGGCTGTTTATTACTGAGAGGAGGAAATGTCAGCATCCCTTCATCAGATGCTAATTCAGCATCTGAAACAGTAAAAATTGGTGGAAAGACATGAGGTCAGTCCACCACGGTGGTTAAAATATTGACTAATTAACTCAAATGCTCTGAAGTAAAAAGAACTTTGAGGGTGAAGTCAATATTTGCATGATTTGAGAGCCTCCTTACTTTATGTATCTTTCTTCAAATATCTGAACTGGGTCATATTTATTCTTCAACCAGGAACAAAAAGAGATTCTTTTTCTTTGGGCCCACAGATGTATTGGATTGTTATCAAGTTTCTTACTGGGAAAGGTTAAGTTAATATTTTTACAACAGATAAAATCTTCAAAGTGAGCCACAAGCTTAAGTAACGAGAGATTTTATAGGCTAGAATGTCAAGGATACAGAGTAGAGAAAGGGTTTGCCAGTCATGCAGCCATGATTATTCTTAGTGTAAAGTTCATGTCCCTCCATCTCAACAACTCTCTTAACATGTCACCTTGTCCTTTATATATTGTTGAAAGAGACCTTGGAGAGTCCAACAGTTGCAAATTCACATGCTTCTTGGGGGTTGTAAATGACTATATCCATCATGTGCAAATAAAAGGAGTGATAGAAACCACAGGAATTCGAGAGCTTATGCCCTATCTAAACACATTAAAACCAATTTAAAATAAAGTTGTGTCTTCCAAACACACCCATCCACAAAATAAATGAGGCCAATGTACCCCTAATTTGCTACCTTATGACTTAGCCTAACCCAAACAGCAGTTTCTTCTAACTTACTATCCAAGCTTGAGATCCCTTCTCGAAATTCCTGCCAAGTGGCCATTCACTTCTGTTGGAACAATTCCAGTGACGAGAACTCATCACCATTTGAAGCTGCCAAGTTTTATGTCAGTTATATCAGTGATGGTAGTGAAAGTAGTCTCTTTTGTGGTTGAGGATATTAGTAGCAATGATTTGTGAACTTTAACAGTATATTACTCTGACCAGCAAGAATCCACAGGCCTCTCTGTTTTGTGATTGTTACTTGAGAGTCTGTCACTGTCGAGGGTTCTAACTCTTTGCTTCATGGATGCAGGTCAGTTCCTTAACTACAGAAGCATCCTCATATTTGACTGTATTACCCCAGTTCAGTTGTATTGCCCATGTTATATAGGCTGATCTTAAAAAGACCTATTTTCCATTAACATTTGTTTCATCCCAAGACATATAAACTGTTTCTTGGTACTGGGCACTGAGCTAGGTCCTGGGATACAAGGGAGGAAGGCTCTGCTTTCCTTAGATGTTTAGGAAAATGGACAAAACGCAAAATAATTTAAAAGTTCCCTAAAAGTAATAGAAGCTGAAGAGGCAGACAGGAGCCAGATCCTTGGTGTTGGAGTTTTCTAAGAACATGATGAGAAGCTACAGAAGGATTTTAAGTAGAAGAATGATATGACTTTAGATTTTTTTGAAGAGGAAAAAATGCTAACATATAGTCAGTGTACAAAATTCAGAAAATACAAAAAGTATATTAAAGAGAAAATACATGATGCAAGATACTGTCACCCAGAGCTGAGGATGGTAGAATTCTGTACTAGCAAGTTCAGGCTAGTATAACAGAATACTACACATTAGGTGACTTAAACAGCACACATTTATTTCTGATAGTTGTGGAGACTGGGAAGTCCAAGATCAAGATGCCAGCAGATCTGGTGTCTGAGGAAGACACTCTTCTTAGTTTGCTTTCTTGATATATCCTCTTATGGCCAACAGAGGGCTCTGGTCCTTTCCGTATAAGGACCTGATTCCATCTTGGAATGGAATGACCTAATCTAAACCTAATAACCTCCTAAAGGCCACACCCACTATCCCAATGGAGTAAGGTTTTCAACATATGAATTCATACACTCCATACAAGCTCCCAAGACTCTTATCCTCCAGTATACATTCCCTGCAAATCTCTTCCCATTCAATGATCATGGGCAGGAATATGAATCTGAATATGAATATGAAGATACTACTCCCATGTTGTATGGCAAGGGTCAAAGGGTTTTGGAAATATAATCAGGGTCTCTAATCAGTTGATTTTAAGTTATTCCAGAGGGAGATTAGTCTGGATGGACTTGGCCTCATCAAGTGAGCTCGTGGGACCCCTGAGTGGCTCTGGTCATGGTCTCGGGGTCCTGGGATTGAGCACCGGGTCGGGCTTCCTGCTCAGCAGGGAATCTGCTTCTCCCTCTGTGCCCTCCTGCTCTCTCTCAAATAAGTATATAAAATCTTAAAAATAAATAAATAAAAGAGGGTCTAGAGATCTTAGTAAGAAGCCAGAGATATTCAGATAAAGCAAATATGCTTTTCCATTGGCTCTAAGAAGCAAACTGCTGTGTGGAAAGGCCCATGTGTCAGGGAACAGTGGGTAGTGTCTAGTTACTAAAGGCCTCAGACCTACAATGGCAAGGAATTAGATTTTGCCAAAAAAAATGAACTTGGAAAAAGCTCCAGTGAGACTATAGCCCCTGCCAACACCTTGATTTCAGCCCGATAAGATACTTTTTTTTTCTTTCTTCAAGATTTTATTTATTTGACACAAGGAGTGAGAGAGCATAAGCAGGGAGAGCAACAGAGGGAGAGGAAGAAACAGATTCCCCACCGAGCAGGAGGCCTAATGCAGGGCTCTCTGCCAGGACCTGGGATCATGACCTGAGCTGAAGGCAGACTCTTAGCTGACTGAGACACCCAGGTGCCCCAGCCTGGTAATAAGATCTTGAACAGAGAACCCTACAAAGCCATGCCTGGACTCCTGTTCCAAAAAATCTGGATAATGAATTATGAGAAAATAAATTAGTGTTGTTTTTAAGCTTCTCAATTCATGACAGTTTGTTATACAACAACAGCAAATTAACACAAAGGAAAGGACATGATCTTCATGAGTAAACTGAGGGGCAAGAATGGAGAACAGTTCGAGTCACCGTCATGATCCAAACAAAAGATAAGGGCAGCTTCGGAGTAGGATCCTGGGGGTAGAAGTAGATAGATTTTAAATAAATTTGAAATTGAAACAGGGCTGCTGATAAATAGGATTTGGGGGAGGAAAGAGGAAATAATCAAGAATGATTCTTGGGATTTGGGGATGAGCAAATGAGTGGATGATAGTGCTATTTACTAAATCGTGAAAGAATAGAGATGGACATTTTGGCCTACAGTGTAGGGTCAGAAGATGATGCTCAGTTTTAAATTATTATATTTTGAGGTGCCTGGTTGGCTCATTGGGTTAAGTGTCCAACTTGATTTTGGCTCTCAGGTCATGATCTCAGGGTCATGAGATTGAACCCCACATCAGGCTCCTCACTCAGTGAAGAGTTTGCTTCTCTCCCTCTTCTTCTCCCTCTGCCCCTGCCTTGCATACATACGTAAATACATACATACATACATACATACATCTTTTTTAAGGAAAAGAAATATTGTATTTCATGAAGTTAGTAGTTAGATATACATTAACATGCATTTGCATATGTATGTGTATAAATGTCTCTATGCATATATATATGCATGCATATATATAAAATATTATTTGTCTTAAAATTAGGATGGTAATATAGTTCATTTTACTTTTTATTGGCTTAAGAGTAAAAACATGAGTTTTAATGATTGCATAATATTCCACTGTATGTTAATCTCAAGTATTTAGCCAGTCCCTTATCCCTCTATTATTGTATGGTTAAACAAGTTTTTATTCTTTGTACTTTTTATGAGTGATGACCTAGTAAATATTCATTTTTAAATTTATTTTAATACCAGTTTAGTTAACATACACTGTTAATGTTAGTTTCAGGTGCACAATACAGTGATTCGGCACTTCCGTTCTTCAACCAGTGCTCATCCCAAGTGCCCTCCTTAATCCCCATCCCCTGTTTCAGTTTGTTCTCTGTAGTTAAGTCTGTTGCTTGGTTGGTGTTTTTTCCTTTGCTCATTTGTTTTGTTTCTTAAATTCCACATATAAGTGAAATCATATGGCATTTGTCTTTATGATTCTCAGTATTTAGAGTAAACCACTAAAATTGGGAGTTGCTGGGTCTGATGGGCTTGAAATTCCTTATGATTTTTTAAATTTGGATGTATTGAATCATCTTCTAGACACGTGGGACCAATTTACATTCCTTCCAATGGTATATGAGAAGTTGACCTCACTTTTACCACTGACTCTTTTTGCTGTTAAAAGCATCTTTGCCAATTTAAAGGTGAAACAAAACAAAAACAAAAGCAAAACATTTCTCTATTAATTTATCCCAGTCTGTGTATCTTGAAGGTATGCTCCAATGTTTTGTTTTGTTTTCTGTTGTTCTCTCCTGCCTGGCCTGACCCCTCTCTTTATATTTCAACCGCATGTGTCTGGAGTCAGGATCTGTTAGTAAGCACCAGGAGGAGATAGAATGATGTCAGGAAGCCAGTCATCCTTTATGAAAATATTTGCGAATTTGTTCTAATAGATTTCCCAAAATTATTTCTAAAATAAGGAAGACTTGATGTGTCCTCATCCTCAAATTAGTTTCCCTCCAAACACATAGAGTGTAAAATATTTTTATATAGTTTGTAATATACAAAAGGAAGAACAAAAAAATGACTTTTAATGTTTTTGTCATTTTTCTACATTTTTAAAATATTAAAATATTTTAATATTTTTTTAAAAATTTAATAATATTCTAAAATATTTTAATATTTTTTAAAGTTTTAATATTTTAAAATATTTTAATATATTATAGATATTATAGATAATACTGTCATCCTTCTGAGCTAAAACTATTAGCTAAGATCTCTACAGTAGATCTCAAGAAGTGGCAATTAAAAATGTATTCAGTGTATTAGGTTGCATATTATTTAATAATGGTTGCCTGTGGGTGATGGGGTTATGACGGATGGTTGTTATTATTCTTACTTTTCTGTATTGTATAGATGTTTAATATTGAATATTAGTGGTCTTCTCTAAAAATAAAGACTTTAATAGAACTTTAAATTTTAATAAAAAAAGCACTTTAAAATGTCTTAGGAAACAATTCCTTGAAAATGCTTTAGAAATCCAGAATAAACAGAAGCAACCTAAAGCATTTGTAGGGATTAAATGGAAAAACTTGAAAAACCAGGCTGTGTAGTGTACTAATTATATGCCGTAACACTTGACCTCAAACCAACAATTACGCTCTTGTAAAAACCCAGACTATCTTCTATTTTTTTTTCCAAACCACTTTTTTTTTTAAAGATTTTTATTTATTTGACAGACAGATCACAAGTAGGCAGAGAGAGAGAGAGAGAGGAGGAAGCAGGCTCTCTGCTGAGCAGAGAGCCCAATGTGGGTCTCGATCCTAGGACTCTGGGATCATGACCTGAGCCGAAGGCAGAGGCTTTAACCCACTGAGCCACCCAGGTGCCTCCAAACCACTTTTTAAGTATATTTTCAAACACCTTTTGAAAAATGGATCAGGGAAAAAAAATTCAAAAGGCCTGTGACTTCCTGTTGGTGAAGGGATAAGCCAGGATGCTGCGTAGTCAGAAAGCTCGGCTTTCAGAGGGAAAGAAAACTGTCATAGCTCAGCATCAAGCACAGATGTGAGTTATTAAGTGGCATTTGCAAACCACATTAGAAGTCGCACAAGCATCTCTTTATTAATGATAATATCTGTTTGAATTTTTTCTACGTGCTGGGTAGTCTGCTCTGTACTGTGTGTGCACTCTCTTTGTGAAGACTTTGAAGGCTTTTTTTTTTTTTTTTTTTTAAGTTACCCAATTTTATGAATGAGGAAATAGGCCAGAAAAAGAGCTTGCCTAAGATCATCGCCCTTTAGTCAACAGTAGGGTAGAGTTTAATCTCAGGATTGTTTTATCCTAATGTTTGTTCTCAGCTATTACTTGTAACACTTACCCTGCTATCTTACCTAAACTGCTTTTGTTCCAAGTATAAACAAGTGACCCTCCACCGCTTTCAGGAAGAGCTGTAACTGAGTCAGACTACACACAACTTGCTTCCCTGTCATTTCGCCTCTAATCATCGCTCTTTGCACTTGCTGGGTGCACAACCTTGCTCACTGGCCCACTGTACTTCAAGCTGGAAATGCTGCATTCTTCATTTGACCCCCAAAGCACAACTAACCCTTAAGAGGGACACTCTATTGGGTATTGGAGGTTGGAAGAGAAGAAGTGGTGAGGGTGATTTCTGCAAAAAGCAGGAAACAGTGTTCAGTATCAATAGATGCGGTATCAGTCACTATTGTTCCTAAGAACTTACCCACAACTCCTCCACACAGGGGATTTCTTTGTCAGACTCCGGCCTCTTGACACATGGCTGGAACCTTTGCTTTTCTTCTGCAGTCTCCTCTAATAATCTCCATCTGGCTTCCAGCTGCCCACCATGTCCAGGAACCAGAAAGGTTACACAGCTGTTGAGCTCTCCATCCCCCATTCCAGGCTCAGCTCTGGCCCTAGGTTTGTACTGAATTACTCACTAAGATATTCCGCCAAGGTTAGTGCTGTCCACTTGGAACTCCACCTTAACCTTGACAAAGGATTGCCTGCGGATTCGAAATTGCATTTTTTTCTTTAGCGTCTCCTGAATCAAATGCTTCCACTCCAGCAACCTCAGCCAACTTTATATATTAGTCAGAGAAACAGAATTGTAGGAAATATATATAAATATATATATATAATAAAATATAAAATATATATAAAATATCTCCAAAGAAACAGAACTGTAGGGAATATATGTAAAATAGTATATATTATTTTTATATATTATATATGTGTTATATATATGTACATATAAAATATATATAATTCATAAAATATATATAATCTAGCCATCTCTCTATGTCTAGATATTTATTTTTAAAAAATGGTTCATCTAATATGGGAGCTGGCACACCGGAAATCCACTGGACAAGCTGGCAGGCTGGAAATTCAGGTTAGAATTGATGTTGCCATCTTTAGTCTTAAATCTGCAGAGCAGGCCAGACAAGCTGGAAAAGTTTCTGTGTCCCAGTCTTGAGCCCTAATTCCTTGTTCTTCAGAAAATTTCAGTCTTGGGGCACCTGGGTGGTTCAGTCGGTTAAGCATCTGCCTTCAGCTCAAATCACGTCCTCAGGGTCCTGGGGTTGAGCCCCACATCAAACCCCACATTGGGCTCCCTGCTTAGCAGGGAGTCTGCTTCTCCCCCTGCTGCTGCCCATCCTTACCATTCATGCTCTCTCTTGATCTCAAATAAATAAATAAAATCTTAAAAAAAGAAAGAAAATCTCAGTCTTGATTGTGAAGACTTTCAACTGATTAGCTAAGACCCATTCACATTAATGGAGGATAATTTGATTTACTCAACATCCACCGACTTAAATGTTTATGTCATGTAAAAATTACCTTCTTAGCAACATCACAGTTGATATTTGACTAAACAGCTAGGTGTATCACCTAGCCAAGTTGACACATAAAATTAACCGTCACATTCTAGATATGTGAATTCCTGTTATGTGCCAGGCCCAAACATGTCTTACCATCAGTGTGCTTAAAGATTAGTTGGAAATTTTTCACCTATAGTTCTTTGAAATGGCCCATACTTTCAGAAAAATCCAGTTACCCATTATGCCCTCAACCCCTGTATGTAGTACCATCAGATTTACAAAATTGGGCTGAGAGCTAAGACCTCCAAAGGCAGATTTGGCTTCCTTGTATAAGAGTAAGGAAGCACCATCACCCTAGGGGAATTCTGGACATGGTTGCAGTTATTCCAAGCAACAAAAACATCTATGATTGTGGAGGAGCCTTGTTATCTACTAAGAAACTGTCTTTGGGTGTAATGGTGACGGTTGTGTGGCGTGATGGAGATGGGCAGTCCTAAGTTGAAAATTCCAGAGTTGAACAAAACTCTACAACGTTGAACAAAGCTTTCCTTTTTCATTTTATTGCCTATAAAATAGGAGTGATATTTTTTCAGAGCTTTAGTAAGGTCAAATTTTCCAGCAGTATGTTTCATACTGTTAAAACGGTGGTTTTCTTTTGAGTCAAGGCAGAGTCACAAAAAACTAAAACCAACCCAATCATAGTCAAAACAAAGATAAAAATGATAATGATTGGACAAGCGGCAATACCCACACTCTGGGTTTTATGGAGACAGCACTTGGTCCTAGAAAGTCAGGAGTCAAGGTTGTCTCTCTCTCCCTGCTTCCCCAAGATCTTTCATTTTTACTTTTAAGTCATTTCCATTCTCCTCTGCAGACTTGTTCTTTCCTTATCCATTAGTTTGTGCATGGCTTTCGTTGTTACAATTTCAGTTAGGCTCTAACTCTACAGTCTCTGATCTTCAGAATTCATCGTTTAGTTGAGATTGCCCAGACTATCTGCCCTTGGAAGAGCAGCTCTTGAGTCAAGCATCAGAGGAGAACTCATCCTACAGTCTGCTCAAGGAAAAGCTCCTGACTATCCATCCGTATGCCAGTCTAGGCCCCTGTATGGGGATGGGGAATATGTAGACTCGGATGACATCCCTAGACATGTCCACCACTTGTAGCTGCAGTGAAATCATATCACCTTGAACTTAGACTCCAACCCCATATTAAATATAGAATGTGCCTCCATTACTATCACCGAAACCTCACAATAAATAAATCTGTCAAAATTACAGAGTTTAATCTCCATAATAACTAAAAAGTAGGGTATACCAACAGGAAGACAGAAACACTGTGTAATTCTCCATCTGTATCCCATTCTCCACTAAGGTTCCATAGCTTTTTTTTTTTTTTTTTAAAGATTGTATTTATTTCTTTGACAGACAGAGATCACAGGTAGGCTGAGAGGCAGGCAGAGAGAGGAAGGGAAACAGGC
Organism: Mustela erminea; assembly: GCF_009829155.1. Taxonomy (NCBI): domain Eukaryota; kingdom Metazoa; phylum Chordata; class Mammalia; order Carnivora; family Mustelidae; genus Mustela; species Mustela erminea. The sequence goes on from NC_045629.1 coordinate 53,927,255, forward strand.
TCCCCGCTGAGCAGAGAGCCCAATGTGGGGCTCTATCCCAGGACCCTGGGGTCACGACCTGAGCTGAAAGCAGAGGCTTAACCCACTGAGCCACCCAGGCACCCCCAGGTTTCATAGCTATCTTAAACTCAGTGTGGTTTGAATGTCCAGGTATCAGCGTATATACTTTCCTTTTCCTTTTGTTCTTCCTTAAAACATACTTAACTGTTAAGCACTTCTCTACATGTGGTATATACACAAAACCATGCGTACTATGTGTATGGATGATTTAATGATTTTTTTCAATCATAAATTCGGCAATACATGTTTTCTAGCACTTCCTTACCGACTCTAAAATTGCCTTTATGGAGCACCTGGGTGGCTCAGTTGGTTCAGTGTCCAGCTCTTGGTTTCTGTTCAGGCCCTGATCTCAGGATCATGAGATGGAGGCCCGTGTCTGGCTCTGCATTCAGGGTGGCGCGGGTGTCTGTTTGAAGATTCTCTCCCTCTGCCCATCCCCCCTGCATGCACACATGCACCCTCCAGAACGAATAAATGAATCTTTAAAAAAGAAAAAAATTCCCCTTATGTAAGTTCCATGTGGTGGTCCTCCATGTGGTGACATTATCATTGATTATTCCAAATGGAATGCAATTATTCTGAGTTATAGATGGTGCTGATTAATATCTGATCTGATTAGTTTGGTTAATTATATTACTAAAATAGGTGGTAGAACAGGAAGGGATCTTACTAAATTTAATTGAAAAGACTTATCTAAGGTTTATGCGACTAATTCGTTTTAGAGCCAAAGTATTTGACTTCTAAACGTGTGCTTCCCTTCCCAAATTTATTGTCTTCCTATAAGATTTGCTGTGTTCCACAGTCATGGACTACCGAGTTATATGCAAAATGTAGGCTTTTAATAGCCAAGAACTACAAAACAGGAAAATATGGCTATCTCAGGACAAAGCATTGCTACTAATGGAGAGAGAATGCAGAACTTATCCCTGTATTCATGGGAATATATGTTGAAATGTACCATCTTTTAACAGGAAACACAAAATATGTAATTAGTTGGATAAATCCGCATATTTATATGAACTTTAAAAATTCTTAGATGCCATCTTTTCATTCTCTGTCATATATGGTATTGTCGATAACCACCACTTTAGATATGGTATTAATTTTTGGCTTTCTGTGAAATTCTATGAGTATTGTTCTTATTAAGACTTGAAGCATTAGAAATCACTGCTTTTGACCTCATCCATCTGTTTTCCTTGGACAGATGCAGAAATCTAAGCGGTAACAAAGCTCAGTTACTTCACTAGAGTGAATGGTTTTTAAACCAGGGACAAAGAGAAAAGAGGAAGAGTTTTATTGAATAAAACGGTCTATTGCCTTTCCAGCACACAGCTGATTAAGAAATGCTTGAACAGTTATTTGTAATAACATAAAAGGCATGCCTAGTATTTGATAATTGTTACATGTTTTTCTTGTTCTCAGAGTGGTTTTCAAAAAGTATATGCAGTATGCCTAACATTAAACCAGGAAGGAAGCGGTTCAGAAACGCTTGAAGCTGTTTTGTATGTACACAAGCGTGTGAGCATGTCTGTGTGGCCTGTGTAGACGTGTATATGATTCATAATCTCTTTGCACAAAGCATTTGAGGTACTACAGGACATCATTCATGATAAAAAGCCACATCAGATTACAGTCAGTTAATAGCTCAGACACTATATAATCTTATCCTCGGCTTAGATTTCTTGAGATCTGACAAGTTGGAAGAAGGTGAGATCCTAGGACTTTTAATCTGCACCAGGGTAAAATGGTTCCCTTGTGCTGAAAGAAAGGGTGTGAGGAAAAGATTTCCTTGGGGGAAGGCAAGCTTTTAGAAGAGGCTGCTGTACAATTCATAGAGAAACAAACTCTATAATCATTTAAATTTAAAAGCTAAAATGTTAACAAATACATATTTATTGAAATTAAAACTACAGGAATTAAAACACAAGGGGAAGTTATGGCAGCCTTTCCGCATTACTGAGCTGGTCTCTGTCTGAGGTCTGTTTGTACAGATCGGATGTTCTTCCTTCTCCAGCAGGACTCAGCCGAGTCTCACCTAATAGCCTGCTCTCATCCAGCCAGCTGCCTTTTGCAGAGGAAGAACCAGGACAGAGAGCTAGGATTTAATGTTGTGAACAAAGACTTGCTTAAAAACCCTGTCCATATCCCCTACTTCGCACTCAGGTTGAAACGACATAAACACTAAGCTTCGATGAATGGAAGTTAGCTATTTGTGATAAGGCCCTTTTTATTTCCTGGTTGAAAGCAACCACTACAAAGTAACTAGTCACCCTAATTAGAAAATACTCATACTGTTTTTATTAAGTGTGAAAATCCATTCTTGTCCCATTATATCATGACATAAGTATCTCTGAACAAGTAGAACTATATTGAAGAACTTTCTAGAAGAAAGGAAGATGGTAACTTGAGCCCCTCTCGAGATCTTTTGGAAGAATTTGGAAGGTGAGGGAATATCAGTTAAGAGTGTGGGCTTTGGTATCACACCAGAGTAGGTCTTCTCTAAGCTTCTCGAGGACTTCTTTTTAATTTTCTCTAAAATGAGATTAAATTATTAATCTGAGATGTGCCACGTGGAGTATTTAGTAGATGCTTTGGTTTCCCTGTTGCAGTTATACCAAATTACCAAAAAAGTGAGTGGCTTACAGTAACACAAGTATATTATCTTATAGCTCTGGTGGTCTAAAGTCCAAAATGCTTCTCACAAGGCTAAAGTCAATATGTAGATAGGGCTGCTTTTCTTTCTGGAGACTCTAGGGAAGGATCTATTTTCTTGCCTTTTCCAGCTTGGGGAGGCCCCCTGCCATCTTCCAGTGGCCAGCAGTGGCCAGTCAAGTCTTTCTCATATCCCCTCACTCAGCCACCAACTCTTCAGTCTCCCTTCTCTACTCATGAGAACCGCTGTGATCACACCAGTCCCATCCGGATAATTTCCTATCTCAAGGCCAACTAATAAGCAACCTTAATTCTTCTGTGCTGCTGTGTAAGCAAGGTCACATGTTCACAGCTTCCAGGGATTAGGACAGGGACACTTTTAGGGGTTCTTTGTCCTGCCTACCACAGCAGAGTACCTGCCACTAAGTAAACACACAGGGGACGTGTGAGTTTTTGCTATTCTTAACCCCCCAGAAAGAAAGCAATTCTCTCTGAATGGTTTTTGTTGTTAAAGAGGACATGGGATGACCCATGTCCCAGAAACCAGATAAGCACAGAGCCCTCCCCCACCCCCACCCCCCCACAATTCAGTACCTTTTACACACAGTCAAAAGTTTTGGCACCCTGTCTTTAAAGCTGTAAAATAAAGAACAGGGTGGTTAAATCTGACCTAAATACACATGGTCCATGGCTTTCCTGTTCTCTCGCTACGCTTCTCTTGAGGATATTTTCTGCGAGGGTAGCAGCTCATGGTACGTAGCCAGCTTCCCCCAGATAGAACTTTCTGTCGAGCCGAAAGCACCACATGTCCAGCTTGAACTAGGAAACTGCTCCTTAATCTTCTGTGTGTCCTAGAGAATTCTCCAGAATTCAAGTGACTATTTTTGACTCAAAACATCCTTTGTCCCTGCTGGTTGCCGGGGTGGCCCTACTCTTCCTGGCACGCACACGTGAACATGAACTCCTTCCCACCCTCACAAGTGCTCTCCCGAGTTCAAGCTTCTTGTGCCCTTGTCAGGACTAGAGTCAGAGCCTCCTTTCTTGGGCCTCCTTCCTTCACTGATTTGTGCCTCCACCCCCAGGAAGCCTCAGGTCCTTCCTTTCCATACCTTCAGCCCTAAATCAGTCCTGCCTTGTATTAAATCCATCTTTGTCAGCACACTGAAGGGCTCAGGGAATTCTTGTTAAACACCTACCATTTGGCAGACATTGTACTTAGACATTTTACCTGCATTATCTTATTTAATCCTAATGTAATGCCCTGGCAGGTAGGTGTTATTTCTCCTTTTTCACTAGAGAGGCAGTTGGAGGCTAGAGAGCTTTGTGTACCTCAGCCAAAGCTACAGAGTCAGGGACAGAGAGAATTCAGACTCAGATGTATCTGATCTCACAGCCCCTAGCTCGACCACTACCCTGGAGCCCTACCTACCCTTTGACTTTGTTTTTAAGGCATCTGTTTTATGAAGGCTCGCTGGAGTTCATGTATTTTAGCAGCAAATCTTCCAGTAGACTAATGGAAAACATATCATAGTTTGGTCCTCTTGGTGGTGGTTTCTGTGGACAGCTAAAGACTGTTAGATGTATTATAATTACAGATGTATTATAATCATAGATGATTATTTTTTAAATCACAGATCTAGGACTTGACAAACCTCTGCCTTTGACATGGCTTGCAGAGTCGTCCAGGTGCATTTCTTATATCTGCATAAAAAAGAGGGGAGGAAGGCATTTGTCTATGTGTGGGTGGCTTTTACCCATGTTAAATTAGGGCACTTGTGGAGGTAAATAATCCTGGTAAGTCAGTTCCCTTTCCATTAGAGATCAACTCTCAGTGACAAGCCAAAGCATGCTTTTCTTCTTTTACCAAACACCCACAAAGGAAACAAACCAGTTTAGCAACTTTGTAAGTGGGTGCAGAGGATTCCTATAAATAAAGCCTCCATTGTGCCGCTCTGGTCATGCAAGGTTTGGAATGTTGATGGTTTATGTTGTCCTACTCTGAACTCTTACTGACAACCTAATGAGTTAACTCAATCTAATTTTGATACTTCTTAAAGGTGACCTTAATTAGAAACAATACTCTATGAATAGACTTGGTCCCCCCTCCACCACTACTCTTCATCCTTTCCCACTTGGTTCCTTTCCCGAAGAGAGAAAAAAGGAATATAACTCAAACTAGGTGATCTTAGTACGAGAAAGAATGGTATCTGGCATATTAAGAAGCTTTGTTTACTTATAAATTGTGTCAAGACCAATTCTATACCGAGGAGGTCAATTTGGGCAACTCATTTTTATTCATATGGTGGCTTTTCCCCTTTATTGATGATGGAACCGTAAAATTTGAAAAGCTGTAAGAAATGGGGCATCTGTCTGCTTTCAGCTCAAGTCATGGTCCTGGGGTCCTGGGATTGAGCCCTGTGTCAGGCACCCTGCTCAGTGGGGAGTCTGCTTTTCCCTCTCGCTTTCTCTCTCTCTCTCAGGCACTTTTTCTCTCTCAAATAAATAAAATTAAAAAAAAAATAAGCTGTAAGAAATGAACTTTAGTAATATAAGGAAATATTAGTACTTCTTTTGTAGGTAGGAAAATGCAAACAAAATCAACTACTGAATGTGGTTCTTAGATTTTTGTGTAATTCTGAAACCTAAATGTAGCAGAAGAAATTGACCTTTATTTGAGAATTAAAAATGCTGTCTGGAGTCATTACTGGGTCAGTAGTCAAAATTGGAATACAGATAACAGATCATATAAAAGTATTATGTCAATGTGAAATTGACTGAAGTTAAAAACAGCTCTGTGGTTATGTAAAAACATCTATATTCATAGGAAGTATACGTTAGTATTTAGGGATAAAGGGCCATGATACATCTAACTTATGTTCAGATGGTTCAGCAGATATACACATTGCTTGTGTGTATGTGTGTATACACATAAATATCACAGAAAGAAAACACAAATGTAAAAGAAAAAGGATAAAATATTAACAGTAGTTGAAGCTAGATAAAGAATAATGAGAATACGTTTGTCCTAAGCAATATTAATTCACATCTCTGAGCAAATGATGCTTGAATCTAAATTTCTAGCCAAAAAAATATGATTAACAATAGATCTATAAATTCAACTGTTTACTAAACATATCGATTAGGATATTCCACAGGTATTTCAAAATCAACCTTTCCACAGTGGGTTTTATAAGGTCCCCTTTTGGGGCTCCTGGGGGCTCAGTCTGCCTTCAGGTGAAGCCTTTGCCTTCAGCTCAGGTCATGATCTCAGGGTCCTGGGATGGAACCCCATAATGGGTGGGCTCTCTGCTCAGCAGGGGGCCTGCTTCCCCCACCCCCTCTGCCTGCCTCTCTGCCTACTTGTGAAATCTCTCTCTCTCTGCCAAATAAATAAAATCTTTAAAAAAAAAAAGGTCCTCCTTTAACCTAAGCCTCTTCATTGTTCTCTGTTACCAAACTAGATTCTTTCCTCCACCTCCCCTACCTCGCCTCCCCCATCAGCACAGCTACAGTCACTCAAGGATTCCTGTTCTATACTATCGTACCTGTAAAGTCAGTGAATCTTCTCTTTTAGTTCTCACCATTGTCATTCAGCTTCAATATCACAATGGATTATAGTTCATCTCCCAGGTGGTCTTTTGCATTCAGAATGTGTCCCCCTCCAAATAATCAACAAGGCACATGAAGGCACTGGTTCTTGTTTATTTCTCTCATTGTATACCTCTTCTCTCTCTTTGTCCAAATTTGTCGTGACTTCTCCTTTACCATGCTACAGTCACACTTCACTTTCAGCTGAAGCTTTCTCTAGCCACCAGGCGTTTGCCCATGTTAGTTTCTCTGTCCTGAACAGTTAGTTTCCTTTTCCCCTGCTTATAACCCCTTGTTGAACACATAGTCCTTTTTGGCTGATTTATTCTTCCTTTAAATCTCAACTTAAATGACATTCCTGTAGAGAACATTCATGACACTCCAAGTCTAATCAAATCAAAATTAAAATCAAAATAACAAAAAAATTTTATTATTTTAAGTATTTTAATTATTTAAATTTTTATTATTTAATAAATAATAAATATTTAATTAATTTATTATTATATTATTATTTAATTATTTATTATTTTAAGTATAATAATAAAGTATAATAAGTATGTTTTTGAAACCGGCCTAAAGTGTGTACATATTCATTCAGTCAAGGTTTTCCACAGATACTCACTGAACACCTGTTACATGCCTAGCAACTTCTGGTTGGGTCATTGGACAGATACTTGCTGAACTCCTATAGTGTTTCAGAGGGTGTTTGGGATGTGAGGACTTGAACATTCTTAGAGCTGAAGTTCTAGTGAAGGTGACTACTCAGAAACGCAGCAACGTATAATGTCAGTTAGTGATAAGTGTCATGAAAGGAAAGCATACAGTAGGTGCTTCCTTGGGTCCTAGAGTGAGGGAAGACCTCTCTTGGAAGGCGTATATGAACAGGGACCTAAATCTAATGATGAAGCAAAGTCAGGACAATGTCTGGGAAGAACGTTGTAAGAAAAGGAGAACCTGGAGAACCTCAAGTGCAAAGGCCTTAGGCCAGGAGCATGCTTGGTGTGTTCAAAGAATAGCCAAAAGGCGTGTGTATGGTACAGTCAGTGAGCAAGAGGATAAGGATGGAAGGGAGTTGTTAGGGCCAGATCCTGTCATGTTGAGCAGTGAATCCACTCTGTCAGGCCGGATTTAGTCTGGGTATCGATTTTAATTGTCCACATGCTTTTGTACTTGGACTGAGAACCCAAACGAGACTGCATGCACTTTGCGGGGAAAAGGGATACTAAGGGCCGAGGACAATGCGAGGGAGTTTGTCAGGTGCAAAGATATTGCCCTGAGAATGACTGAGCCAGAACTGGACGGACCCTGGAGAACTGGACCGTTGCTATCGGAAAGATGACAGCAGGTGGGGCAAAGCCTTTGTCCTGTGGAAGGCAGCATCGCTGGTAAGACAGCCTGAACACCCCAGTCTCTTCTCTTTGCTCCTCCCCGTCCCCATTCTTTCCTGATTATTCCAAAATTAACCTAGCTGAAATCTAGGATCCTTTCTAGCCTTTAGATAGTGATGGAGAGGATTTTGCAGTTGTGCTATGGCAGTGACTTTTTTTTTAAGTCTTATTTTTTAAAGAATTTATTTATTTATTTTTAATTTGACAGAGAGAGAGATCACAAGTAGGCAGAGTAGTAGGCAGAGGGAGAGGTAGAAGCAGGTTCCCCACTGAGCAGCAGGGAGCCCAATGTGGGACTCTGTCCCAGGACCCTGGGATCTTTGTTGTTTCCCCTTCTTGATGTCCATAATCCTAAAGAGTGGTCAAAAAAAAAAAAAAAAACCTTCTTTCTGATAAGCATACTCTTTTCAAGTTTATGTGAAATAAATATAATTAAGAGTAGAAGAGAAACTGGGGCGCCTGGGTGGCTCAGTGGGTTAAGCCGCTGCCTTCGGCTCAGGTCATGATCTCGCGTCCTGGGATCGAGTCCCACATCGGGCTCTCTGCTCAGCAGGGAGCCTGCTTCCTCCTCTCTCTCCCTCTGCCTGCTTCTCTGCCTACTTGTGATCTCTGTCTGTCAAATAAATAAATAAAATCTTTAAAAAAAAAAAAAAAAGAGTAGAAGAGAAACTAAAGCAGAACATCATCTGATCATCTGGAAATGAAGACAGTATACTTAAGTACATTATTCCTATCCAGTGAAATTTTATAATTAATAATTATAATAATTTATAAAGTGAAAAGTTAAAAAGATGTACTACTAGGCAGTCTGCAAAACACCATTGACTGATGTAAATATTTTAATCAGACATTAACTTTAATGTATTTCTTTCAGGGTATCATAATTTTCACATATTGTATAGATTGTTCTGTATATAATCATTCATTGTCTTCTAAACATTATTATTGGATCTTGAAATCAAGCCTATAGCTCATTTGCATGATGATTGATCTTCATGTTTTTTCTTTATTTCTTTTCTGTACCTCTTCTCTTGGTACTTTTTGACTTTTCTGAATCAAACAGTTAAGAAAAGCTTTTTTTTTTGAATATGAAAACTCTAACTGAAAAAGATATATGCATCCTCTATGTTTACTGCAGCATTATTTATAATAGCTATATTATGGAAGCAAACCAAGTGCTCATGGATAGATGAATGGATAAAGATGTGGAATACTACTCAGCCATAGAAAAGAATGGAGCCTTGTCGTTTGCAACAATGTGGATGGATCTAGAAGGTATAATGCTAAATGAAATAAGTCAGAGAAAGACAAATACCATACGCTCTCATTCATATGTGGAATATAAGGAACAAACAAAAAAGGAAAAAAGAAACAAACCAAAAAACAAACTCCACTATAGAGAACAAACTTGGCTGGCCAATGAAGTCACAAGTGTAGGCAGTGTGCTATGCGAGGGGCAGTGCTTTCACTAACAGCACAAGGGTCTCTGGCCCAATGAGTGTTTTGATAGTAATTGTTAGTACAAGTAAGGGAAAAAACAAAAAAACAAAAAAAACCACACACACAGACACACACATACAAAAACCCTAGAGAACAAACTATTGGTTACCAAAGGAGAGGCTGTTGGGGAGATGGGTGAAATAGATGATGGGGATTAAGTCTACATTTAACATGATGAGCCCAGAGTAATGTGTAGAATTGTTACATCAGTATGTTGTATACCTGAAAATAATATAATACATGTTAACTATATTGGAATTAAAATTAAGAAAAAAAAAACCATAAAAATACAGAATGAAGTAAGAGGTTTTTTTCTTTTTTTTAAGTTGTTGGTGCTACTGTTTCAGGTGCATAACATAGTGAAACAACAACTGTACATATACGCTATGTTCACAAGTGTAGCTCCCATCTGTCACTATGCAAGTCTGTTACAGTATCGTTGACTATACTCCCTATGCTGTACCTTTTATCCCCAGGACTTATTCATTCCATAACTGGAAGCCTGTGGCTCCCACTCCCCTTCACCCATTTTGCCCATTTCCTCCACTCTCCTCCCCTCTGGCCACCCTGTTCTCTGTATTTATAAGTCTGATTCCGCTTTTTTGCTTGTTTGTTTATTCAGGCTTTGTTTTAAAGGTTCATCCGAAGAAATTTCTGCATTCTAAAGACTGTTATATAAACATGGCTTATCTTGAGATGGTGGACAATATGTGAGACACATACACATGCTTTTATAGCGCTCTCTGCATAAAGATAATTTAACCAGCTAGCATTTATTGAGTACTGATTACACGCCAAGTGCTGTTCTAAGTACCATGTATGTATTAAATCTTCTAATCCTTCTAGCAGCCCTATGAGGTAGGAAGTATTAAAACCCAGGTTTCACCGATGATAAAACAGAAGTGGAGAGGACAATATTGATCTCAGACCTCCTATCTGGAAGGTGGAGAAACAGGGATTTGAACCCAGGCAGACTGGCCCGGGAGCCTTAACTGTTCCTCACTGCAACCTTTGCATTGGCTGATGCAGCCCAGACAAGGCAGGAGGTGCACTGACTGCTGAGGACAGATTGCTGAGAAACGTTAACAGGAGGCAGGAAGAGAATGGAAAACGTGCTCCTTCTTTAATATGTGACATTTCTCGTAAGAGAAAAAGCAGGGAACTAGAAGAGATTTCTTTTCTTTAGTCATAAAGTATGTTCACAAGAAGGAAGAAAAGGGAAAAGCTCATGTGTACCAGATGTCTGAGTCAGCGCTGTGACCCCTGTGCTCAGCACAGGCTGGCCTCAAATTAATGGAAGCTCAGGAAACAACATGAAGTTTGTTACATGCTCAGAGATTTGATTTAGTGGAAGCTCTTTCATGCATGCGAAACTTACAGGAATTTTGGGGGGTATTTCTTTCCAATGAAGCCCAACACTTAAAATACCCTTTATATATCCAGCAATAAGGGGGGGGTACTCTAAAACAGTTCAGAATTTCTTTTAAGAACAGCACCTCATGGGGCGCCTGGGTGGCTCAGTGGGTTAGGCCTCTGCCTTTACCTCAGGTCATGATCTCACGTCCTGGGATCGAGCCCCACATCGGGCTCTCTGCTCAACAGGAAGCCTGCTTCACCCTCTCTCTCTGCCTGCCTCTCTGCCTACTTGTGATTTCTCTCTCTGTCAAATAAACAAACAAATGAACGAACAGCACCTCTGTTCAAAAAATCAAATTAAAAAAAAAAATTAAACACTTGATAAGTGACTTTTTTCCTAGAGAAGCTATATGTTTTCTCTGGACCAGGAAAAGTGTTCTTGTTCTTTTGCAGAGTGCATTTGGAAAGGGTACACACTTCCAATCGCATCTCAGGTTAAGACTGTATCCTTAGCATTGTAAGGTGATATTACCAAGAGTACTTTTTATAATCCTACCTGCCAACAATTAACATCTATAAATAGGAAGATCACATGATCCCAAATTACCCAAGTCTTGGAAAGAGTTTTTATGATAAATTTTCCTTTAGGAAAGGGTCTTTTCTCTACCATCTTTTAAAAAATTTCATTTTGAACAAGCTCTAATTATGTAATCAGGCAGAATTCTCCATGTCGTAAACGTAAACCAACAAATGTGGACTTTTAAAGTCACATTATCATAGTCAACAATCATGTATTGTACACTTAAATTTCTTTAAGAGAATAGATCTTGTGCTAAATGTTCTTACCATAATAAAATTTTTAAATGTTTTCAAAAAAATAAAATCACATTATCATAAATGGGTTAATCTACGTGCTATAACAACAGATATAAAAATAGATGAAAAGTAAACTAGAGAAATAAATTAAAAACTAAGATTCTAGAATAAAAACTAAAGGAGGTGTAGGAGCAGTGGCATTTCTGATCACAGCATTTAAAATATTTTTTTTTTTAAAGATTTTATTTATTTATCAGAGAGAGAGAGGGAGCGCGAGCGAGCACAGGCAGACAGAGTGGCAGGCAAAGGCAGAGGGAGAAGCAGGCTCCCTGCCGAGCAAGGAGCCCGATGTGGGACTCGATCCCAGGACGCTGGGATCATGACCTGAGCCAAAGGCAGCTGTTTAACCAACTCAGCCACCCAGGCGTCCCAGCATTTAAAATATTTTTAAATGAGAACCTCTTCGTCAACTTGGATCCCAAAGATGATGGGCAGCTAGGAAAAAGCAATGTCCAAGAGCCAATACTCACATAGGAAACTGTTCATCGGGTGCCTGATGGACAGGTCTAAGCACGATTAAAGCACTGATTTCATCTTACAAAAAAACCCTGAAAGAACTACACTTAGCTGACAAGTGAGTCAAGTCTGACTCCTATCAGATTCCTAATGAGAACAAATAAGAAAGAGAAAATGACAAAACATTGGGAAATATGTATGTTGTATAGATATAGCACATAAATATGAACGTAGTTATTTCCTGAGAGAAACATATGTTGTATCCCAATTCACAAGTGTGTTTGATATGAATGTGGAAGTGTTTTTGTAGCTTTCTTGCTCACATTCAAACGCAATGCAAATATAGGTAGCATTACCGGCTATGTGAGACATAAAAATGTCAAAGCCCTCCTTTGCATATTCTGCAGATGTTGAAAACCATGCATTTGTATTTTGTCCAGGGCTTTTGTATGTGTGTTTCTTCTTCTAACATGAAGTCTTGCTTTTAAAAAGTGCCGATTCCTTCCTGATTTTTACCTGCTGCTTTTATTTCTGCGGGAGATTGCAGCTATGCTGAATTATTTGAAGATGAACATCAGGACATCTTCACAACACTTCTGTCCCCTCTTTTTCGTGCACCATATAAAGCTGCAGGGAAACAGTCTGTCTTTAATTTTCTCTATATAGCTAAGTTGGCAAAACTTTTGAGAATAAAACAGCATCGCCCACTGTGGTTGTGTGCATAACGTGAGAATATTAATTGAAGCACTTTGTAAATAAGAAAGCATTAAACATAAGTAAGGCACTGTTATTACTAGCATTTCTTTAAGCCAGCCATGTCATTAAGGAAAGAAATGGAAATTAGCATCTATTAAGCCCCAACTTACAGCAGAATGCTGAGAACGTGACTGGAAGTTTTACATAGGTTGTCTTATCAAATAGCATTCATAGGGAATACTGCTGGAATTCTTAAAGGAGCCAAATAGTTTGTAGTGAATACAAAATACCTCCATAGAAAAGATGAGACATCATAAATTTTTATTTGAGAATGAATCATATTGCCAGTTTATTACATTTCCCTCTAAAAATCACCGGCTTGGTGAGATTCTTCACTGGGCAATGAGTAGTTTATTATGGAGCTGTCAGAACTTCGCAAAGGCTGTAGATTCTGTATTGCATTGAGAATCATAGTATTCTTGCTGTGATACGAAGTGTCATTGTTCTGAACATGAACTCTGCCTTCTTTATAACCATTGTCAGTTCATTACAGTGTAGTAAGTCTGCACACAGTGTTCACTGTCCTTTGTATCTTTTAACTTGTCCCTGAAGCCCACCTGTCTTGGCATCCAGTAGTCCTTGGACTTGCAAGGATCTGAGTTAACATTTCTACGCCCTATGATTGTGACTCCTACCCCCAAATAAAATACAGAACAATTATGTGTAGATCTCAGTGAACTGAGATACAAAAGTGTAACGACAGGGGAGAATAAAAAAGAAGTGTCCACCAAAATCTTTTGAAGTTGAAGGACATGAGTAGGGAGTCCAGGAGAGTCAGGCTTTGGAGCTGCCATCCACTTCCATAGAGCTAACAGAAGTGTGGATTAAGAGGGGGCCAGGTAGGAAGGAAAGAGTTATTATGACACCTATCCATTCACTCAATTACTAAGTGGTCAGCACGATGAGGAATGTTGCGGCACACTCTCTCCTTGTTCTAATAGGGAAGAAATATAGAAAGAAGTAACCATAATAGTATAAAATTAGTGTAAGAATACTGTCTCATGATGCAGTGGGTGTTTCTGGGGGGAAAAAAAATCAAACTTATGTGTGGACTGTGAGCCAACGGCATTTAAAAATCTGTAAAGGTACAAAACACCAAGAATGTTAATATCCAGCTTATCAAATCTACTGCCTGTCAGTGCTATTAAGACTGAATAATAGAGATTCGTTAAAAGTGGTCATGCCATTGATTTACTTTATGATAAGAAACGGTACAGAAGTTAGATACCGAGTCCTTTTATCTCACTCCGTGACAGACTTGTAGGCTCAACTTGGTAACATTATGCAGAGCATGCTGGCACTGTTTCCAAAACGTTCAGTGAGCCAAGAGCAAGTCCACAGTCACAAGGCAGGTATAGTTTCCTGTGTGCAGAAACAGAAACTTCCGAACCTCTCACACTGCCACCAGGGGTCAGGCACCCAGTGGGAGGAGAGGGCACTCTCCCGGAGAGGAAGTGTTGTATTACCCAGGGAAACACAGGAACCACAATCCCTGTCCTCTCTTCCTGAAAGCAGCATAGTACTGGCTGAAGAGGCTTGAAAGGAGGACCTCAGAAATGTTCTGCACTCGCAAAGGTATGTGTAAGTGCTCTCCGCTTTAAACACGTCATTTTTGGAAAGTCCGATAAGGCTGACTTTATATTCTCTTTTCAAAATCTGGATAAGCTATGGATATGTTGGTTACAGCCTCTAGAAAGGAAATGCTTGGTAGAGAAGCCCAGAGGGAGTAAACTCCGTTGAAATACTAAATCTAAATACAGGATCTAGAAGAGACTTTCTGTGCATGTACATTTTTTGTCCCTGATTTGCTGTAGGTGGTGCTGCTAAGTACGATTCTATCAGGAGATGCTCTCAGAAATAGGTTCAGACATAGTGATTTAGGGGTTTTTTTTATGTCCAATGAGCATTTATGACAAGTCGTTAGTGACTTCTTTTCATGCATTTGCAGGAAATCATTTGTCAGTAAGGCTTCCATATGGTCTTCCCTTGTCCCTAACTGAAAAATTGTGCACAGTTAGGGAAATAATAGTGATCGAGTCATACGCTCAGATTTTATCACCACTGCTCTGGATTTCAAAGGCTGACAGTACATTTCAGTAGTTTCTCCTAACCATCCTCTTAGCAGTTTGCTTAAATGTATTTGTTTTCCTCTAGTATTTTATTCCTTTAAGTTGTCTGGGCTCCAGAGAAAGGAGGAGAGAAGTAGGAGGTTTTCATCATTTTTTTTTTAAGTTTTGGTCAAACAAGTCAAAATAACATTATTATTGATGGATCGACTTGTACTTTTAAGTGGAAGGCATAAAGATATAAAAAGATCTGAAGCATGTAAGTAACCTCTTTGATTTTTAATGGCGTGCAGCAGATGGAATTCATTATTGACTTTTAAAAATGAAATTGCCCTGCATTATTATTTATTTATAATTTTACCTCTCAAAAGAAGTGATTACCATTACTAGGTTAGTTTTTCCTCAATCACAGCAACTGTATGATAACATCAGAATGTAAAATGTGGTTTATCATATCTCTTCTGAATTATTTCAAAAATAAATTTATCAGCATAATGCACACTTAAAAGGTTGAGTATCTTTTCTTTTTATTTGAGTAATTTCAAAAGCAGTTATTTCACATTATAGAGCAATTTATGTATGAAACTCTCATTACAGAAACAGAAATGTTTTTAATTAGAAACAATCTCATTTCATCTTTCCAATTTAGCACACAGATTTTTGTGATGATATACACAAAATGCCCAAGTAAAATATTTAGATGATTAGTTTCAGCTCGAACAACTCTTTAATTTTAATCAGAAATTCTAAAGCTTTTCAGTCATTAAGGAAGTTGATAACCAGTCATAACACAATTTAATCTCGAAGCATTGCCCAACATTTAATCGTTATATTTAGTTCAAATTTGAGAACTGTTTCTGTTGTCTAGTTTTCCATCTTCATGATTTAAAAAATATACAAGAATGGAAAAATCCTGTGTTAGACATGAAGCTACAGATGTTATAAAAACACGTGCAACCTTTTTTCAAAGCTGCTATTGTTTTAAAGTAACATTTCACATCCAGGACAGCAGTTATTATTTATATAATCAGGAGATCGGGTGCAGACAGTTTTCAGACGACTGTTGAATTTCAGTGAAGCTTCTGGTTAAATTAGACCCCTCCTCCTCCTCCTAGCTGTCCTCCAAGCCATCCTCCCCTCCCCCAGCTTCTTCCTCCTTTCCTTCCCCCCTCCTTTACCATCTCTCCTGACACTTGCACACTTGGACATCTTTTTGCATAAGTGGATCTGTTTTCTTCAACAGTGGTCAACAATGTGAAACTGAAGGATGGTAATTAATATTTCATATGTAGCACTTAAGCTTCTTCACCTAGATTATACATTTTGCTTCATCGTGCTCATCCACAGGCACTTAATAAATGCTTACTGATTGTCTAGTAAGGTTGTGTTATGACCAATTTCAAGAACTTTTATACCCTGCAGTTACCACTTCTGTACTTCTTTGATTCTAAGATTCTAAGATTCTAAGATCGGCCCCCTTTTTTTTTTCTTTCACGTATTAGCTTTTTAAAATCTGAAAGTACCTTATGATCAATGGTGTATCGTGGTTTAATTAGCAGGGTTTTTGGTTTCCTTTTTTTTCTCTTGGTGGTGCCTCTTATAAGGCATTCTTTTTAGATGAAATATGGCAGTAAAAATACAGATTGATCTATTACTTGTACAATATACTAAACGCTGTGCATTTCACATTCGCACATTAGAATATTTTAAGAGTATTCTTTTTCTGTTATGTGGCTTATCCATAACCAATTTTGGTCTCTCCTTACTACCTCCCTTCACCCTGACTCCCTGACACTGTGATTCTACCTGTTCTTGAACCAACTGTCTAGACTGAACTCCTCTGAAAAATACTCAGAGAACTTTATTAGTGAATTAATTACCAAAATTTAACTGTAATGAGATGGAAAGAGTACACATTTTTAAAACTAAAGACTTCGGTTCAAGTTATGGTTCTACTCCTTAAAACTATGAGTACTTAGGGATCCAGTAGTTTTTCTGAGAGCTTCAAATTATATATCCAAAGAACAGAAATAGTATGAATAATTTCTTCATCATTGGATTGTCAGGACAGTTTGTTAAAAAAAAAAAAGAAAAATTGAACTAGTAGAAGTACTGAATATGAAATTTATATGAGAGCACTTTATAAACCATGAAGTACTATTTGACTATAAATTTTAAGTATCAACATTAAACAAAACGTTATTAGATGAGATTATGTGTAAATGAAAAGTTAGAAGAAAGAAGGAGAAATTCAAGAATTTGCCCCAAACTTTAAAAGAGTAAGTTCTGCATTTTAATTATCATTGGAAATAATAATAGGGCCCCTTAACTCCCCAAATCACAGGAAGCACTGTGAAATCTGTCTCTAGCGGACTTCCACCAATTAGAACTTTAGTTATTTTGAATCCCAGTGCTGAATGTGTGCCAGTCTCAGAACTTGTATCCTTTATTGAATTAGGGGAACCACAGCCCACAGCACCTCCGTGACATTAAAAATGAAAGAGGTTACTTAGATTCCCAAATTCCTTTCCTATCTTTGTTCCTTCCACTTAAGAGACAAATCGATCTGTAAGTTACTGTAAGGCTTTGGCTTTAGAAAAAAATAACATAAGTATGTTAAAGAGTGGATTTTGGAATCACTGAATGACAAAGAATTTTCTCTAATGCCCCCAACTTTCAGAGGAAAACACAGTGGAGGTGGATGGGGTGGTTGCCAGCAGTTAGTGCTTTCTTTCTGCATTTGTTTGTTTTAGTTTCTCGGTCCAGTCAAAGCAACCAAACCTTAATTTGTTGTCTGTTTGTTGGTCCCTGAGTTCACCCATTTACCAGGCCCTGTTATACATGAAGACTTAAACTACACTGGAACATGCCCATTAACATACATTTTAATAGAGCTTTACCTTCCACAGAAAGAGAATTATAGGTATAAGCTAATGCCCACTGGGGTAAACAATACAAATCATAGTAGAAATTGTGGAAAGGGTCCCACTGTCTGGTTCCAGATATTCATGAAGGGGAACAGATACAAAATCAATGAACCAAATAGGAGTAGTCACAAAGTCGTTTCCATAGCCAGGACCCTTTCTCTGCAATGAAAAAGACTTCAGATATTTTCAGCTTGAAATTTCATCTCCAACTCTCCAATGAGAAATGAACTCCATGGACAAACACAGGTGCTGTTGCATAAAACCCAGAAGCGCTTCAGGTTACACTGGTTAGGATAGTTCCGTGCATTTTAGCATTCTCTACTATTTTCATTGTATTGGTTTCACAGTTTCAAAAACATAATGGTAAAAAATAAGTGTCATTGCTGTTTCTTCAAAACACAGGGTACTTCAGTGGTACTTAAAATACTACCACTTAATGTAAATTTCATTGCTTTAGTGAGTGTAAAACAGACTGCTTTGAAAAGGTAGTGTGTGTGTTGTTGTTGTTGTTTTTGAGGATAGTCATACTTTCAAGACTAAAGAACAGAAAGAATTCCAATATTAAAGGCATTTGCAGGGATGCCTTGGGTGGCTCAGTCATTAAGTGTCTGCCTTCAGCTCAGGTCATGATCCCAGGGTCCTGGAATGGAGTCCCTCATCGGGCTCCTTGCTCATCAGGGAGCCTGCTTTGCCCTCTGCCTGCTGCTTTCCCTGCTTGCTCTCTCTCTCAAATAAATAAATAAAATCTTTTTTTTTTTTTTTTTTTTTAAAGGGCACTTGGGTGTGAAAAGGGGAATCGAAGAGTTTGGTTATTAATTGAAAATCACATTTCCTATTCTTTCTCTGCCAATGGAGAGTCTTCCAATTTCTCATTTCAATCTTTTTTTTTTTTTTTAAGATTTTATTTATTTGTCAGAGAGTGAGCACAAGCAGGGGGAGTGGCAGGCAGAGGTAGAAGGAGCCTCCGCGCAGAGCAAGGAGCCTGACGTGGGACTCGATCCCATGGCCTGGGCAGAAGGCAGATGCTTGAGCAACTGAGCCACCCACGCACTTCCGAAGACCAAAAGTTGTAACTCTAACATGAACATTTTCCCATATTTAAATGGAATATATACTGGGATTAAAAATTTTTCCCATCTCAATGTATTCATCATAACAGCAAACATTGACCTTGGGGTGACTTGGTATTAAGTACTATACTAAGAGCTTTACATATATTAACTAATTAATGTGTTAATACATTTTAACATAATGGTAAGAATCATACATTAAGCTATATTAGCTCATTTCAGTTCATGAAAGCACCACTTTTCTAGATGTTTAGACCAAGAAATATTGGTGTAATTCTAGAATCTTCTTTTTCCTCTCCCACTTTGTATCTTATCAGCCCAGGTATCCTATTGGCCGTACCCTCAGTGTAGATCCTCAATCTGCCCAGTTCCTAGCACCCGCCCTGCTTCCTCCTGGGTCCAAACTCCATCATCTTTTGACTACCATTACAGTCTAACTGCTACCCTCTGACTGGTCTCCTTCCCTCTGCGGTTGCTCGCCCCTGCAACACCTCTCAACTCCCTGGTCCCCCTCCTCCTACCGCATTCCCAGCCAGTCTGCTTTCAGTAAGACAGCTAAACTGGAGGAATATGCTAAGACAGGCATCTCATTCTTTCACTCCTGTGCTTAACCTGTTTCTCTTCAGAAGCTGAAGTTGCCATCACAGTACCCAGGGCCTCATCTGATCGCTGATTTCCCCTC
The DNA here is from genome assembly GCF_009829155.1 of Mustela erminea. Lineage (NCBI taxonomy): Eukaryota > Metazoa > Chordata > Mammalia > Carnivora > Mustelidae > Mustela > Mustela erminea. The sequence goes on from NC_045629.1 coordinate 53,946,632, forward strand.
CGCATGGGCTCAAGTGTGCATCACATACATACACCTGTTACCTAAAATTTCCTTTTTGTTCGCTCTGCTTCAACTGCACTGGCCTTCTTGCTGTCTCTTGAACCTACCAGACATGCTTCTTTCTCAGGGTTTTTGTAATTACTGTTCCCTCTGCCTTCCAGGCTCCGCCCATAGCAACTGATGCTGCCAGGACCCTCACTTTCTTTAATCTCTATTCACAGGTTGATTTTGCAAATGTGAACTTCCCTGGCCATCTGTCTACAAGTTCAAATCCCACTTATTCCTTAACAGCTCATATCCCCTACTTCTCTTTCCTCTTTTTCCCCCCCATAGCTCTTATCACTAACACATATATGTGTATTTATGTTTTTTATACTAACTGGAATACAAACTCTATGAAGAAGGAATTTTTGTCTTTTTTTTTTCATGTCTAACAGCTTCTATCAAGAGCAGAGCCTGATATGTAACACATCCTAAATAATATAATCGTTGAATATATCTTAAGATCAACCCTGTGCATTAGGTACAATTATTACCCCCATTTTACAAATGAGAAAGTGAAGGCACAGAAAGATAAAGAAATTTGCCTAAGGTCAGATCAGTTTAGCAAATGTCAGAGCCACAATTCAAACCCAAGGCCCTGGCTCCGGGGTCAGTGTTCAAACCACTGTATGGTTCTTATTTACGTGACTGAGTAACTTAATTGGAAAAACAAAACTATATTTAGCTCATCTATTTGCCAGGATTTTCTTCAATACGCTTTTCTTCCAGTTAAATGGAAAATTGACAGCTGTCTGGCTTAAACAGCACAGCAAAGCCTCTTCACTCCATTACTTGTGGATTTTATTTCTTTCAGAGAAGGTATGAGTTTTTACCATGGAAAAATATAGAAACAAATGCACCCAATCCCACCCATGTTGACATTCAAACAGTAGTAATAAAGGAACCAGATGGGAAATGGTTAAAAAAAAGATGTAAGCACTATGGAAAAGTATCAGATGAAAACATGTATTGAATGCCTGCTGTGCTTTGTAAAACCTAAGACCTGGGACTACGTATTTGATAATACAGGTAGACTCCAGTGAGAAAGACAGACGCATACACAATTATAATCATGTACTTCAAGTGTCATAGTAGGGTCATACATAATTCTGAATTGGAATTTAGAAGAAGAAACACCAAATACAGATCTGCTGAAAGCTGAAAGCAGGGCCTTGGTGAGTGAGTTGTGGGGCAGGTAAATAGGGAGTGGAAGGAAATTATCTCAGAAGTGAAGAGAGGGGTGCATGGCTGGCTCAGTCAGTAGGACATGTGACTCTTGATCTTGACGTCATGAGTTCGAGCCCCCATATTGGGCATAGAGCTTGCTTTTAAAAAAAAGAAGACTTCTTTTGAAAGAGGATGTTGAGGAATGCCAATGAATAAATGTGCCTTAGAAGATGAGATTAAGAGAGAATATTTTAAAATAACATTCCATATGCTATAGAATGGAAATTACAGGCAAATGAGTTATGTGAACAATAAGTGCACACATTTTGAATTTAATTTTTAAGAGAATGTCTTTACTTATCCAAATGCATCATATAGAAAATTGTCAGTTTCATCTATTCAGGCTACTTTAATCTGTTTTTTCATAGGATTCTGGTTACGGGGTACTGACAAATAAGAACAAGAAATTCTATTCTCTAAATGGTTATTTTTGCTTAATATGTTATGCCAGTTCTAGCATCTTATATATAAAAGAGCAAAGAAAAAAAAAAGTCAAGTTATCCTGAGTCTGTTCAGTGTTTTTTTTTTGTCCTTGTATGTTTTCTTTCCTTACCTGGTTCCTCTGGGAAAGTCAGGTTTCCAGATGATCATTTCTCTGATTTGACAAGGTCACTATGAACTTCCTGTCATCCAGAATGTTGGCAGTTTGATCTTGCTTGCTGACAGACTGCTTGGTCACACATGTCCTTCTTCCAAAAAAGGGCACAGTGCTCTTACAGAGTGATGACTTTATCCATGAACAGCTAAAAGAAGAAATACAATATTTTGATAGTAAATGTTAAAAAGAAAATAATGATTACATGAGATTAGTGTGGGGCAGGGCAGTGGCACCATGATGTTAGATTATCAATGGGAGCACTTCTGAACAGGTATCATTAAAGTTGAAACCCAGATGATGAGAAACCATACAAGGACCCAAGAGAGTCGCTAACCACATAGAGAGATGACAGTAAGTGCAAAGATTGGGGGATGAAAACGAGTTTGGCTCAAGGAACGGGAAGAATATAAGTATAACTGGAGAGAGTGGTAACAGTGACAAAATGATGTCTCAGAGTTAGCCAGTGACTTGATGTACACTCATAATTAGCCATCATTTCTGCTTGTGAGCACTGGAATTGTTATTCCTCTTTCCTGGTGTCTCAATTATAATTCTACTATTTCTGGTAGAGAATTACTTGATTTTGCTCTGCACTGCAGGATTCATAAAGATCTTTAACAGGGACGTCTGGGTGGCGCAGTTGGTTGGGTGTCTGCCTTCGGTTCAGGTCATGATCCCAGGGTGCTGGGATCAAGTCCTGAATTGGGCTCCCTACTCAGCTGGGAGCCTGCATCTCCCTCTGCCTGCTCCCCCTGCTTGTGTGCTCTCCCTCTCCCTCTGTCAAATAAATAAATAAATAAAATCTTAAGGGGGGAAAAAAAAAGACCTTTAACATACATCCCAATTGCACAGAAAGTTCCCTAACATCCCCATGAAGTAGGCAGGACTAACATGATCTCCATTTTGTAGGTGAGGAAAAGATAGGATATAAGTGTTACATGACTTGCTAGAGAGATTTACAACTCCCAGTCGGCACCACACACACGCTTGTCCTGATTGCCTGTTCTTCATCAGTTGCTGAAAGTCACAACTGCCTCAGGGCTTCAGTATAAGGAAGGGCTCATCATGGCCAAAAAAGGAAAAACAAAAAGAGCTTGTATGATGACTAAATTCATTCTAACAGCCCATGAGTGTATTGTAGGGTCTGCATACTCTGTTCGGCCATGTCACTGATCCTGCAGGATGGCTAGCTGATGTATTGTTTGATGTTCCCTGTCAGATTTGAGTATTAAATAGTTCATTCTGGAACAGGGATTTGCAGAAAACAGGACAGTCGATTAGTCCAGTGAGAGATGCCGACAAACTGGAGTTCATCACAGATGAGCTCCCGTAGCCTCCCCCGCCTTGGTCACCGGGCTAATTCTACACTGTGTCATCAATCATGTTCCCCTAGCTTGCTGAAACGACATCACATGTGACACTTAAAAACTTTTTTTGAGACTGAACTATATTCTTCTATTTTTTTGTATGCCTACCTTATCACAAAAGGATTTAGATTCTTTATAGGTTTATTAAAGGAATTAGTTTTATTTAATGCATACATACCTTTTCTCTTCTACACGCTTGAAATTTGCTCTTTTAAGTTCATATCTTTTCAAATGCTACTCTGTCTCTAATTGTCAGGATTAAAAAATTCTTTTCTAGCATAAAGTACTATCTTGCTCTGTTCAAGGTGTTATTTGGTGTGTGTGTGTGTGTGTGTGTGTGTTGCCACATAACTTCTTACAAGGAAAAAACATTTTAATGAAAAATCAATCTAGATATATGAGAAATATCTCAGGGTTGAAGCTATCAAGCTTACTTATTAAAGGCAAGTCCGGGTTATGGAGTTAACCACATTTCTGTTATTTAATTTTCAAAATCAAATTATTAAGTAGAGGTATGACATTTACTGTCTCAGACTAGTAACTAAAAAGACCTTTTTAATTTCTTAAAAGATTTTATTTATTTATTTATTTATTTATTTATTGGAGAGAGAGAGAGAGAGCAGGGTGGGGGGTAGAGGGAAAGAGAGAGAATCGCAAGCCGACTCTATTCTAAGCCTGTAACCAGGCATGGGTTTGATCTCATGTCCCTGAGATCCTGACCTGAGCTGAAATCAAGAGTCAGACACTTAACTGACTGAGCTGCCCTGGTGCCCCTAAAAAGGCCTTTAAATCTTTTATAACTTTTGATGGTTAAATTACGGTGTTTTTGGAAATCAGTTTTTTAAAAACTAGTCATTCCTGCTTTTTGCCTGTGGGATTTATACAAATGTCATTCTCTGTATGACATAGCTGTGATTGAAGTTTGGTGGGTTTTTGCTTTTAATTCAGTCATTTTTCATATTTTTAAAATTAATTTGCTTATTTTTGCTTTGTTCTTATGTTTTCTTAACACGTTTTTTCTATCTGGATGAGTAATCTTGGTTGTATTTTTTTTTTATTTTTTACTTTAAAAATATCTAATTTGGGGGACACGTGGGTGGCTCAGTCGGTTAAGTGTGGACTCTTGATTTCAGCTCAGGTCATGAGCTCAGGGTGATGAGATCAAGATCTGCACAGGACTCCCTGCTCAGCACGGAGGCTGCTTGTCCCTCTCCCTCCCTCTCTTCCTGCCCCTCTCTCTGCTCTCTCTCAAATAAAAATAAATAAATAAAGTATCTAATACTCTTTTTTTTTTTAAGATTTATTTATTTATTTATTTGACAGAGATCGAGAGAGAGATCACAAGTAGGCAGAGAGGCAGGCAGAGAGAGAGGGGGAAGCAGGCTCCCTGCGCGGCTTGATCACAGGACCCGGAGATCATGACCTGAACTGAAGGCAGAGGTCCAACCCACGGAGCCACCCAGGCGCCCCTAATATTCTTGTTTTTTAAAAAATCTCTTACACCAAAAAAAAAAAAAAAAAAAAAAAAATCTCTTACACATTTATTAAACTTGTGATAGTATTTAAGAATCGTTTTTTTTTCCTCTGCTTTTTCTTCCAAGTCTCAAAGCTGATCTCCTGATTCAATATTGTAGATTCTTCTCTTTTTAAAGATTTTATTTATTTATTTGATAGAAGACACAGGGAGAGAGGGAACACAAGCAAGGGGAGCAGGAGAGGGAAAAGCAGGCTTCCCGCTGAGCAGGGAGCCCGATGATGATGATGATGGTGATGATGATGGTGGTCATGCGGGGCTCCATCCCAGGACCCTGGGATCATGACCTGAGCCGAAGGCAGCTGCTTAATGACTGAGCCACCCAGGTGCCCCAACGTTGTAGATTGTTGTAATCAAAAAACAACAGCCACTACCAAGTCTTAAACTTCACGAAAAGATCTCATAGTTATTATTCACTAGTGTTGTGATTCTTTTTTCAGCTTCAAACATACTAAATAAATACTATATAACTTTAAAAATTCTTTAGAACACTTACAGTTTCTAATTTTCCTCATATAAATATTTCAAACCAATTTTTAAATTTATATGAATAACATACTTTAAATGCAACATGATGTTAATGTGTTCAGTAACTTTTTTAAAGAGCTAGCACACATTTTGCTTTTATCATTTTAAAATTGCAAATCTTGAAAAACATAAAATGCTGAAATGCTTTCTTCTTTCTTTTGTGACTCTTTTCTCCAGATAGTTCTCTGTCATGTTACCAACCTTTATCTCAAAGTACAAATAATTACCTATTACGCGAACAACTGAAATCAAGGCAAGTCTAATTAAGCAAAATTGGATCAGAGCAAATGTAGAAAGGGGAAATAATCAGAATAGAAAAGATAGTATTTCAAAAGAAAACTTCATTTCTAATAATTTCTTAAGGTTAATATTCCAATACTGGTACATAAGAGAGCAGTCCTGAATTATCTACCTCCTGGCATTTTGAAAAAAATAGTAGCCTTCAGCATGTTTTAAACTTCCATTGCATTCCTTGCTCTTCTATGTATACATTTTACTATTGACAATCTCCAGCAAAAATAGGGAGTGGAGATTCCTGTTTTACAGTGGGAACATTAAATGATAAGGAAAAACGGCTTTTTGAAACAGAAAGATAAAACACTATGTATGTGGTAGTAAGTCCATGGTACAATGAGATATTCTACGTTTGTGTTTTGCATCAACTCTTCTATTGTGTGATTTACTACTCAAGTCAACGTACAGACGATTGATGATAACATCATCTATATACAAAGATGAAAAAAATGATAAAGGTAACAAACCCCAATGCTCTCAGAACATCTGTTTCTTTGTTTGTTTTTTTAAAGATTTTATTTATTTATTTAACAGACAGAGATCACAAGTAGGCAGAGAGGCAGGCAGAGAGAGAGAGGAGGAAGCAGGCTTCCCGCTGAGCAGAGAGCCCGATGTGGGGCTCGATCCCAGGATCCTGGGATCATGACCTGAGCCGAAGGCAGAGGCTTTAACCCACTGAGCCACCCAGGCGCCCCAGAACATCTGTTTTCAACTTCTCCCCTGCAGCCAAGAAAAAAACCACACTGATACTTAGTTCCTCCAATTCTAGCAAGGAGCTTATTTGTTGCCTTTCACAGATGCTAGCCTCATGCCACTTAGTAACAAAGGAAATGAATCTGAAAAGACCACCACTGCTGGTGCAGTTCATATCTTGAAGGAATCGGCATTTAGGCAAGCTCTAAAGTTTTTGCCATTACAGGACATAGGAGGAGGTGGAGTTTGGAGTCATTTAGGATTTCCCATACTACTGTTACTCAGAGTAACTTATTCCAAGGAATTCCTAACTGGACTCCTAACCTTTCTTCTTCTCCCTGCCCTTCCAACCCATTGTCCACACTGTCATCTTCAGGGTCTTTCTGAAACATAGAACTCAATGGTTCTGTCTTAAAAACCCTCAAAAGATTTACCATTGCCTGCTACATATATTCCAGACTCCTTATCATGGCACATACATTCTTTCATGATTTGGAACCTGTCTTCCAGCATCTTCTGTGTTCTGTATCCTATTTTAGGGATGTTTATCCATTGGATTGTTGCAAGAGTTCAGTGAGAAAATGTATATAGAGTACGTACTAGTAACCAGTTTTTACTGAACACTTACCATCTTACCAGGTTTCAAGGACTGGGCTGGGTGCTTATGTGTATTCTCCCACATAATCTTCATATAACCCCATGAGGTGTAGATACCTTTGTAATCTCCAATCTCTAGACAAAGAAATAGATTTTGTGAGGTCAGGCAATGTGCCCAAGGTCACACCCATAGACAGAAATGGAGTTGAAATTTTATCTATCCAACTCCAAAACTGGTGCTTTTATAGACTTGACTGCTGCCTGACTCATTGCCAGGTGTACAATTCAGTTTGATTAAATATTCATTTTTTTAAAACCCATTACTATAAAACTTAAAGTATCTGGAAAATGACCTTCTTTTTTTTGCTTCCATCGCCCACCAAGGTTAACTGATAAACCACATCTTTTACTTTTTCTAGATGCCTCTAGCACCTCCTTACTGTCCCCTTTCATCTTCACAGTCCCCATATTGTAGTGTCATAATTTCTTTTTTTTATTTTATTTTATTTTTTTTTTTGTTGTTTGTTTATTTGACAGACAGAGATTACAAGTAGACAGAGAAGCAGGCAGAGAGAGAGAGAGAGGGAAGCAGGCTCCCTTCTGAGCAGAGAGCCCGATGCGGGACTCGATCCCAGGACTCTGGGATCATGACCTGAGCCGAAGGCAGCGGCTTAACCCACTGAGCCACCCAGGCGCCCCGTGTCATAATTTCTTGAACTAATCTAATTTCTCTGATCTGTTGGCAGTTCCATGGGTGTAGACGCCATATCTTCATGGTCTTTTTATTCTTAGAGCTGAGCATAATGTGCGGCACCCAACAAATGGCAAACAGATAGATAAAGAAGTGATGCAAACTCTGAACAGAATTTCAAAATATGTGGGGCTTTGCTGTTTCTCAAAAATGAAGAATTCCTCTTTTCCATTCACTGTGTAACTGCCCTAACCCTTCAAATAACAGTCAGATTTTATGAAGGAGCACAATCAGACTTAGAGAGGTCAAAGGGGGTGAAGAGAAGACAAAATTACCCCCTTTTTCTAATCATTTCCCTCCATAAAATTGAGGGATTTTGTTACCAAAGGAGAGGAGATCAACATTTAGAAATATTTCTTTTACGATCTATAATTTTAAATTCTCTTGAATGTTTAAATTCTCTTTTAAAAAAGTAATAGGGGAAAAAGAAAATAAAAAAAAATAAAAAAGTAATAGTTAGGGGACGCCTGGGTGGCTCAGTTGGTTAAGCAGCTGCCTTCGGCTCAGGTCATGATCCCAGCATCCTGGGATCAAGTCCCACGTCGGGCTCCTTGCTCGGCAGGGAGCCTGCTTCTCCCTCTGCCTCTGCCTGCCATTCTGTCTGCCTGTGCTCTCTCTCCGCCCCCCACTCTGATAAATAAATAAAATCTTTAAAAAAATAAAAAAGTAATAGTTAGGCTTCATGCTAAGTTGGATAAGAGACATCTTACGCTTTTTTCCTCCGGATTCTACTTACTTTTTCCAGAGTCACACCCTACATTTGTAGCATTTCCGAGAGGTTAGTGAAATTAGGCAACACTCCTAAAGTCTCACATCTGAGAGCAGGAGGGAGATCAACTGATAGGCACATGGGCACTGAGTGAGTCAGTGCAGGTGCATGGAACAGAGCTTGAAGCTTCTGACTACCAGTCCCTGGTTCTGTTCAGCCAACTACTACCAGGGCCCCTGAGGAACTGGGTTAAAAATAGAGGATGGAGCAGTTAACAAAGTAAGCCATCATCATTGCTAGTGTTCATATTCCATTTTTCCATGTTTAATAGACTAATAATTTAAATTCACGAATGTTTATGTTCTGCTGGTTAGTATGTAATTGTATGTCAGGAATACCAACACAGAAATAATGCTAGAATTTATATTATTCCCTAAAATGTAGAGTCCACTATATCAGCATAAACACATAAGTTAAATTATAAAATAAATAATATTCATTGATTATCATTATTCTTTATGAAGAGGAGAGCAAACATTATTTTTTATAAACTTTTGTGTAAACTTGCATAACAGGATCCTCTCTCCCCGAGAGATTCAACAACTTCACAGTCCAAAGCCGATGTGGTACAGTAGGATATATTTACAAATTAAAATCCCATGCCTTACAGAAGTGAAACTCCCTGCCTCTATCTCTGAGTCTGAGGGTGAGCCTTAAAATCTCACCTGGTTGACCTCTTTTGTCTCCTTTTTATATCAGGTGACTTAGCCTTCTCTCCAGAAAAAGAGGGCAGCTAATCTCTGGGTTTAGTTCCAGGGATTGCTACCTGCCAGCTCTGTACCAGTGGACAAGTCATAGAGGCCCCTTTCCCTCTCCTTTCTAGAACTACAACATGGGGATAATGTTACTCTCCTTCCCCACAAGATTCTTGCAAAGATTAATGACATATGTGTAAACATGGGCTTAAATGATAGAATCTTGGAACTGAAAAGTTCCTCTCCAAGGTGAAGCTATCTCACCGTATTTCCAGCTAAGAAAACTGAGATACCAGAATGGCAAATGCTGTGCTCAGGATCATTTAGCCAGAGTCATAAATTTGAGGTTAGAAACCAAATCTTTTGCTTGAGTGTCTTTCGTTTTTGTTTTTGTTGGTTTTGTTTGTTTGTTTGTTTGTTTGTTTGTTTTGCTTGATAGGCACAGCAGAACTGATATTCTTGTGGGAGGAATATAAAGATTATGATAGAAGGATCTGAAAGAGGAAGTAGGCTTTTTACACCAAGTAACATGACAGCAGATGAGGGGGAAGAAAAAAATAAAGAGGAAGGTGCCAGGAGGAACATTTATTGGAGGGTTCATAGCATGCCAGACATATATTAAAAAGCGGAAGCATTTAATTACCTGATTTGTATTACACAGTTAAAATATCCACTAACGATATTTTTAAATGTACGGAATTAGCAGAAGTACATTCCTTCCTTTCCCTGTTTCTAGAAAGTACTCTTCTAATTCTAGGACCTGGCAGGTCTAAACAATAAGCAGCAAATCCCTGCGTTATGCTGTGTTGCCACCTGCGTTGGCTGGGGGTGGAGGGGACGGTGAGGTTGTTTAAGGGGGCTAAACTGAGAAGAGTAGCTACTTAGATGAGATGGAGTGCCGCTGAAACCCCTCACTCACAAGTAACTCTTCAGTGCTTTCCAGTCTTAGAGGTTTGAGTGGATTTGCAAGTCATCTCGCAGATAACCTCCTATCCTATCATGATATTTACATCCCCATAAATTACTTCAGTGACAGTAATTCTCCATTTCTCCTCTCACCCTTCAGAGTTGATTGGTGGTAGTTAGGCAGGAGAAAGAAACTGAGAGCTTCAAGTTAAAGCTTAGTTGGTTTGGGTGACTGCATTTAGCTCAGGTCATGACCCCAGGGTCTTGGAATTGAGTCCTGCATTTGATCTGGCTTGCAAAGAGCCTGCTTTTCCCTCTCCCTCTGCCGGCCACTCCCCTGCTTGTGCTCTCTTGCGCTCTTTCTCTGTCAAAATAAATAAATAAAATCTTTAAAACAAAACAAAACAAAAAATGGAAAGGGCAGGCCTTAAAAGGATTTAAGTAAAATGTGTATGTGTGTGTGTGTGTGTATGTGTGTGTGTGAGAGAGAGAGAGAGAGAGAGGGTGGGAGGGAGGGAGGGAGAGAAATACCAAAAACAGCCTTTGGTTACTTCACTTTTTTGCTTAAAACTAGAGAGGTAGCCATTAATATCCAAGATGTGATACTACCCTTGTTTTCATGCTGTAGGACTTGATGTAGCACCCCTTCTGGGTGCTAGGAATAGCAAGTCCCGGTGTAGCCTAGGGTTAGCAGGCAGCATAATCTACAACAATGGAAAGATGACAGAGCTGAAAACTGAGAACCTAAATTCCAGCTCCTACTCTAAAGGTGAGCAGTTGCATTTGTGAGTGAAGACCCCCTGATTACAGTCACACAAAGCTGTCTTTTTCTCTTATGGAAGAAATCTAGAAGTAGGAAATCACTGATATAAATTCAGGATGTCAAGTCTCTTTAAAATTTTCTTCATCCTTTCTTCATGGTTCGAAGAGGCTATACCTCTGGCCATCGCGTCCGTCTTCCAGACAGGAGGAAGGTACGAAAGGAAGGAGGGGCACCTGTACCAGTGAAGCAGGACTTTCCAAGAAGCCCCTAGTTCACTTCAGTTCATGTCTGTGTCCAGAACTGTGTCACAGGGCTATCTAGAAAAAGAAAGTGCAAAAATAGCCATTTTTTTTGGCTAAGTATATTGTTATTTCAAATAGAATCAGGAAGGAAGAAGGGAAGAATGGATATTAGATAGCAGCTCTTCCTATAATCATTATGTAACTATACAACCTCAGAAAAGTTATTTGTTCTGCCTGTATCATTTCCTAATGTATAAGATGGATATCATGACTATCAGCTCGATCTTAGCTCCCTGACCCCCACTTCCCAGCATTGATTAAGGGAAAATAAATGAGAGTTTTAGCAAATCAAAAATAGTAGATAAATAAAAGGTTGCTTTATTAAGAAGGTAATAGAAAGGAAGGAGTTGTTTGTATTAGAAGAAGGAATGCATACCTTTCTGTTTCTCTAGTCATTAGTGAGAGCAGAACAAGCATAAATTAATCTAAAAGTCCATGTTAGGCATTGTAAAAAGATACCAATAAGTAATAAGAACTTAACCTTTGAATACACCTGCAAATTATTCTCATGGTTCAAGAGCTGTATGAACTCTTGCCATTTGACCATAGTGCACCCTAAGTGTAAGATCAAAGGATCTTGAAAGTAAACCAAATGATGTAGCTCTCGCCATTTTTTAAAATTTAAGATAATGAGAACTTCAGAATTTTCTATTGAAAAACATTTGTCCTTTGCCAGGCCATGTTCTGTGTTGAAATGTATTTTTCAGTAGATTAATGGGTTCAAATTTTTGTTTCAGAGTATTTCTATGTAACCAGAATTAGAAGTTAAGTTACAAATCAGAGATCGGCTAGCAAGTATCCTAGAGCCATCCATATAATAACTTCCTCTTATAAATCCAGAAACAGCCAAATAGTTTATCAATTAAACATATCAGGAGCAGCAGAACTCCAAAGCAACACTAGTAAACAACCTGTCTCATAAGAGCGAGGGTAGACCTAAATTAGTAAGAGACCACTGTGTAGAGGTATTCTTCTGTTTTTAACCTACGAAGCTATTTTCTTTATCTCAGTGGCTACAGTATGAGTATGAGTGAATAGAGTTAGAGACCAATAGGCCTTTTGCTTCTATAGGGATCAAGGCTGCACCAATATTCAGTAAATGCTAAGGAGAGTTCAGTGGAAATTGCTAAAAATGATCTGTAGCATTCTCTTCAAATTAAGATTATACCAGTTCCCTTTGGAGAATTTCCTTCTGGCCTTTTGCCATATGAAGTAGGACCTGACCTCATTTGTGAAGCCTAGAAAAATAACACCCCGGGGTTAACAGAGCACAGAAATGGCTTCTGAATCAAGGGAAGGGGTCATCAGGCATGGATATCATTGAAGAAGGAGAGAATACTGACTTAATATTTCACGTAGTGCTTCAATAGTGAAAGGTAGGAAAGATCAATGCACAGGTGGGAAGAGATGAGGGGCAGAAAGGAGATCAGGAAGACTGGAAAGAAGACTTTGAAATTCTTTACACTGGAGCGTGCACATACCCATCCTGTAGGTTTATACAGTGATGCTCGCTGCCACTTCGTGAGGATGGTAAACAGCCGTTGCTTTTCTGTGTATGGAACGTGAAATAAAGAAGGCAAATTGGATGTCTTCAGAAATAGTCACCCTTGGACTGTTTAGGCACCACATTTTATATTTATCTATTAGTCTATTTTTTTGGGCACACACACAAAAAATTCTATCAAAATATCTTTGTGGCTTTAATTTTTAAGTAGCTCTAAAATGAACTGTAAAAAGTAGAATATTTTATGGATGTGTGCCTAGATTGAGAGCATTTAGTGACCATATAATATGCTTTCCTTACATTCTATTAGTGTTTATTCATTTAATTCAGTCAAGAAATAGTTATTGAATGACTACTCTGTGTCAGTAGTGACCTAGGTCATGCCATAGGAGATCATAATCAGTCTACTAATAAAAATTTGATCCTAAGAATATGTAAGTGTTAAGTGATTTTCAACATAAATTTTCTGGGGGACGTATTACTGATACAGTGATGTAATGGCCAACTGAGAAAACAATCCTTTCAGTGCAGCTTTCATCCTCTGTTCAGGGGAATTGCGATGTCTGCTATGTGTGATGTATAATACCTTATGTACTTCTGTAACTCTCATCAGGACACAGTGCAAAAAAAAATTTTTTTAAATACTTGCAGTTTGAAAACTGAAATAAAATCAGAGACACTGGGGCACCTGGGTGGCTCAGTGGGTTAAAGCCTCTGCCTTCGGCTCAGGTCATGATCCCAGGGTCTTGGAATTGAGACCCGCATCGGGCTTTCTGCTCAGCGGGGAGCCTGCTTCCCACCCCCCCCCCCTCCGCCTGCCTCTCTGCCTGCTTGTGATCTCTGTCTGTCAAATAAATAAATAAAATCTATTAAAAAAAAAAAAAAACAGAGACACTGGAAATATTTAGTTCATAGCCTAGACAAGAAGAAAAAAAATATGTATATTCATTGAAAAGGTGTTATTGATATGTTCCCTAAGCCTAAATACATTTTGGGAAGACAGAAGATTTCTTAGAAGATTTAGATCTTGCAAATATTAAGAATGAAGAAAGATAGGACATGATCCATTTAGACCTACTTCAGATCTTAAGAAAAGGTTTGGGGAAAAAAGTAGTGTTCTCTATGCTTAATGGAGAAACAGGTATTACCTTTAAGTGCTATCACGTAAATGTAGAGCTAGCTTTGCAAGGCCATCCATTATTACAGTGATTGATGACATAACACATTTTCTGTGCCTTTTGCCTTTTTCTGGGTGAATGTGGGAAAACAGATATGGCCTAAAATTTGAACATGGTTATGTATGTTATATATGCTTTTTCATTTCTGGGTAGTTTTATTACATTGAATTCCTTTTTATGTTTGCCTTTTAAGCAGTAATTTCAGGTAAAATGCATTTAAATGTCTGGAAATAAAGCAACTTGTCAAATGAAATGCTCTATTTTCTAGTAACAGATGGCTTGTCCTTGTTGGGTAAAGCTTATTCTGTATCAATCTTGATTTTGTTTTAGTATGTGTATATATATATATACACACACACACACACGTAAAATAGCTAAGAAAAATATAATAGCTACAGAAAAAAAAAGAGCACTTTGTTTTTTAGAGGGAGAAAGTGTGCTTGTATGCACATGTGAGCCGGAGGAGGGGGAAGGGGCAGAGGGAGAGGGACAGAACCCGAAATAGGTCCCATGCCAAGAGCAGGGCCTAATGCGGGGCTCGATCTCGCGACCCTGAGATCATGACCTGAGATGAAATCAAGAGTCAGACACTTAATTGACTAGGCCACTCAGGCACCCCAAAGGGACACGTTTTATACACCACTATTTTTGGTGTATAAAATTTAAATTTTTGCTGCCTTTTGTTAAGTGAGACATAATTATGTGGGCTACCATCTGATTCCTAGTTAAATAACTAAGTTTCTTGCATCACAGGTAAATACCATTATTCCAAACCACTGCATGCTAGTAAAACTATGGTAATACCACTACTCTTCTCTTACCATGTAGCTGCCTTTGCATATAACTCTTCAAAAGTAACTACTTTCAAATGTTCCCCTTGGCTCTTTAGCTTTGGCACTAGTACTCTTTGCAGTTCTACCTTTTTTTACTTTACTCTTCATGTTAAACTAAGAGAATACATCTCTGAAACAAATATATTCATAGTCTCATGGGTAAGGCATCTGAGAAAAAGAAAGCTCAAAAGGAAAAGAAAAAAGACCAAAGTGTAAAATAATGTTGGGCTTTGTTGCCTAATTTCTTTTTTGGCCCTGATCATCTGGGCCAGCATTTGCTTGTTGTAAAAAAGATGACTCTTTAAGTTTCTCTGTGCTGATGAAATTTATTAGAAAGAAAGTCATGGCTTCAACTTGCAGTTGCAGATTTCACGGCCTTATAATTCATGTGCTCTGTTCCTATGGCCAGTCATAAAAAAAATTCAAGAGGTATTGTGTTCTTTGGGACTGTACCCAAAGTATGCAGTTTAATGTGCGGATTCTCACCAAACTTCCAAAACCTCTTAAAGAAGGAAATATAAACTTGTCCTATACACTCAACTTCAGTAATCTCTTGAAGATTTACTTCCTGACTAAACTTCAGTTTTGATAGTAAAACATTTCTTTATTACTGATAACACACAAAAAGTCTATATAATTAAGTGGGATTTACATGAATGAACAACAAACTCCCTTAGTTCTGTAATATACACTTAAGATGTTTGGTTTGGAATATTTCGTTTTATACAATTTTATTACCTAAATTTCTTTGGTGAACTACAAGAAATAACCCCCTTTGAAAGACGTTCTTGGATGGCAGATATAAGATTAAAAATCAGTCTTATTTGTAGGCTATATGAGCCATGGTAATCTGAAAGAAAAGTTAAAACATGAAGGGGCACCTGGGTGGCTCAGTCGGTTAAGTATCTGTCTGCCTTTTGCTCAGGTTATGATCCCAGGGTCTGGGATGCAAACCTGTGTCAGGCTCTCTGCTGCTTCTCCCTGTCCGTCTTCCCCTCTCCTCCTGCTCATGCTCTTTCTTTCTGTCTCTCTCTCTGTCTCTCAAATAAATAAATAAAATCTTAGAAAAGAGAGAAATTAAAACATGAAAAGGAAATTTTCTGAAAACTCATGATATACTCCCTCTTAAGGTCCTGCCTAGTTTGTGATCTGTATTGTTAGAAAAAAAAAAGAAATAAAGAAAAAGAAAAGTTATAGCTGATTTATAGGAGAGTCTAAATGAACAAAGAGCTGAAAAGTTAGTTTTAGGACTTAGAAGAAAAGTCCCAGAAACTAAAATATTGTAA
Source organism: Mustela erminea (assembly GCF_009829155.1). Lineage (NCBI taxonomy): Eukaryota > Metazoa > Chordata > Mammalia > Carnivora > Mustelidae > Mustela > Mustela erminea. Next base: position 53,962,499 of record NC_045629.1, read on the forward strand.
CTTGAAGTAAAAAGATGACAGCGTCAGTAACAATAATGACTTCCATTTATTGAACACTTGCCGTATGCCATTTTTCACACTACTATACAATATACATATTATATCCATTTTACAGCTGAGAAAACTGAGGCTTGGGGGCATTAACTTAATCCAAAGTCACACAACTAGTATGCTTCTCCCTGTCCGTCTGTGATGAAGGCAGAAATCAAATCATATAAATCGGACTCTAGAGCCACCTATTTAACAAGACTGTCACCATAAAGCATCTGATGCTCAAACAGAGTAAGTGTTACTTGAATCACAGACAAGGTGACCTTGGATATTCAAGTTTTAAAGCTAGCATTTGTTTAATGAAAGTAAAGATAATGGAAGAAGAACAAGTTAATATCACATGGAAAGAAACATGGAAATTCAGACCATGGGACATCGCCCAGGATCACTGACATATTTCTGCAATAAGCCAAGGGCATGAAAAAAACAAAATATGATGGGGCTTTTGCTAAGATCTTTCTGCTCCAAATGTGGTCCGCTTTGATTCCAGCAACATTGCCACCACATGGGAGATTGTGAAACATACAATCTTTCAGGTCTTGCCCCAGACCCTAGTGAGTCTTAAGATCTGTAAGTGATTCATTTGCACTTAAAGTTTAAGGAACCCTGGTCTAGATGACTAGAGACTTAACCAGTTGTAGTAGGTAGACCTTGTTTAGATCATGATTCAAGAAGGCAATAGAAAAAGACATTTTTACCTATTGGGGAGGTTGGGTTTGGACTAGGTCTTGGATTTTACAAAGGAATGGTAACGGCACCTCATACTTAACGATGGATGTCCAATTTCTTATGTTTAAAATTTAGACATGTAAACTGATGCATGTAAGAGTGAAATAATATATCTAGAATTTGTTTTAAAATGTTTTGGCAAAGAAAAGAGCAGTGAGTGATACAAATGTGGCAAAGTCTTTAAAATTGTTGAATCTGTCATACTATTCTTATACTTTTTTTTTTTCATTTTGGGTTTTATTTTCATTAGTAGTAAATAAATCAGACTTCAGCCTGTATTACGATCTAGACAGTATAAGAGACAAAATATACCTACCCTCAAATCCTCATCCAAAAGATACTATCTCAAAGTTTTTCCATGTAAATTTGTATAAGGAACATCTTTTAATTGTTAAAAAATTCTAACATTCTGACATTGTCTATTAACTTCAAATGTGTGAAGATCTACCATTATATCTGATGTTCTTTTTCTTATACTTTTTATAATTTTTTATTGTAGTATAATTAACATCCAGTGTTAAATGAGTTTGGGGGGTACAATATAATTGATTCAGCAATTCTGTGCATTTCTCAGCATTCATCAAATGAGTATACTCTTAATCCCCTTCATCTATTTCACCCATCCTCCTACTCTTTTCCTCTCTGGCAGCCACCAGTTTGCTCTCTGTTTAAGAATTTGTTTTTTGTTTTTTGTTTTGTTTCTGTTATTGTTTCTTTTTTTTTCTGTTTGTTCATTTGTTCTGTTTCTTAAATTATAGAGATGAGTGAAGTCATATGGTATTTGTCTTTCTTTGAACTAACTTAATTCACTTACCATTATACCCTCTAGGTCCATCCTTGTTGTTGCAAATAGCAAGATCTCATTATGTTTTATGGCTGAGAAATAGTCTGTTTTATATCTAAAGCTATCTATCTATATATATACTGTTTATATATATGTATATAAAGTGATTATATATATTCTGTTATATATATATATATAGTGATATATATATATAAACCACATCTTTATCCATTTGTGGATAGACACTTGGTTTACTTCCATATCTGGGCTATTGTAACTAATGCTACGAATATAGGGGCACATATATCTTTTTGAATTAGTGTTTTCATTTTCTTTGGGTCGATACCCAGTAATGGAATTACTAGATCATATGACAATTCTACTTTTAATTTTTGAAAAACCTCCGAACTGTTTTCCACAATGTTTGCACCAATTTGCATTTCCACTGACAGTGCAGGAGGGTTCCTTTTTCTCTACCATCTCACCAACACTTGTTATTTTTTGTGTTTTTCATTTTAGCCATTCTGACAGGGATGAAGTAATATCTCATTATAGTTTTGGTTTGCATTTCCCTGATGATGAGTGATGTTGAACATCTTTTCATGTGTCTGTTGGCCATCTGTATGTTTTCTTTGGAAAAATGTCTATTCATGTCTTCTTCCCATTTTTAAATCACATTGTTTTTTTTTGGTGTTGAGTTGTATAGGTTCTTTATATATTTTGGATATTAGCTCCTTATTGGATATATCATTTGCAAATCTCTCATTCAGTAGGTTGCCTTTCTTCTATCTACTTTTGAATGTTCGAAGTTTTCATAATTTTTAAAAGATTTTATTTATTTGAGAGAGAGTACATGTGAGTGTGTGGGGGGGTGAGGGACAGAGAGAAAGGGAGACAGAGAGAGAATCTCCAGCAGACTCCATGCTGAGCATGAGCACAGAGTCTGATCCCATGACCCCAAGATCATGACCCCAGCTGAAACCAAGGGTCAGATGCTCAACCAGCGGAGCCACCCTGATGCCCCAATATTTTTCATAATTTTTTTAAAAATACCAAAAGAAGTAGGCTTATGCTCTAGAAATTTTAGAAATAACTACAAGAAGTTTCTCATAGTAAGAAAGGTTAATCATTTAACAGGATGCCAGAGAAGCTTTCTCCAAAGTATTTTAAAAATAGGACAAATTCATTGGTCTGGGGGCATTTTCAGGTAGCCCTAGCAAAAGCCAGATCCGTCAAGCTCCTTTTCTAAAAAATGATCCTATAGTAGGTATTACACTTTGTGAATACTTTGGGCCATTGATCTTAGATTTAATGCCTTAGTTATGCTTTCTTTAAAAAAAAAAAAAAAAAAAAAAAAAAGCATTTGGTGATGCTTCTGTTCTAGTCCTGTATTTGTTCTCGTCATGGCACTCTTCTCTAGCAGTTCACTTTAATGGCTGGCAGATAAAATGTTAAGGTATGTACTCGTCCAAACCAAGTGTTTACTAGAGTCCTGTACTGATCTCATTGTGTTGAGAGTCTATGCTTAAGTGCAGACTAAGGCCTTTTGATGTTATGTGATCAATCAGAAACCTTTTAAGCTGGTATGTATTTGTCATATAGAAAAGCATTTCTTTCAACATCATATAAACCCTTTATGTACTTACCAACTGTACAGCACATCATTTTTTGTTTCTGGAAAAGGGAGCAAAGGAGAATTCCCCAAGCTATTAAAAAAGAAAACCCAACCACTTTTGCAGCTTATGAAATGGCAGTATTTGTGGTAATGTTTCATGTTTTCTGGCTTCCTCCTATAGAAACCTGAGAATGGTTCTCAAAGACTTAATAGTAAATTCATCCAGCATCCTGAGCTGTAGATATTATACATTTATAGATGAACCACCGATGCCTGACTGGTTTAGTAGGTGCCTCAGGCTTACAGAGTGAGTCAGCAGACAAGCAAGAATATGCTTTCAGAAACCTTCCCGTCTGAACTACAAGTAGTTCTTTCTATATGGCACTATATTTTGGTCTGTTGGTTTAGATTTTATGGAATAATCTACAGCATCTTAAGATTTTCCTTAAGACAAATTCGTATTAGGAGGAATAAATGAGTAACAGGACAGTGGAAAGAATTTTGGTTCTGACTCTGAGTCAGAGAATTACTGACACTCAGGTGCTGGTCCTTTGACACTTCTCTAATTTAGGTTATGCTCCCTCGAGGCTCCCTATGGATAGGAAGCTGCATTGTTAGATGTGTGTGGTTTTCAATTTTGTAGATATTCCAGTTGTTTTCTCTCCCTCTTTTTCCTAGTACATGCCCAGTTACCTAGTCTCTACCTCTGTTCCCGCCACAGTGGCAGTCTCTTCATAAAATTGTATGTATTGCTTATTAGCCCTCAGTCAGTACAAACAAAACCTGGTACTTAAACCGTGATCGTCTGCTGTTCCTTAAACATGTTCTACACACTCTTTTACCCCTCAGCTTGTTTGCTCTGCTATAGCACAGTATTAGAACCCTTGGCTAGAGAATTGTAATTACAATAGTTTGTTGTTTCTCCTAACCATGTTGAGCTATTAAAATTGTTCATTATAAAATATGAAACTATTTCAAAATATCTAAAATGCCTTTATGACTGTAGATATATTTGAGAGGAAATATGGTGCAACATTTCATAGCCCAAAGAATTACTAAATATAGTAAAGAATTTTATTTTCTTTCATATTTTAAAAGAATATTATTATAGCAAAAGAAAGAGCTTTAATGTATGTGTGTACACACCCGAGAAGTAAGGTAGTAAGAGAATACTGTTTAAGGATAATTTTCTCCCAAAAAAGGTATGAAATCAAGACAGACAAAAATGAACACATTTAAATATTGTATTTAACTCATTAATGGAAGAACCAGCAACATGTTACAATCAGCTCAAAGGCAAATCCAAACAGACATATTAATAGATGAGGATTATTGAAATAAAAGTGCAGATGGAGACACGTTCTTCCACTGCTGGTGAAGAAAGTCAGCTCAGTCTATTGGATGGAATTCACATAGACAAGAATGCCTTTGTTTATTTTTTCTTAAGATTTTATTTATTTATTTGACAGACAGAGATCACAAGTAGGCAGAGAGGCAGGCAGAGAGAAGGAGAAGCAGACTTAATGCTGAGCAGAGAACCCGATTCGGGTCTCGATCCCAAGACCCTGAGATCATGACCTGAGCAGAAGGCAGAGGCTTAACCCACTGAGCCACCCAGGTGCCCCAAGAATGCCTTTGTTTATAGACAGGAATTATTTTGAATTGCTATCAGTTTTTATCATTTATAGAGTTATAAAGTTGCTTCCATAGAGTCAAAATCAGATAATCCACTGAGTTTACTATATACTTTATGGTTTTTCCACTAAAGCACAATGTTTTTTGTGTTGTTTAGTTTTGTTTTGTTTCCCTTATAGCTCTCTATCCCTAAGGGCACCATACCCTCCATGACTCCCTACTCCCAACAGAAGGAAGTCCAAATTCATTAGATAGACATTAACATTTTAGCTTCCACCTCCTTCAGTGTTTTGTGTTACGCAGTCCAGCACCCTTAAACCCCACAGTATTCAGCCTTTGTTCCCAAATATGACTAAACTTTCAAGTCCCTGCTAAATTGTCACTTCTCTAAGAAGCCATGTCATACTTGATCTACTTGAACCAGGAATTACTCTACCTCCCTTGATACTCATCACTATTTTCTGTACTTTTCTTGAAGATGAAGCTGAGTTAGTACTGAGATCAGGAAAATACCACCTCAAAGAGCCTTAGTGGTGCTTAGGAGATGGTTGGTCAGGGAAAGGTGGGTAGAAATAGTTGGTATGTTTGAGCCTTTCAAGTTTAAGTCATGTCTTTCAATGGTTAGGATTGAGTCATGATCATGATGTATGTGATAATCTATGATATGGTGGTTTAGTTCTTGTAGAATAAGATGAGGGTTTGAAGCAAGGGGTTCAAAGAGTTCTGGTGTGTGAACTGTTGACTGATGCTTTTTCTGTTAAAACCGATGTGTCATTTGGGATGCTTCTGGAATGCATCCAATGACAGTAGAGTAGAAGGTCATACTAATGTAGTCAGTCAGGTGTAGTAGTAGTTTCAGAGACAGAGAAAAAAATAAAACAGAAATATAAACAAATAATTAGTGTGGTAAGATAAGTATAATTAAGGTAGTTATGGAATGCTTTGGGAGAAAATACACAGAATCTTACAACCTCTCTGCAATCTGTCACTGCCACGAAGTCTAAAATCTTTGAGCGCCTTATTTTGGTTTATCTTTGGTAAATCAAAGAAGAAGCATTATGTTTACAGAGACAATGTTTCTCCTTATTTCTTTTCTTTCTCTCTTTATACTCTTAACATCCCCAGGTGCATATTTACACATACATATATAAACACTCATATAAAATTTTGGACAAGTGCAAAGAATTTGTATGAATTAAGGATCAACTATATGACACATGCAATGCAAGTATGTGTGTCCATATATTTCAGTTAGCTGTATATGAGATTTTTGTAGTAATTATCTTTATCCCCTTGCTGATGCAGATGATTCTGATGGGGACCTTAAGGATATGTAGACCTCTGAATATGGCTCTTTTCTATATAACTCAGAACTCATGGTCTCTTCTTTTTGGGAGAGTTAAGTAGTAAGTGTGATAATTTTCAAGCACAATAGTCCTCTATTTAAAAATAGTAAAAATAAAATAAATTAAAAGTAGTAAAAATAAGCATATATTTTTAAAGGCTTAAATAACAAGTGATCTTTGCTAAATTCCTTAAGCTCTAACCTTTGGTGGCATGAAACTGACACTAGTTACCTTGCAAATCAGTTTTTAGAAATACCCTAAAGTAAATATAATAAAGTTACATTTGAGAAAAACAAATTAAATCTTGAAATTAAAACTCTGGCACGTGATTTAATGTTTAAGCTCCAATTCCTAAAGAGGTACTTAAAACTCTTTGTACCAAATACATTCTGTATTTGATCATAATACTTGAAAGAATACCCAACATAGTCTTCAACAGGTTCCAAAATCAAACAAGAAAATATGCATCTTATAAAGTATAGGTACTTATAATATATAAAGTATAAAGTATAGTTACTTAGATTTATTCATCACAAGCTATGCATGTTTTATAAAACATTTATAAATCCTTTATAAAATTCATTTCAGTATTCTTTTACTAAAGTTTTGAGAAAACATCTGCAAAGTAGCACAACTTTTGAAGTTATCAAAAACTTACCACCATGCTAAATGTATTCACAGCATGCAAATTTGCCAGCTAAAGAAGCATCATCCCATTAACAATAAACCATTTGGCATGCAGCTATCTTCTCCCTTTGCCATATGGGCTTTTATCACACCTTTCTTTCAGTCCCAGATTTCTCTGCTCATTGCAGTTAAGTCAAATCCGTGCAAGGAGGGCTTCAGAGGGTAGGGTGTCTTAACTAGGACCACAGAGATTTTGAAGCTGTAAGCAGAATGTGGGACTGAAAGAGAAATCACAAAGATATGTCAGGAAGTGGCAATAGCCTGCCCTGTTATCTTCTCTGTCTTGAGATGGGGATGCACCAGGAGCAGTAGATGCCCAATATCTCTAGGCATAACTTACTAAAGTGCAAATGCAAGAGAATATTACATATTACTGTAACTAGACAAAGGTTAAAATACGGCTTTCTGGAGCACCTGGGTGGCTCAGTTGGTTAAGCATCCAGCTCCTGGTTCCAGCTCAGGTCCTGATCTCATGGGTCATGAGACCAAGCCCCTGCATCAGGCTGCCCACTCTGTTTGAAGGGTCTGCTTGAAGAGTCTCTGCCTCTGCCCCTGCCCCCATGCACTCTTTCCCTCCCTAAAATAAATAAATCTTGGAAGGAGGGAGGGAGGGAAGAAGGAAGGAAGGAAGGAAGGAAGGAAAAAAAAGAAAGCTTTCTGAAGACAGAATATAAAAGTTGCCAGAGGCATGATGCTGTTATGGGAGTACTTAATCTTTCCCAGCATCCATTAAATCTGGGGCTCTCAGTCTGGGCACTAGTGACGTTTGAAGCTGAATGGTTCTCTGTTGCTGCAGCTGTCTTAAGCACTATAAGATCTTAAACAGTATCCATGGTCTCAACCTACTAGATGCCAGTAGTAGCACACCCTCATTTGATAACCAAAAATATCTCCAGACGCTGCTGAGTATTCCATACAGGTAGAGTTGCCAGTTTTAGCATGTGAAAATAAAGGATGTTCAGGTAAATCTGAATTTCTGATAAACAGTAAGTAACTTTTTCATGTATGTCCCATGCAACATTTGGTATAGACTTGTACTAAAAACTTATCTGTCATTCTTCTGAAATTCACATTTAACTGAGAGTCCTATGTTTTAATCTAGAAACCCTTCTGGGAGACAAAATTGCCCATGACCGAAAACTGTAGCATCAATAACTTGAGAGCAAACACCGGAGAGACTCTTGACTGACCTGAATGATAGTGTTGCTTTCCTTAACCTCTCTAACCCCATAAGCTTGTTTGCAAAAGGGGGATGGTTCATTAACTTCCCTCACAGTGTGGACATGAGGTATAAAGGAAATAATGTATAAAAAAACTCTGAGTACAGTGCCTGGCATAGTAAACAATTGATATATGTTCATTACTGACATTCCCTCACAAGACGGTGTCATAATATTTACTGATGTCTGGACTTAATTTTCACTAACAGGAAAGACTGTGTTACAGAAACAACAGGAACCCTGCAGTGATTCTCAATCTTGACTGCATGTTGAAATCACCTGGGGAACGTCCTTTCCTGATATCTATATCCTACCTGTGAGAAATTTGGATTTCATTGATCTAGAGAGTGGCCTGAGCATTGGAATTTTCAAAAGCTCCACAGGAGTCCTAAAATCTGGAGCCAAGGCTGACAACCACTCTTTGAGAGAAAAGTATTAGAAATTGGTATTCCTTAATAATGAAGAGAGGAAATAAACTAAACTTCTATCTTTATATAACTATATATAATTCTTGGGCTGTAGAAAATTGGGTTAGGAGGAAATTTAGAGAGAAAACATACATGATTTCAGTCATTCAACAAATATCTGTGTGCCTACTATGTGCCAGGCCATGTTTTAAGCAGTAAAGGGAGTCCCTGTCCTTGTTGAATGATAGTAGGGAGGGACAGATAATAAACAAATAAGACATTTTAATCTCATTTCAAAGACTATAACTAAGGCCTTCATGAGAGATGGTAGCATTCCAATGAAAAGCAAAGTCATGAATAATCTTAATGAGAAAACAAAATGGGGAGGAAGCAGCATGAATTAACAAGATGTTCTCTGAGCTTAGCTCTTAGAAGAGATCAAAGTATGAAGGACATATTACCAAGGACATGTGAAAGAATGTCATAAAACTGTAGAGTGTCAGAAAGGCCAAAACAGAGAGTAAGGTTTTAGAAAAGTGAGGTTTAGATAGTGAAGAAACTAGGGCCATTCTGTTAAAAAGGGAAGTCCTAGACTTAAAGAGAACAAGAAGGAAATGTGAGGCTCTCTTTTTGAGGAAGATGTACACTAACAGAAAGGCAGAACAAGCATGAAGCCTATTTTACTTTATTTTTCCCAATTAAGAAGATTAAGCTACCAGAATACAAAACAAAAACAGTGAAATGGACATGTTTAGGCCAAGGTAGGTGAGACTATAGTGAAAGACCACGTACCTCCACTTTGCATGACTTGAAACCTCTTGGTCCAGAAAACTGAGTTATTAGGATATTTTCCTGTGATATTTTGGTAGTAATATAATAATAATGATTAAGTGTATTTTTGACAATTACATGCTCTTTCATAACAAATATCAAAATACATATATAATGGTTTAAATACAATAGAAATTTTTTTCACGTTCAAATCCAAAATGTTCTTGAGTTCTCTAAGGATGGATTCAGGGACCCAGGTTCTTTTCAACTGTGGCTTTGCCATCTTTAATAAATGGCCTCTCACGTGTCCATGCTCATCTGCTTCCAGGCTTTGAAAAGGAAAAGACCTTGGAGGGTTACCAATGGGATGCTCTTCTGGGCCAGGTCTGGAAGTAGCCCACATGACTTTTGCAAGCCTTCCATTGACTAGATCTTAGTCACTTGGCCACCCCTGATCGAAAATAAAGCTGGGAAATGTAGTATGCCCAGGAAGAATAATAATCCGGTTTGATGACGGCTAGCTAATCTCTACACCAATAATAGGAGATCTGCCAGAAAACTGTAGCTAGAAGAGAATAACTCAGATTTCAAAAAATGGGGTTGAAATGGAGTTGAAGGATATAGAAACAAAATAGGTTGGAAACCACTTGGGAGGGGAAAAAACCTCATCTTCTTCTGCACTTTAGGAAGGCATTTAGCAAATACACAACGTTGTTGATAAATGAGAACTGATGGATAATATCATTTAGTGGGTTCATACTTCTTCAGATAACAGAGTCCAGGGAATGGAATCACTGTCAGCCATGAAGGTGGTCTCTTGTGGTGTGCCTTAGGCCTCTCCTTCCCTGTGTCTCATTAAACATTTTATGAACAGCTTGAATGGAGACAAATCTGTGTCTGATTCAGTGAAAGAGTTATGTAATGATACTGTGGGTAAAAGAACAAAGAGTAGTTTCAAAATGATCTCAGCAATCTAGAACATAGGTCAACAGAATTTTTCTGAGCATAGCAAGGGCATTAATAGTTTAGGCTTTTGGGCCTTAAGTTCTCTGTCACAACTAGTCACCTCTGCTGCTATAGCCCCCAAAGCAGCCACACATAATACGTAAGAGAAGCAGTGTGCTATGTTCCAATAAAAACACATTCACAAAAAAGGTGCCAGGCCAGATTTGATCCATGGACCAAACTTTGCTGAACCCTGATCTAGAAGTGTAGGCTGACATCTGAAGGTAATAAATCTAAATTTATTCATTGAAGGCCAAAGAACAGTGGGCCTCACATGATGCATGAGTGCTATCCTTCCTAATCACAGTAGAGCTCTAAGATAGGCATTATTTGCTCTTATTTTGCAGTTGAAAAAGCTAAATCTCAAAAATAAATCGATAGTTTGACCTAGCTTTCACATCTGAGAAACACTTATGGGCCATCATGCCACTTCAGCAAATGTTTGGGGAAATTGAGAGCGTCACAATTAATTGCTTGGCCCCAAAGATGGAGCATTTCATGAGGCAGCACTCCCTGGAGGAAAGCCCTGGGTTCTTCTGGCTCTGTGAGGATTCAAGGATCTGACCTTGAGACTCACTTGATGAATCTGGGCTTCACTAACAAATCGATAAAAATAAATGGCTCAACTAGATAAACACCAAGGCCTCTCTCAGGTCTAATAAGGTTGGTATTAATATGTTAAGGGCATCTTGTGAAAGAAACTGGGACTTTTCCTTTGTAGCTCTAAAAGCAATTCTTTTCAAACTTTTTCTATTAAGTTTTACATAAAACCAATACATACCAAAAATAGCATTTTATGGTCATATGTGTATTATAAATACATATATTGAATTAGGCTGATGTACATGAAATACCAGTTTTAAACCAGGAATGACAGATGATGAATGGATTCTTTTTAGCATCAGAGCCTCAGCATTCTGCTTACTGTGTTTTGGTTGTGTAATGTCAAGAAAATCCTTATTCACATACATAGTTGAGATAAAAAAGATGAATAGTCTTTTTTTTTTTTTTTAAAGATTTTACTTATTTGACAGAGAGAAGCACAAGCAGGGGGGAAGGGGAGAGGGAGAAGCGGACTCCTTGCTGAGCAGGAAGCCCAACATGGGACTCGATTCCAGGACCCCTGGGATCATGACCTGAGCCCAAGGCAGACGATTAATTGACTGAGCCACCTAGGCGCCCCAAGATGAATAGTCTTGCAACCTCAAAATACTTCTCAGAGTATGAAAATTATGCAAGAGGCCTAGAAGTAAAATGTACTAACTTCACAGCCGAAATCAGCTGCTCTACAACATCCAGGTATCCCCCGATTTTTGAAAGTTCAGGTTATACCACTTCACCTTTACACAAAACCTATCTACCATAATGCCTCTTTTGGATAACCAAAAGAAATCCAAAGAGGATTTTTGCTCTTAGGGACAAAAGGCAAAAGTAAAAACAGCATTCAGCATTTGTCTCGGAGCAAGTCTTTAAAGAGGCAGGACTACCCCACTGCAGAGAGAACGGCCCTGCAAAGCTCCTTCCCTGGGATCCACACTCAGCATCACAGCACCAAGCCATTGTAGCCTTGAACTGTGTGGGCATCTTTATCTGGATTTGTTTTGTGCATCTGTTAACAGGATGTGTCCTAAGATATCAGCCAAGCCAGAGAGAGGTTATCTTTTTGGTTATTTTGGGAATGCTCAAAAACTTTTCCATATAAATTAATGGTAATTGCTTCTTCCTTTTATACCATTGTGGCTGATTAAAGGTTTCATAGAAATGTCCCACTTTCAAATAGTGGGGGAACCTATATAAATTCAGCATATGTAATAAAAATAAATGTAAAGTAAGCATTTTTAATGCCTTGTATCAGAGCAGGCTAAGCTTATGCTACAGTGCCAAATGAACCCCAGACCTGGGTGGCTTGATGTAATTAGTGTGTATTTCTTGATTTCTTGCTGATATTGTTTGCCTAGTTCAGGTTGAGTTTAGGGAGGAGGAGTTCTGATCCACAAGGTTTCTCAGGCATCCAGGTTGTTGCAGATGGCGTCCCCATCTAGAGCTGTACCATCTGGAGCAGGTGGTAGCTTTCATCACTGCGGCAGGGGCGGAGGCATTTGGAGTGAGAAGCATTGCTTGGATTTTGAACAGAGGTCATTCTTTACACATATGAGTATAAAGCCCATACCTCACTTCTCCTCAGTATTTGCCAAAACCAATCTTATGTATGGCCTTATTTCAGAAACTGTGTGATTCCCATGAGCTAAATATGCAGATGCACCCAGAAGAACTACAAAGGAGCAGGGCTCATAATTGCAGTAGGCTCCCGAGCCCCACCCTACAGCCCTGGAATGGGGATCAATGGGATTGAGTTGAGAAATTTGCATTGTGAAAAAGGTTTCACAGCCCATTCTCATTATCAACAGGAAGCTGCTGCTGTGAACAAGGAGTGTTTTTATTAAAAGTAGAGGAAAAACAACAGATCTGTGGGTTTAAGATTACCCTGACTGCAAATGCTGGTGTTGGATTTAAGAGGGGAGAACCTAGAAGCTGGGATTTCATGTCATATAATATATAGGGTTTAAGAGCAAACATAAATACATGTGCTTTATATATCATGCAGTGTGTTGGCAGGACCAGCTCAATCTGAGAGCCTAACAACATGGTTATAAAATTTCTCTATATTTTAGGAATCTCCTCCTACCCCTTCCTTGAGTCTCAGAAAACCAGTGGGATAGGCACAAAGAGGCCTCATCACCTCACTCAATAGATGCTTTGCATGCCACTGCTGCTGATGCTGTTGGGTGTATAGAGCTAGCTGAGCACCCCTAGGAGTCCCTGGATAGGGTCAGGGGAGTGGGATAGGTGGGTGTGGCCTGCTTCTCTCTTGAGAGGTGGCTGGACATGGTCAAACTTTCCTTCATGCTTGTTAGGACAAACAGGATATGGTTATATTGCTGTCTCTGCTGCTTTCTAAGAAAGCTGAGATTTAAGAGTAGCTCTGCAATGGAAGAAAATAACCAGTGCATGATTCCTTTGCAAATTAAACCTATCCAGTTCATGCTGGATCATTTAAAGACTGACCATCTAAGTTTGGGTTTCTCTTCCTATATGCTGCCTGAATTGTGGCTGATTCACCTTGGCATTGTTACCATCTCTCCCAAATGCTATTTGTGATGGGGAAGTGGGGAGTCAGGGCATCTCCATACACTTTGGGAATAAGAGTAGGTTCTCTTCCTTTCAAATACTATGCTTAGTACTTACTAATTGTTCATGTAGCATGGCTGAAATAAGTGGAATATTGGTAAGAACTTGGCATTGCTCCTGAGCACTTTCTTTAAGAGAGATGAATGGACTTGTAGTCAGATTCTTTTTTTAATGCCATGCTTTGCTTTCTTCTTGCATTAATAGAGCCCAGAGTTCAGTTTCCCCCACCAACAGGAAGACAAAACAAAACAAAGCAAATACCTAATTAGCAGCTCTAAGTTGAAGCTGGAAATTGGCACGTTGGTATAAAAGTATTAACTAACAACAGGTTTGGGTTCCTCCCAAATTATTTTGTTCTTTCTTTACATTTTGGACTTTACATTTTTTAAATACATTAAAAAAATACAGAGCAAAGGGAGGAAAATTATTTCTAATACATTCTAACCTAAAATCACTTTAAAAACATAATTGAATATTTTATAACTTTAAAATATTTAATATTAATGCTAAAATTAATATATTAAAATAAAGCATTTAATATGCCACACATCCAGATGTTTCACTTATCAGTTTTAGATTAAGAACATGAAATATCAGGGGGCGCCTGTGTGGCTCAGTTGATTTACCTCTGTCCTTTGGCTCAGGTCATGATCCCAGGGTCCTGGGATCCAGCCCCACATCTGGCTCTCTGCTCAGCAGGAGCCTGCTCCCCCCTGCTCCCCCTCCCCTGCCTGCCTCTCGGCCTACTTCTGATCTCTGCCTGTCAAATAAATAAAATAAATAAAATATTTTAAAAAAGAACATGAAATATCAAAATTCTATCTAATAAACACAATAAGTTGCAGCAACATATAAAGACCTATTATAGAATTAAGAGACAAGTGGAACAAGGTGGAGAGGAAGAATCCAGAAAGATAGAGACTAAGAGTATACTGCTTCATGGCTGTGCATGTAGTCCCATCTGTAGAAGTGAATACTGTACTGCAACCCCACACAGAGTACACACAGAAAAAGAAATCTGCAGTAAAAAGAGACTACAAATATTTGCCTTCATACCATCACACTTCTGTTTGGGATTTTGAATGGCTATTGATCCTAAAGACTTTTAAAGTCTTACTAAGTTTTCACAACTTTGAATATAAATGGTTAATGCGGGATATAAAAATAGTCCTCAGATAACTATATGGCAAGTTGATGTGAGTTATGGTGACTTAAGTTTCACTTAAAATTCTTAACGATGCTATTCCTAGGTCCTTGCTTGATTTGATTATCTACACATGTTTGTTTGTTTTTTTTCTGGTAAGTGTAGTAGTTGATACTTTTGACACTTTTCAAATTAAGCAAAAGCTACTTGGTTTTTAAGTAGGGTTTGTAGTGATTGTATCCTGGATTTGCATCTACTAGAGGGGAATTTGTTTTTAATCAATATTAAGTTCTTTCCCATTCTGTCAAATTGAATCTTCATAATACACTTTTTGGATTTTGATCGCAGTTTTATCTAGACAATGACCTACACTCTTCCCCTCTGTGGTAATTTTGACACAGGTGATAGTCTCTTATGATAAGTTTGAATGCAAGTGTAACTCTTTCAATGGAGAAAGGAGTAGTAAGACTTCGAATACAGAAAGTGTAACCAGTTTGGCTATCCACCAAGTTAGGCTTTAGGTTTACTAGCAGATGCAGATATACTATGGAAAACAGATTTATTCCTTTGTTTCTTAACACTTACAAAAACTCTTGGCTTATTGTCATTCTGCTTTATCAATTCCATCAGTGGTTCTGCTTATCCCATCAGAAATTTGAGTGCTGATACTTCTATCTCATAAAATAGTTGCCAGTTAGATATTACATGGTTTCCATGAATTGACATACTTGTCCTTGAGAAATGAAGACAAGTTAAAGACTTTCCCAAACAAATAAAAGCTGGGGGAGTTCATCACCACTATATCTGCCCTTAAAAAAAAAAAAAATGCTAAAAGGAGTTCTTCAAGCTAAAATGAAAGGATGTTAATTGGTAACATAGAAACATATGAAAAGATAAAACACAATGGTAAAGATGAGTATAAAGTGAAATTCAGAATACTCTAAGACTGTAACATGGTGGTGTGTTAATCACTAACTCCTAGTGAAAAGGTTAAAGGACAAAATTATTACAAATAAGTTTGGCTGTAATAATTTGGTAGTGGATACACAAAATAGAGGTAAATTGAGAGATCAAAAACAAATGGGGGAGGGGGAAAATGTAGAGGCTTTTTTTTTTTAAAGATTTTATTTATATATTTGACAGAGAGAGAGAGAGCACAAGCACGGGGAGCAGCAGACGGGTAGGAACAAGGAGGCTCCTCACTGAGCAGGGAGCCCCAACATGGGGCTTGATCTCAGGATCCTGAGATCATGACCTGAGTGGAAAATAGACACTTAACCTGACCCAGCTACCCAGGAGCCCCAAGAGTCTTTACATGCTCTTGAAATGAAGTTATCAGCTTAAAATAATCTGTTATGTTTTATGTGAGACTCATGGTAACCAAAAAGCAAAAACCTGTAGTAGATAGATACTCATAAGATAAAAAGAAAGAAAGAAAAACATACCACTATGGAAATCTATCAGTTTACAAAGGAAGACAGCAAAAGAGGACAAAAGGAGCAAAGGAACTAAGTAACAGTCAAAAAAACAATAATGTGGCATCAGTAAGACCTTACTTATCAAATCTTTACCTGTTAATTTAAATGTAAATGTATTAAATTCTCTAATCAAAAGGGATGGAGGGGCTGAACAAATTAAAACAAAAAACAAAAACAAAAACAAGATCCAACCATATGTTGCCCACAAGAGACTCACATCAGCTTTAGGAATCACATAAACTAAAAGTAACGAGATGGAAAAGGATAGTCCATGCAAATGGAAAGCAAAAGAGCAAGAGCAGCTATACTTAAGGTAGACAAAATAGAATTTAAGTAAAAAACCATAATGAGAGACAAAAGAAGGTCATTATAATATGACAAAGATGTCAGTTTCATTAAGAAAATATAATAATCATTAATATAGATACACCTGTACTGGAGCATCTAAATATACTACTTTTTTTTTTTTTTTTAAGATTTTACTTATTTGGGGCGCCTGGGTGGCTCAGTGGGTTAAGCCGCTGCCTTCGGCTCAGGTCATGATCTCAGGGTCCTAGGATCGAGTCCCGCATCGGGCTCTCTGCTCAGCAGGGAGCCTGCTTCCTCCTCTCTCTCTCTCTCTGCCTGTCTCTCTGCCTACTTGTGCTCTCTCTCTGTCAAATAAATAAATAAAATCTTAAAAAAAAAAAAGAAGATTTTACTTATTTGAGAGAGAGAGAGAGTGAGAGGGAACCTGAGAGGGAGAAGGTCAGAGCGAGAAGCAGACTCCCCACAGAACTAGGAGCCCAATGTGGGACTCAATCCCAGGACTCCAGGATCATGACCTGAGCTGAAGGCATGGCTTAACCAACTGAGCCACCCAGGCACCCCTAAATATACTTTTTAAAATGTGAAGGGAGATGTGAAGAGAGAAACAGGTAACGATACAGTAAGGATAAGGAACTTTAATATCCCATATTCAACAATAGATGGATTAGCCAGTCAGTCAGCCAACATTGGTTTTAAACTACACATTAGACCAAATGGACCTAACAGAACATATGCAGAATATTCCATCCAACAATAGCAAAATACATATTCTTCTCAAGAACACATTGAATAGTCTCCAGAACAGATCATATGTTATGTCACAAACAAGTCTTAGTAAATTTAAAAGGGTTGAAATCATACAAAATATCTTTCCCAACCACAATGGTATGAAACTAGAAATCAGTAACAGTAAGAAAATTGAAAAAAATTCATAATTCATAAATATTTGTAATTTGAACAACACACTCTTAAACCAGTGGGCCAAAGGGGAAATCAAAAAATATCTTGAAACAAATGAAAATGAAAATACAACATACCCAAACTATTCGAAACAGCAAAATCAGTACTGTGAGATAATTTTATAGAAGATTTTAAGAAAAAATAAAGATTTCAAATAAACAACCTAACTTTATACTTCAAAGAACTAGAAAAAGAACTTTGAACAAACTTGTTCAAAAGTTAGAAGGAAAGAACAAAAGATCAGAGCAGCAAAATGAAATAGAGACTAGAAAAAAATAGAGAAGATCAATGAAATGTTGGTTTTTTTTTGAAAAGAGAAACAAAAGTGACAAACCTTTAGCTGGACTAAGAAAAAGAATAAACAGCTATAGGGACGCCTGGGTGGCTCAGTTGGTTGGACGACTGCCTTCGGCTCAGGTCATGATCCTGGAGTCCCGGGATCGAGTCCCGCATCAGGCTCCCAGCTCGTGGGGAGTCTGCTTCTCCCTCTGACCTTCTCCTCGCTCATGCTCTCTCTCACTGTCTCTCTCTCAAATAAATAAATAAAATCTTTAAAAAAAAAAAAAAAAAAGAATAAACAGCTATAAATAAATTTAGAAAGAAAGAGGACCCATTACAGCTGATAACAAATATAAAGGTTCATAAGAGACCAGTGTGCCCAGAATTGGATTACCTGGGAGAAATGGATAAATTCCTAGAAATCTACAACCTACTCAAATTGAATGATGAAGAAATAGAGAATCTGAACAGGGGTGTCTGAGTGGCTCAGTCGTTAAGCATCTGCCTTTGGTGGCTCAGGTCATGATCCCAGGGTCTGGGGATCAAGCCAGCCTTGGGCTCCCTGCTCAGCGGGGAGCCCGCTTCTCTCTCTCCTACTACCCCTCTTGTGTTCCCTCTCTTGCTATGTCTCTCTCTCTGTGTCAAATAAATAAATAAAATCTTAAAAAAAAAAAAAAGAAAGAAAGAAAATCTGAACAGACCAAATGTGATTAAGGAGACTGATGAGTTATCAAAAATATCACAAAAAGAAAAAAAAAAAAAAAAAAAAGGCCCAGGACCAGATGGCTTCAATGGAGAATTCTGCCAAATATTTAAAGAATTAACATCAGTTCTTAATCTTTTCAAAAAAAATGGAAGAGGAGGGAACACTCCAGAACTCGTTTTATGAGGCCAGCATTATCCCCAATACCAAAGCCAGATAAGGAGTCCGCAAGAAAAGAAAACTACAGAACAATATCTCTCATGAATATTGATGCAGACATTTTTCACAAAATACTAGCAAACCAAATTTGACAGCATAATAGAAAGATCATATACCATGATCAAGTGGGAATTAATCCTGAGATACAAGAATGGTTCAATATATGCAAATCAATAAATGTTATATAGATGCCATATTAAAAGAATGAAAAATAAAAATCATACAATCATCTCAATAAATGCAGAAAAACAGTTGACAAAATTCATTATCCCACCATGGCAAAAGCTCTCAATAAATCTTGGTATGGAAGGAAGGTATCTCAACATAATAAAGGCCATATATATGCCAAGCCCATTATCATCGTACTCTGTGGTGAGAGTTTGAAAGTTTTTCCTCTAAGATCGGGAAGAAGACAAGGGCTCCCACTCTCAACAGTACTGAACGTTCTAGCCAGAGCATTCAGGCAAGACAAAGAAATAAAATGCAACCAAATATGAAAGGAGGAAATGCAATTGTCTGTATTTGCAGAACATGATCTTATATACAGAAAATCCTAAAGTCTTCATGAAAATATTGTTAGAACTAATAAATGAATTTTATAAAGTTGCAGGATACAAATCAACATAGAAAGTCAGTTGCATTCATATAGACTAACCATGAATTATCCAAAAAAGAAATAAAGCAAACCATTTGTAATAGAATCAAAAACAGCAAAATGCTTAGCAATAAAGTTAACCAAAGAGGTGAAGGGTCTCTACTGTGAAAACTATAAGATGTTGAGGAAGAAATTGGACATAAAAAAAATAAATGGAAAGGTATTCTGAGTTCAAGTATTAGAACAATATTGTTAAAATGTCTTTACTACCTAAAGTGTTCTACATATTCAGTGCAATCCCTCAAAAATCCAGTGGCATTTTCATAGAAATAAACCAAACAATCCCCAAATTAATATGGAATTACAAAAGACCCTAAATAGCCAATCCTGAAAAAGAAGGAGAAAATTGAAAAATTATACTTCCTGATTTTAAATTATACTACAAAGCTATAGTAATCAGAACAGTATAGTACTGCCATAAAAACAGACACATAGACCAATGGAACAGAATCAAGAGCCCAGAAACAAACCATCCATATACTGTTAATTAATATTTGACAAGGGAGCCAAGAATATTCACTGCGGAAAGGACAGTCTCTTTAATAAACGGTATTGGGGAAATTGGATAGTCACACGCAAAAGAATGAAATTGGATTTCTAACTTATACTGTACACAAAAATTAACATGAAATGGATTAAAGATGCAAATGTGAAACCTGAACCTATAAAACTCCCAGAAGAAAACACATGGACAAAAGCTCCTTGACATTGGTCCTAGCAATGATTTTTTGGATATGATACTAAAAAGGCAAGCAGTAAAAGCAAAAACAAACCAGTAGGACTGTATCAAACTAAAAATCTTATGTACATCTAAGGAAACCAGCAATAAAATGAAAACCCAACCTAAAGAATGGGAGAAAACATTTGCAAACCATTTATCTGATAAGGAGTTAATATCCAAAATACATAAGCAACTAAAAATTCAATAGCAAAAACAAAAAACAAAGGAACCCAAAGAATCCAATGAAAAAAATGGGTGGAAGACTTCAAGAAACATTTTTCTAAAGAAGACATACAAATAGCCAACAGGTACACAAGATGTCCAACATCACTAATCATCAGAAAAATGCAAATCAAAAACACAATGAGATATCAGCTCACAACAATTAAAATGATTATCCATCAAAACAAGAAGAGAGAGCAAGTATTGGTAAGGAGGTGGACAAAAGGGAACCCGTGCTCCATTGGTAGGAATGTAGATTAGTAAAGCCATTGTGGAAAACAGTATGGAGGGTCCTCAAAAAAATAAATCTAGAATTACCATAAGATCTAGCTGTTTCACTTCCGGGTATATATCTGAAGGAAATGAAATCACTATCTTAAAGAAATATTTGCACTTCCATGTTCACAGCAACATTACACAGTAGCCAGGACATGGAAACAACCTAAATGTCCATCATTGGATAAATGGATAAAGAAGATTCTCTCTCTCTCTCTCTCTCTCTCTCACACACACACACACACACACACACACACACACACGGAATATTACTCATCCGTTAAAAAAGAAGGTTATCCTGTCATTTGCATCAACATGGATGAACATTGAGGGCACTATGCTAAGTGAAACAAAAGTCAAAGAAAGACAAATACTGTATGATCTCACTCACATGTGGAATCTAAAAAAGGTGAACTCATAGAAACAGATTAGAATTGTGGTTGCCAGGGGTTGGGCGTTGGAATGAGTGAGATGTTGTTCAAATGGTACAAACTTCTGATTTTAAGATGAGAAATTCTGAGGCTTCAATGTGTAGCATGGTGACTCTAGGAAACAGTCACCATTTTATGCTTGAATATTACTACGAGAGTAAATCTTAAATGTTCTCACCACATACAGAAAAGTAATATGTGCATTGATGGAGATGTTAACTAACCTTATTGTGGTAGTCATTTTGCATTGTATCAAATCAACACATTATATACCTTAAACTTACATTATTATACATATAGGGAAATGAAAACATATGTCCATAAAAAATTTGTACGCAGATGTTTATAGCAAAATTCTTCATAATAGCCACAAATGAGAACAATCCAAATGCCCATCAACTTAATGAATGGATAAATAAAATGTGATATATTCATACAGTGTCATATTATTCTCAATAGAAAGGAATAAAATAATAATAAATGTTATACCATGAATAAGCCTCAGAAACATTATGCTAAGTGAAAAAAGTCAGATATCAAACACCAGATAGTATATAATTCCATATGTATGAAATATCTATAAAAGGTAAATCCATAAAGACAAATGGTAGATTAGTGGTCACCACCTCCTGGGGGGTGGGCATGGGGAGTGACTGCAAATAGGTAAGAAGTTTCTTTTTGGGGTGGTAGAAATGTTGAAAAAGTAGATTTTTGGTAATGGTTTAACAACTGTGTACATGTACAATATCTGTTGAATTGTATGCCTTTAACAGGTGGATTATATGGTTTGTAAATCATACCTCAATAAATATAATTCTCATATTTTATTAACTTTTTAAAGGATTTTATTTATTTATTTGAGAGAGAGACGGACAGGTTGAGAGAGCACAAGGAGTGGGGTGGGGAGAGGAAGAAGCAGGCTCGATCCCAGGACTCTGGGATCAAGACCTGAGCAGAAGGCAGACGCTCAACCGACTGAGTCACCTAGGGATCCCAATAGGTATATTTTTAAATGAGGTAAAGGTTGCTAGGGGAGACAGACATGGTATAAGGAACCTTTTTTTTTTTTTTTTTTTAAAGGATGGAAAGGATTTCTGTGAATGATATAGGTAGGAAAAGGGGAAGGATCCAGAGTGAAGAGAGAGAAAATAATACAAGGAAGTAGTAATAACATTGACAAGTCAAAGGCAATATAAACCAGACTAAGATCAAGAGTTCATTTGGAGGGGTGCCTGGATGGCTCAGTTGGTTAAGCATCTGCCTTTGGCTAGCATCATGTCAGGGTCCTGGGATGGAGTCCTGGCTCAGCAGGAGAGGGGAATCTGCTTGTTCCTCTGCAGCTCCCTGCCCACACCCCCGTCCCTACCAGTACCTCCCCTTCCATTTGTAAGCTCACTTTCTCTCTCTCTCCTTCTCTCAAATGAATAAATTTTTAAAATAAATTTTTAGAAGTTAATTTGGAGGGGGAATGGCATGAACAGAAGTTACTTCTGAGGCAAAGTAAAAGGAGATAAGCTTGTTGTAGATTGAAGAGAAAAAGAAAAGTGAGATGGTTCATATTTGATGGCTTAATGACTTCTCACGCAGAAGGCAAGGTAACATATTAGTTAGATGAATTTAGTAACTTCAGGAGAATAGTGATTCAGACAACAAATGTGAAGAATAAGAAAGAAAGCTGATTGACTATATGAATTAAAGGATTTTGGAGACATTAAGGGCTTACTTGAGTTTAAATCAAAATTTGTAAAGCACATAATCATCAAGTTTACACATTTTTTTCTCCAGCAGCTCTAGCTTTCCATGAAACAGAAGCAGAAAAAAAACTGATGGGCCAACTGCCTCTAACCCTGTATTCGAACTGGTAAGAGTACAGGTTCCTGCTTAGGTTGGATGTGAAAGTGCAGATTCAATGAAGGGTAAAAAACTCAGACACTATTTGGATATGATTATCACAAACTAGATATTTCTATATGTGAAACATATTTTAGAAAAAGAATTTCAATTTAGTCAATCAGAATTAGACTTAAGTCATTCCAATTTGATTTTTAAGCTTACTGAGCCTCTGTGAGATTTCAGAAGTGGTGCTAAGGATGGTAATGCTTCCTTATTGAAAAGAAAACTCAGAAAAACTAGGAGCCACCTACCATTCTACCAGGTGGGTACGGTAAGAGGTCCAGAACATCTGAACACAGGGATGATTGGTGGATATGTAGATTTCTGGGTCCTTTCTCACAAACACTGAGTTACACCCTGGGGGTACAGCCCAAACATTGTGTATTTTTTTTTTAAGATTTTATTTATTTATTTGACAGACAGAGATCACAAGTAGGCAGAGAGGCAGGCAGAGAGAGAGGGGGAAGCAGGTTCCCTGCTGAGCAGAGAGCCAGACTAGGAGCTCTATCCTAGGACCCTGAGATCATGATCTTGACCCAAGCCAAAGACAGAGGCCTTAACCCATTGAGCCACCCAGGCGCCCCAAACATTGTGTATTTTAACCAGGTATAAAGGGGATGCTATTGTTAAAATAGTGAAGTTTTTTCTAGTAAGAATTTAAGCTGAAAGGTAGTGGTGGGAAAAAGATCATTTTGAAAGAGGGAAGAGGGGATAATCTTTATGGTTCGGCAAAAAGCTTAAGTTCCTGAAGGCTTTTCTTTTTCTTTTCTTTCTTTCTTTTTTTTTTTTTTTTTTTAAAGATTTTATTTATTTATTTGACAGAGGGAGAGAGATCACAAGTAGGCAGAGAGGCAGGCACAGAGAAGGGGGAAGCAGGCTCCTTGCTGAGCAGAGAGCCGGATGCGGGACTCCATCCCAGGACCCTGAAACAGTGACCTGAGCTGAAGGCAGAGCTTAACCCACTGAGCCACCCATGCGCCCCCTGAAGGCTTTTCTTGACTCCATTATTTGGTATTACTAAATGTTCAACTCAAGTAATTCAAACCTTTTCTTCACATACATTAATAAATTGGTAATTCTAAGAAAGAGAGTTTATTTGATGCATGCGAAAAACGAAAAGTGATATAAACAGATATGAAAGGACAGGAATAACCAGATCTCAGTAAATGTCAAAAGTCATTACTTCTTTTCTGCCTAAAGAATAAGGTTGCACACTAAAACCCTTGATTACCTTGCTTTATACCAGGTATAAAGGGGATGCTTTATATCTGGTCCATGAATCTGGTCCTCTATCTGGTTATAGGACCAGATTCATGAAATGTCAAACTCTTAACAGTTCATAATGTCACAACGAACTTAAAATGTGACTATTAATGCTTTACTCTTCGAATGTGGTCTCATAATGCTTGGTAAGAAGCATCTTATCTAAGTTGGTTTTAACTACAAAGTTTTGCCTCAAAGCCACCTTCCCTCCTGCCTCCCTACCCCCACAGAGCCCCCAAAATTACAAGCTGCAAAAGTTTGAATTGTGCCCCTCCCCCCCACCCACCCACACACAAACTTTTTGACACTTCTCTCCTAGGCCCCCAAACTCTACGTAACTCCAGCAGAGCCTCCCTGGGCCATTTTTATCCTCCGCTCAGCCCCAGGGCCCCAAAGCTCAACCTCCCCCTCTTTCCCCAGCAGTCCTGAAAGTCCGGTCGGCTCCGGACGGGGCGGGGCAGGGCGGGGCAGGCCTGCTCCATTGGAGCCGGACGGGGGGGTGGAGGAGCCGATAGGACGGGTCCGGCTTGCTTAAAAGCCGCCAGCTTCTCGGCCCTGCATCTACTCCAGGAAGAATGCGTCTACTTTACAAGCGAAGCTTTGCCTGACTTGGCGTCTGGAAGCGACAAGAATAACTTTTCAAAAACTTTTGCCTCCCCCCCCATCCGCTCCCCCCACCCCCGACGCCTAGTTTCCGGATGGTCCGCCCCCGGGCCGCGCTAGGGAAGCCCCCTCCCCCTCCCCGCCTCCTGTGAGGCGCGCGGAGCCACCGCCCCCGGTCGGGTCGCAGGGGCGGGCGGCCTCGCACCCAGTGGCTGCCGCCGCCGCGAAAACCGTCGGCCCCCCGGGCCCCTGCCCCGCGGCAGCATGGACTACCTGACCACGTTCACGGGGAAGAGCGGGCGCCTTCTGCGGGGCACTGCCAACCGCCTGTGGGGCTTCGGGGGTGGCGGCGAAGCCCGGCAGGTGCGCTTCGAGGATTACCTGAGGGAGCCCGCCCAGGGGGACCCCGGGTGCGGGTCCCCGCCCCACCGGCCCCCGGCGCCGTCCAGCCCGGAGGGACCCGGTGAGCCCAGCCTTCCTTCGCCTCCCGCGCGGCCGACCCGAGCTGAGGGCTGGGGCGGGAGTGGGGGCGGCGGAGGTCGGGGCTCGGGGGGGGAGTGCGCGGCCCCGGCGGGCGCCGCTCGCGGACTGGGCGGGCGGGGGTCGCTCTGCAGGGCGTTGGCAGGTGTGGCTGGGCGGCCGGCGGGGAGGGGGTGAGGGGGAAGGACTCGCTCTGCTCGGGGGACGGAAGAGTTTCGGCAGTCTGCGTCGTAGCTTTTCCTGCTCGGCTCTTCCTGCTTTCTTCACCTAGTCCCGACTTTCTTTACCCCGCCGAGTGCGTGGACGGTCTGATCCATTCTTTTTTACCCTCCCACTGGGAGGTGAATATTGAACCAATTATGATGCCGGTGGTGTTCGTCTCTGAGGTAATTAAGATCGCCTTGCCGGGTTTGGTGTTCTGGTTTGGGTCAGTTTTTATTTGAAATTCGTCAACGGTTAAGATTCCCTTAATACTACTTTGGGGAAGAAAATGCTTCATTTACACCGGAACATAGGTTGATTGTTGTGCCGTATACTTTGAAAGGCCGCGTGTAGTCTTGAGAGGGCAGAACTTGGCAGACTATTTTTTCCCTCCATGACAAGTATACCCACTCTTGTGTGTTTTTTTTTTATTTTATTTTTTCCATCATAACGACTTCGTAGCGTTCTGTCCCTCCACCCCCCCCCAAAAAAATCAGCCATAAAGGCACGATACTGATATCTTAGAATTTTAAAGTGTTCGTTGAAGAGGTACTGCATATGATAACTTCTCCAGTGTCATTGGCCGCCTCTAAGTTAATAAGTGGCAGACCTCTCTGAGTCATTTATATGTTATTTTTGTTATTCTAATATACATTTGGTGTTCTGAGAGTAAACTACCAGCATTAGAGAGTTTAGAAAATAGAGGAAAGCTCACAGTGTACAAATCTTTCCATAGCCCCACATCCTGCCCTTCATTTTAAAGCAGTGACACAGTGGAGACCTCTATTGTCCAGTGTGTGTAGGTGTGTATTTGAAACTTTGAAGAAACTTGAATATTAAAGTCTTAACTTTAGCATGGTCCCTTTAAATAATTTTTCCTCACTTTACATAACATATCGTCTTTGGTATTCCTGTTTATGGAATTAAAAGATGAAAAAGTGGGAGGATACTATATTTCTCCTTGGAAGTGTTAACCAGATGCAGAATTCTCCTAAAGGAGGGACCAAGGATGAGGATGGAACCTTTTAAGAGTGTGAATAAGGGATTTTTAAAATGAGTCTTTCGTTGTCTGATTGAAAACAAATGATAGGTGACCAGCCTCTAGATCTGAGACTTTGCTCAGCAGGGAGCCTGCTTCTCCCTCTCTGCCTGCCTCTCTGCCTACTTGTGATCTCTCTCAAATAAATAAATTCAAAACAAAACAAAGCATATGAACTGGTAGATGTAGGATTCAGAGATATGTGGTGTAACTTAACCAGGAAGGAATATGACCAGTATTTTAATGAGCACAAACTTAAACATCAGATTCATTTATTCAAAGACGTTTATTGAGCAGACTGCTATATCTGATGCTCTCCTTCATAGTCGCAGTTTTAAAATTCCTCTTCTGTTGAGGCTGCCTCATCAACTCATGGCACACTGTTTAATATTTATGGTGCTCCCAAATCTCTGACACAAGTTAGGCCTTGTGATGTCCCAGTTATGACCACACTCAGGTGGGCAGGTACATCCTGTCATTAACTTGCTGGAAGAATTTGTACATTTACTTAACTTCTTTGGCCCTATATTTCCTTCTTTATAAATGAGACTGATTAGATGATCCCAGAGGTTCTCAATTTTGGAGCTCTTTTTCATTTAGAACACAACAAGTGAAAATGATGGGTGGTAGATCTAGAAAATAGCATTTGGGTGTAAAAACATTGTGGGTCTATGAAGTTATGCCTACAGAGTTCTAAAGGCAGTTCAAGAAATAAGTGCTCCAGCAATAATTTGATCACCATTTTTAGAATAAGTATAGCTTCCTAGATTGACTCCTTTGAGAGGCAACGTGTATATATACAAGTGAAAAATATGTGGTGCTTTATTTCTAGTTAGCCTTTGCTTAAATGAGAACTCTTTTTTTTGCAGCTACCTACCCAATGGATTTGGCTATAGGCTATTTATTTATTTATTTGGGGGTATTTCTGTCTTTTGGTGTGAGTATTAGTCTGTTTGAAAGATTTCTTTTGCCCTTTCTGCTTGTGACTACCTTTATTTCAGATTTTTGTAACAGCTGCTTAAGATTCCTAGCATCACTCACCCCTGCCTTCAATTCTTTAAAATGTCCTGTGTACTATCACAGTATTTCTTGTACAGACACATCCACACTTGTAAATTGGCTGTACTCCAGGACCCTGTTGTAGTGATCTTGCCCCGTTTGGGGTTCAGTAATGATGTTGATAAAATACCTTTACTGTTGACATATTAAGGATGAATTAGATAAAATTCTGGTCAAATGTTTTTGATTTCACTCTTTCTATAACAAACCACTTGCTATACTGTTAGTGTTACTGATGCCTTTACTCCTTTCCTAGGTGGCTGCTTTTGCTCTTCTAGCTTTTAGTGTTTTTTGACTCCATCATTATATAGTTGCCCAGAAAAAAAACCATAAATGGAACTTAGACACATTAAGGAGTTTATCACACCATTTGCTTTAGTTAATAACAATTACAAAGAAAACATCTTATGCTGCAATTCTTATTTCTGCCTAGAGTGAATTAGAGCTTGATTCAAGGAAAATTTTTGGACCTCGAGTATATTCTTGTTTGGGAGCCTATGCTAGGTGGCGTTTGTTTTTTGTTTTTTGTTTTTAATTTAAAATCAATTAGTTAACATACAGTGTTAACATAGAGTTTAATGATTTATCAGTCACGTTACACCCAGTGCTCATTACATCAAGTGACCTCCTTAATGCCCATCACCCAATTACCCCATCCCCCCACCCATCTCCCTTCTAGCTACCCTCAGTTTGTTTCCTGCAGTTAAGAGTCTCTTAGGATTTGTCTCCCTCCCTGATTTTCTCTTATTTTTCCCATCTGTTTTGTTTGTTTCTCATCTGTTTTGT
The DNA here is from genome assembly GCF_009829155.1 of Mustela erminea. Classification (NCBI taxonomy): domain Eukaryota; kingdom Metazoa; phylum Chordata; class Mammalia; order Carnivora; family Mustelidae; genus Mustela; species Mustela erminea. Next base: position 53,990,659 of record NC_045629.1, read on the forward strand.
TTCTTAAATTCCACGTGAGTGAAATCATAGGATATATGTCTTTCTCTGACTTGTTTCACCTGGCCTTTAAAGTACTCACTTTACTGGGTCATACAGTAAAAAATCCGTGTAAATAAGTAGATTTATCAAGTTTAAGTCTTAACTTACTGTGATTAGTTATCCTAAACTGCCCTACTATGTCAACTCTGTTTTCTTGCTTGGTGACAGTATACTTTAAACACATTTCACTTGGTCTTATTTAAAATTTATATTCATTTAGTTTTAGTGGTTAAAACTCTAGCTTTCAGGAGGAAACAGCAACAAAAATAATAGTTGCCAGAAACATTGGGCAGGCACTATCAAATAATTAATCCTAGTAACAACTCTATAAGATAGATACTGTTATCCCATTTTTCTGATGAAGGAACTGAGCCAGACAAAGAAATAAGGGATGTAAAATCCATTTGAGCGTTATCTTCATATTTCTAAGAGTGATGGCCATGTTAGGGCCATCACTCTTAGATGTGAGAAGAATGCAGAGCTCTGTCATGTATGATGTTAAATTAAATGTTGTTAAATTAAATGATGCTAAATTAAATGATGTTAAATTAAAACAAGTTAAATCAGATAAAGGATAGGATAGGTTGTCATTGAAGCTATGGTAACAATTTATTTTGAACCCATGAAAGACCAAGTGGCTCTAAAAGATTTGGAGGACCAATTGTTGCAGTAACTATTAAAAAACCCCCAAAACTCACAGTGTTGGTCAGTGGAGGAGAGTGACCTTAGATGTCTGCAGTCTTAGTGTCATTGCTTAAGGTGGAGGGAGGGGTAGATGAGGGAGAAGAACTTCACCTTGATAAATAATCTCAGCCTGCTCTCATGGTAACAGATGGTAAGTTTGAGCTCATATTTTTTCCTTAAACATGAGGTAGATTTCCCTGTTTTAGAATCGCTGCTCATCTCACAGGACAGTTAAACTGAAATCTTTTGTATTAACTGTGGGGGGGGGTTGTTGTTTTTTGTTTTTTAAAGATTTTATTTATTTGACAGAGATCACAAGTAGGCAGAGAGAGGAGCAGGCAGAGAGAGAGAGGGGGAAGCAGGCTCCACCCTGAGCAGAGAGCAGGATCCCAGGACCCTGGGAAGGCCCTGCCAGAAGGCAGAGGCTTTAACCCACTGAGCCACCCAGGTGCCCCAGTATTATCTGTGTTTTTGGACAAAAGTGTCTCTGAATATTTGACACAGTAAAACAATGATTCTCGGACTTGTGTCAGAATCACCTGAAAATCTAGTTAAAACAAAAATGAGGGGCTGCTTCCCAAGAAACTGATTTGGTACTTCCCATAATTTGCATTTTTTTTAAAGATTTTATTATTTTATTTGACAGAGAGAGGGACTGCAAGCAAGGGGAGAGGAAGAGGGAGAAGCAGGCTTCGCTCTGAGCAGGGGGCCTGATGTAGGGCTCGATCCCTGGAGGACTCTGGGATCAAGACCCAAGCTGAAGGCAGAGCTTAATGACTAAGCCACCCAGGTGCCCCCATAATTTGCATTTCTAACAATTTACCAAGTAATACTGGTGCTGCTGGTCTAAGGACCACACATTGAGAATCACTACTTTCTTTAATGGGTCTATTTTCCATGGTAAGGTTAGGAGTAAGTACAAGTAATATATTTCATTTATTAAATGCTTAGTATTAATATTTTTTTTAATTAAGTTTAGGAATAATCTGTGTATTTGGTCTTTAAAATACTGTTTCAGGGGCACCTGTGTTGCTCAGTTGGTTAAATGTCGTTCCCACTTGATTTCGGCTCAGGTCATGATCTCGGTGTGGTGCGATCACGCCCCAGGCGTCAGGCTCAGTACAGAGTCTGCTTAAGATTCTTTCTCTCTCTCAAAAAAAAAATTGTGTTTCAGAAAATTAGGCCTATTAGAAGACGTACAAATTAGTCTTGTAAATACAATTTAAAATGAGTATTTGTGTAACTGTTTTTGAAATTGAAAGGTGCAAGTATTTAGTAGGATAAATTTAGAAACTGAGAATATTTAGAATTTAATTATATTTAAAACTTTATTCTAATGTATTTACCTACAGTTACATTCTTAGAAAGGTTTACTTGCTAGAGGCAATTTAAGTGTTTAAAATAGAATATAGTAAATTTATAAATGCAGTTTAATGTATGTGAGAAAATTTAATTACCCAGGTTTATAAATAGGATTATTTAAGGATATTTAGTTTGTTTTCTGTTTGAGTTAATCAACTATCAGAAGTACCTTGGGAAGTGTATTAGCGGTTACTAGATATATAAATAAAATGCATTTTATAGTTGAAGGCTTAAGGGAAAGCTAGGTTTTTATATTTGTACTTTAATAAGTGAAACATTAAAAAATAAAGTAACTACAATAGTTTTTTGTTTATAAAGGATCTCTTTGTGGTCACCAACAAACTTAAAGTATGAGACTCTTGATAAATTTTCTTGAACAAAAAAGGGGCATGCTTTAAGGTCAAATTCTTGTGTTAGAGAAAGGTCCAAAATTTGCCTTTGTTTTCTAGCAGTCAGTGAAAAAAGGGAAATGTAACCAGACATAAATTAGTCTCCCTAAGATAAATATATTGCTTAGACAGGCAGGAAAAACACAAACTAAATTTTTAATTTTACTTAAACTAAAGTAGCCACATGTGGGCCTTACTGCTATCATATTGGATGATTCAGAAATAGAGTCCAGAATCCAGATTCCTTAACACGGTTCCTTACTATTTACATTTCAAGTGCTTAATAGCCACATTTGCCTAGTGGCTGCTATAATGGATAACACAAATATAGAACATTTCCATCATTGCTGAAAATACCATTCATTGCAGGAATATCACTATTGGTGATAGAATAATGAGAAGAAATTCTCATGGAACTCCCAGTATAGCAAAAAGTATCCTTACCATCTTTATATTAAATATAGCCTCTAATTTCAAAAAGCTACTTTTTTACACCATCCTTTAGTGTGGTTCAGTGGTATAACAACAAAGTGCAAGTTAATAAAAGCAGTTCTGACAGGGTCAAAGCAATTAATACAGATACATAGTTAATCAGATGGTGTATCTTAACTGAGGGGTAGGTGCTAGATTGTAAACTACAGATTTTAGATCATACATAAAATCTAGATTTTAGATTTCCAGAGCAGTGCTACTCAATAGAATTTTCTACAGAAATAAAATTTTAATTAAGTATTTAGTTTTCGGCCTTACTTGCCTTCTGCAGGCACTCAGAAGCCTTAAGGCTAGTGGATACTATATTGGATAACACAGATATAAACTATTTCTATCACTGCAGAAAGTCACTGGAAAGCACTCTTTTAGAGCAATGGGTCTCAACACTGGCTGCACATTAGAATTTCCTGGGTAGATTTTTAAAAAAATTCTGATGGTAAGTCCCCACTCAGCATGAGATCTCTATGCTCTGACAGTAATCAAAGATTAGATCATAAACCAAAATCTCTTAAGTTTAGGACCTCAACTAATTTTATTAGGTGACTAATGTGTAGGTAGAGTTTAAAAAAAAAAAAAAAACTATTTTCCTCAAATTACTAAGGCACAATGGATTTTTGTTTATTTTTTGTTTTTGTCTTTTCTTCACAAGCCCTTTGGACATGCACCAAATATTTTGAAATTCAATTTCTGAAAAGAGATGTATTTTTAAGTTGTATGGCAGTCTCTCAGTATGATAAAGACCTTAGGAAAAGTGAGGTGACAATGAAAAGTTCCTGAAAAGAAGACACATATATGTGCTTGAAAGAGAAATGTTGAAGATAGAATCTTATATGCTTCCAGTCTTTTGAAGACATTTTTTTTTGTAAAATTCATGTATACTAACTATGAAGAAGTCCTATATTGCAAAGATTAAAGTTTAAAAGCCACCTCCAATCTAGACATCCAGAGACATAATTAATATTAGGATAAGCATTTTTGTCCAGGTCTATGTATATATACAGATAGAATGATGTATGGAAGGCTTGAAGGAAGGGGTAACTGAAAGATGTATTTTTTGCCCTAAGAAAGTATTTTCTAAATGGTGTGTCTAAAGTTAAGTAGATTTTGAGGAAATTCTAAGACCTTGGTATTATTAATTCCTTTTCAGATGGCATTAGCGTCTCCCATATTTTTTCTCACCATCTCCTGATACTGACTCATTATTTTTATATTTTTTCATATTTTTAACATTCACAATTAGTTTTTCAGCTACATTTTTATACCATTGTTCAGTACTTTCCATTAGTCCTTTTATCAAGCCCTCCTCACTCTTGGAATTTTTATTTTGATATAGTTAACACAACTTCAGTCTTCTGGAATTGAATAATATTTCCATAAAGAAGTGTTAAACAAGCTAGACTGCTTTTTTCTCCCTGGTAGGTGATTTGCTTTTTATGCATGAATTCTTCTTTTATTTTCCACACACTATTATTTAATCAGGAGTAGAAAGGGAATAATCAGATTTATGTGGACTTGTGTGTATGTGTAATACTCTTAGGAAGTACATCTTTCCTCTAGGATCCATGTTGATGGAGCAGCCTCTGTATGAAACAGCCCTGGTCTTGAGATAGAGGAAAAAGAGAGTTAAGAATTATAATGTGGGTCTTAACAGTTTACCTGGAATACTCATCACTTCTGTTCATGTTTCATTGAGCAAAGCATGTCACATGGCCATGTCAGACATCAGTGCAACGCAGTGTATTTTATATTCCTCCCCAGGAAGGAATATAGCATACTTAGTAACAATGTAGTCTATCACAATGACTATTTTAGAAAACAATTAGATTAGTTTGACAGAGATTTGAAAATTGCTGTCACCAGTAGGGAAGCCCATTCTTCTGTCAGTTATTCAGTCTGCAAGTTCGATCCTTTCAAAAGCTCTATAAACAGTGCTTCTCAGATTTATTGCACATGCATATTAGTTGTAATCAGTAGTTCTGAAGTGAAGCCTGAGATTCTGCATTTACTAGAAGCTGCATTCACTGGAAGCACCCAGGTGATACTAATGCTGTTGGTCCCTAACAAACAACTTTAAGTAGCAAGGGTCTCTCTATATAGCACTTTATGTAATGGAGCTTTTTACTTAGGAGAGGACCACTGAAAAAACCTTTGGGTAGAGAAAGGGGCACTATAGGGGAACAACTAATGGGTAGGACACCAAGAACAGTATGAGATATTACCAAATAAAGGGGCAGATGAGCACTGAGAAGGAATTAGTTGACTGATTCACAAAGATCAGATAAAATAAAATTGAACAGGCCCATCATATTTGCCACTTAGTTTGCTCTCTTTTACCAAGGCAGGTTTAGTGAACCTAGGAGGAGAAAAGCCATTATAGTGCATTGTGGAATCAGTAGGTGGTGATGGAGTAAAGACAGTGAAAAGTAGACTCATTTCCAAGCATTCAACTATGAAAAGAAGCAGAAAGATAGTGTGATATCTAGAAGAGCATGTGTATAAAGTTGAAGAGAACTCAAGGGATTTTTAAAATTTATTTTTGATTGTGGATAAAGAGTCATCAGAAGTGAAAGTTTGAGAATACAGGCATTTTTTTTTTTCCCTCTCCTACCTCACTATAGAGGGAATCAGGCAATTATAAAAGCTGTAATCAGAATATCTCTTGTAGTTTAGAAGATGCTTTTGAAGTTTTACTCTTTATTACTGTGTGTGAAAATATTGACTCTCACCTCAATATTTTTTAAATTATCACATTTTTTATCAGTAGCTACTACCCAAATGAGAATATTCAGTTATAGTAGTATCTAGTATTTTAAAACTGGATCTCATACTATTTTCATTGTTGGTTTATAGGCTTGTTTTCTTCCTCCAGTTTGCCTTTTCCATTCTACTACCAAAATGACTTTAATTTAAAGTTCCGATACTACTTGTTCAGATCGCTGCTTAAAAATCTTTTGGGACTTCTGAGCCCGGTAGTAGCAAGCTGGGTAATTCAGACTCTCCTGCCGAGAACAATCTGAAGAGCTGGGCCAAAGCAAAATAAATTTTACTGAAGGTGTCAGAAAGGAAACTGATATAACTAGACTAGGATCTAAGTGAGGACAGAGGCCAAGGAAGAGCAGTTCTAATTTGGGAATTGCTTTTTCCCTGGGTAATGTGTTGATTCCAGAAATAGCAACCGAGAGATTAAAAGGTGCTTTTAACAACATACAGATATAAAGGATAAGAGATAGAATATAAGACCCACTACAAGCGAGGTGGTGAACTCTCACTTAGGACCCTAAAACATTGTATCTGAGGGTATAGAGAAACAAGTAGGTAGATTCTCTTAAGATTTTGGCTTAGTTTCAGATTATCATTCCTGTATCTTCATTAACAAGATCTGGTATTGCTAGTGTCCTTAGCTGTTTAACAGAAGGAAACAATATTTTCTGGAGAAATACAGCTTTTTGTGTGTCAAATTCTGTCAGTAGACAGTTTTGCAAATACAGTATACAGCACACAAAATATAATTAGGCACATAATGAGACCTCAGAAACAACAGTGTATCTGGATATTGTAGTTGTGATTTAAAATAGCCATGTTGAGAATTTTGTAGAAAGAAATGAATTATAAAAAAGAAAAATGGATATTCTGGAACTGAAAAATATAATCCAAGTTAGAACCTTTGTGGATGAATTTAACAGCAAATTAGCCAACACCATAGGAGAGAATTAGTGAATTGAAAGATAGGTCAGAAGAAAATACTCAAAATAGAGAGAGGGGTCGCCTGGGAGGCTCAGTGGGTAAAGCCTCTTCCTTGGGCTCAGGTCCTGATCTCAGTGTCCTGGGTTAGAGCCCCGTATCAGGCTCTGCTCAGCAGGGAGCCTGCTTTCCCCTCTCCTTTTGCCTGACTCTCTGCCTACTTGCCATCTCTTTCTCCATGTCAAATAAATAAATAAAATCTTTAAGAAAAAAAAAAAAAGGGAGAGGGACAAAAGAATAGAAAATATGGGAGAAGGTTATGCTCAATAAAAATGCAATGGGAAGTTCTAATGTATGTATATTTGAGTCCCTAAAGGAGAGGAAAGAGAATAGGGCAGAAGCATTATTTAATAAGAGATTGAAAACTTCTAAACTGATGAAATACTTTAATTCATAGATGTAAACATCCCTGCAAACCTCTACTGGAATCAATACTAATCCCACCAAAGCTGAAAAATCTTAAAAAGATGGTTCAGTGGGTGGCTCAGTCTGTTGGGTGGCTGCCTTTGGCTCAGGCCATGATCCCAGGGTCCTGGGATCAAGCCCCACATTGGGCTCCCTGCTCAGTGGAGAGCCTGCTTCTCTCTCTCCCTCTGCCTGCCATTCTGCCTCCTTGTGCTCTTCCTGTGTATCTATCAAATTAAAAAAAAAAAAAAAAAAAAAACTTTAAAAAGAAATCTTAAGAGCAATCAGAACAGTTAATGATATCGCAGTAGAATTGATAGTTGATTTCCCAACAGAAACAGTAGAAATTAAAAAGCAGGGGGAATAATCTGCCAATCTAGAATTCTGTCCTCTGTAAAAGTACTCAGAGTTGCAATAAAAATGGTAAATATGAGGGTAAAACTAAGTGAATGTTGACAGTCTAGAAAAGTAATGATTTCTAGTATTTTTTTAATATACATGTATATAATTAAAGTACCTAATAATAATTACATTTAAGTCTTGGCAGGGACATAAGGGATTTTAATGCCCTTACGTTGTCCAGGAAGAGGCTAGAAGTACTCTTTAATATTAGACTGATAAGTCAGTATTTCAGGCTGTAACCTCTGGGTTGATCACTAACAGAATTATTACAGAATGCATAACTTTAAATTAATGGGAGGAAAACAAAATAAGTAGTAATCCAAAAGAAGGAAAGAAAGGAGAGTAACAGAACTGGCAGACAAATAGAAAACAGAACAAATAGACAATAAGGTCCTTACTTTAGGGGTCATATCTAAAGTGTAAGGATAGGGCTTAGTAGAGAATGCAACTCTTGATCTCAGGGTTGTGAGTTCAGGTCCCATGGTGGGCCTAAAGATTACTTAAACTCTTAAAAAAAATAAAATGTAAGGATAAAGAAGGGTTGAAAATCTAAAGAAAAAGTAAACACTGATGGGAAAATAACTGGTATAATATCAGACGAGGCAAACATTAAGGCAAAAAGTATTCTGAGGAAAGGTTCAATTTACCAGGAAGACAAAACAATTCCTAATTTATTTGAACCTAGTGTCATGGCCTCACAGTACAGAAAACAAAGGAGAAAAATGTATAAGGGACCATATAGAGCCCACAATTCTAGTGGGAGATTTTAACAACCTGTATTAGTAATTTACAGAATAAGCTTGCAAAATCAATATGAATATAGAAAATTTGAGAACACAGTTGTCAAACTTGACCTTTTTGATATGGAGATAGATGAAATGTATGTATGATACACACACACTGGTATTACCCTACAGTAGAGAAGACACATTCTTACCAAGTACCTATGAAGTATTTACTAATTTACATATGATTATAAAGCAAATTTCAACAAATCTCAAAGCTTTGAACTTCTGTATTTTCTTTCACCATGGTGCAATTACTCTAAAAATCACTAACCAAAAAATAAATTTTAGAAACTGTTATTATGTTGGCAAATTAAGTAATATCATCTAAATAGCAAAAGAAGAAATATCTTGGACCAAATTATGAAAACACAGAATATAGAATTTTGTAGGATTCATCTTAGAATGGGAGTTTATTGTTCTAGATTACATGTTAAGTATCTGCATCTGACAATGATAGTGTAAAATCCAAGTCCCTTGCTCTTTTCAATATATCAAGATAATTGTATCTTGGGGAAAGTTTGTTTGTTTGTTTGTTTGTTTAAAGATCTTAAGTATTTATTTGAGAGAGAGCACAAAAGGGGAGAAGGTCAGAGAAAGAAGGAGACTCCCCGCAGAGCTGGGGGCCTGATGTGACACTCAGTCCTCGAATTCTGGAATCACAACCTCAGACGAAGGCAGTGACTTAACCAACTGAGCCACCCAGGCTCAGGGAAGTTTTTATATATTCATTTTCCTATGAGAAATTTGTGGAACACCTGTTGTATCCCACACATAATAATATAAGGTTCAGGGTACATAGAAAAGCTTCTCAACCTTAACAGTATTGACATTCTGGGACAGAGTTTTCTTTGTTGTGAGGGGAATGTGGTGTACATTGTTTAGCACACAATGTTTAACACCATGCATGGCCTGTACCCAGTAAATGCCAGTAACATTTTCCCAATTGCAGTAACCACCAATGTGCTTCAGTTTAAGTTGTCAAATGAGGATAATAATGATAGCTACTTTATAGGGTTGAAGAATCAGATAAAGTAATAAATGTAAAGTACTTAGAACAATGGCTGGCATATACTGAGCACTTGATAAATGTTTATTATTTTGATTGTTAAATCACAAATATGTATGTATTTCTAAACTGTAATAATTTTTGTGGGGAAGAAGAAAAAGGCCTCTCCTCTCCATACTCACTGTCTAGATTCTTTTATGCTGGCAACTGTCTTTTAAAAAGGTACTATGGGGACGCCTGGGTGGCTCAGTGGGTTAAAGCCTCTGCCTTCGTCTCAGGTCATGGTTCCAGGGCCCTGGATAGAGCCCCATATTGGACTCTTGCTCGGCAGGGGGCCTGCTTCCTCCTCTCTCTCTCTCTCTCTCTCTCTCCTTGCCTCTCTGCCTACTTGTGATCTGTGTCTGTCAAACAAATAAATAATATCTTTAAAAAAAAAGTACTAAAATTACCCAATAAGAGACTGGGCTTGGTGGCAACTGATCTTATTTTCAGAAAGTCTCAAATAATGTGATTTTCATACTGATAGAATGATCAGTTTGTTTCATTGTGCTCTGGTAGTTTTATTTATGAATAAATGTTTTAATATTGGCTATTAACCTTTACAGTTGTTTTTGTAATAAACAAAGTAATATATAATTGTAAATTATTAAGGTGGATACTTTGAATTTATTTTAAAGTTTAAACTATAGAAATCTGGTACATTGGTTTTCATGCTCTGAACTACATTCCATGGTGAACTCTCGAAAATGAGAGCAATTGCAAACTTCATTGTGATTTTTAATGAACTCTTGGGATATTATAAAACACAAATTGAAAAACTTCAGTTAGGCAAAGTCAATGTACACTAATGGTTATTCCTAAAATCAATTAGGGATGGATATATATTATTTGTTAAAAGTAATCTGTAATTAGAAAAAAAGTAATCTGTAATTATCTCTGCATTGCTTAAGTTTAAACAGCAAAATGAGGATAGTGTTTTTAGCTCCCTCTGCTGTTTATGAAAGAACAGAAATTACTATTTAAAACTTTCAAAATTGTTTTAGATTTAAAATAATTTAATGTTTTATCAAAATCAAATTAAAATATATGCTATTCAGTGGAGGAAAAAGATTACAATAAGCAAAAATAATACTCATTTCCATAAGTGTTCTATCATTTTGCATTCCTACCATAAATATAGAAGAATGCTGTTTTTTCTACAGCCAAACAATATATAGTCAGGCTTTTGAATTTTTACCAATCTGACAGGTGAGGAATGGTATCTCAGTGAAGTTACATTTGCATTTCTCTAGTTACCAGTTAGATTGAAAATATTTTTATATGTTTAAGGGCCATTTTTATATTCTCTTTGAATTGTCTGGTTATATATTTTGCCTATTTTTCTGAGTTTTTACATTTTTTTCCTCTCTCAGGTTTTAAGAATTCTGTGAATATTTAGGAAATAAAAGTGGGGAATGGGGCGTAATGACAGATGCCCCCAGGGACATAATGGTTGAGCCATAATTCTTTGTCTGGTTTTCTTTATGGAAAATTAATGATGGTTTATGAAAATTGTGATAGTTCTAGGTACAATTTAAGTTGTTGCTTCAGAACATTAGTTCATTCAAACTGGATGCTTGCCATGGTAAGCTGTTAGGCACTGAGGAGGCATTGTGGAACAAAGCAAGCACAGTATTTTGTAGGTTACCATTTAGCTGAAGGGATTAAAAATAGATAGAGACTAAAAACGGAGTCAGATGCTATAGAAGGAGACATACAAATGCTATGTGATCAATAACAGAGATTTGGGTTACCTTAGGTGATCAGGAAGGTTTTAGGAGAGCTTTTTTAAGTACTGTGAAACTAACTGACTTTTTTGATATTCAAACTTATTAGTTCTATTACTAATGCTTTGTTAGAACGGTTTACCAAACTTTTATTCAGTTTTGGTTTTTGTTTTTTAGAGATTGATTTTAATCATTTCATATTATTTAGACAGGAGTGATATTTATCAATTCAGTGTAATGGTTATTGCATGAAGTATAGATGAGATTTTTTAAATGCGAAATTTAAAGTGCAACAGGTACCATAATCTTGGTGATAATGACATGTTCAAGTGAAATGCCTTGATAGGCAAGTAAAAAATATTTAGTACTTTATCTGAAATGAAATGCGCTAAAGTTTATTTATATACTAAAGCATATCTTAATTTACTTTATGGTATATAAATAAGGAATTTAATAATTTTAAATAATTCCATAGAGAAGACTTCATCTTTAACTATGATTGTAGAAGTGGAGTTATTTTTTTCCCGTGAGGACTAATGTTACATTTTATAGACTTGGTTTGGTTTATAATAATAATAATAATATCTTCAAATATATAGTTAATTGTAATCAAGTTAGATAGGTTGAAAGAAATGATCCACAATTCAGTTTTTAATAACACTTAATAATCCTTTCACGATAGTTGTTCATGTTTTGAATTGACTTGCAGTTTTTATAGTTTCTCATACTGGTCAGTTCTTCAAGCAATCAAGCAAGCAAGCAAGAAGGTACATTTCCTTTTTCAGCAGTTGGTTGCATTTTAGAGCAGAGAATCCTAGGAAGCAAGCTGTAGTAGTAGTAAGTCTAGTAGATAATTGCCCAGTGAGCTCTAATTAACAGTCCTTGACATTGCTTTGGAAGGAAAACAAATACAATAGTTTTACCTCATTTTCTTTCAGACACTGGCCAAAAGAAGACCTTAGACAAGAAAGATGGGAGACGAATGTCCTTTCAGAAACCTAAAGGAACTGTTGAGTATACAGTAAGTTACTGTCTTTGCAAGAGTATTACGTAAGACATTCTTTGTTTCTACTATAATAAATAAGACAAAGATTGTTAATTGCCTTATTTCAAAAATACTTACCTTTCAGTAACTGTTTTATTAATAATATTTGTGTTCTTAATTGTACTTTAGGTTTTTTGTTAAGTGTGATACAAAGACAGTTACCCAGCAAGTTTAATTTGTTGCAGATGGTAATTTATGGGGAGTCAAAATTCCTGTGTTGTAATAACTTTTATTAGATTAGGCTTTTAGGAAAATATTTACTCTCTTATAAATGTGATCTTCATTACATTCCCAGCAGTGTTAAGTATAATGAAAATGGCAGATAGAATACTGAAAAGATAAATTGACATTTATCTTCCAGAATAACCTCTCACATCATGATTATTTGCACTGATTTATGGCTAAGTTTGTTTAGCTTTGAAATGGAACTTCTTTCTGTTTTCCAAATGACGTTCACATCTCTCTGGCAGTCAGCTTTTTACATTTCTGGTTACTATGGAAAACTGAAGTGAGAAATTCACTTTAGTCTGTGCTGTAATGCTTATCTGATTATAAATAATATTGTTTATTTACATAATGTTAATGAAGTTATAAACAGTTATTTAACTGGCTTTATTTTTATGTTGTTTTGTGTTTTCTAATGTTACAACCGTATTAAGCAAATAGCAATTTTAAACAGTCTCTGCATTTGTGTCATGAAATCTTCCAGTCTTGATTTTATTTTCCATGTATCCTTAAAATTGAAGAAATTATCAAAAATTTGGTTTACACTTTATTTCTATATATTATATAATTGATAATTTTGAGATTCTAAGTATTTTTTTAAAAGGTTGGGAATCAGATATTTAGGGTAGAATTATTTTTACCATCAAAAGAATCTTAAAGTATATTATAAGTTCAATTGAGTGTGCTTGTAACCTGCTCTGCATGATTGAGAAATTGAGAAAATAAGTTCAAACAGTAAAATAATGGGTCACGTAATTTAATGTATTCATTAGTGTTTATACAGGCACAAGATTATAGGCATGAGGCATATGATGTTATCTACACGTGTAATAATGCAATTGTGAAGCATTGTAAAAGTGTAGTTCATTTTGAATTTAGGAGTTTACCATTCTTTTCTTAAAATTCAGTAAAACTTGTGTTCTCTGTAACAGAATTAAATTTAAATTGAGAACCACTATTTTATGGGGGGAGTAGTTGAAACTTGAAATTACATTTTTCCTTAACGTTACAAATGACTTTTCAGGAGTAATCAAGTATTACCCAGAAAAGTTATAAAACATCCTCTTGCAGGTCTTTGTTTAGACTTTTACTCCCTATTTTTTAGTCTATTCCTTATGCCAAATCCTAGAAGAAAGTAAGAAGTGTATTTTTATTTCTAAAGTCTATAAAATTTTAGTTTTATATTCTATTCTTATGACAGTTTTATAAAACTTTCATATAACATCTTTATATAAAATACTTATATAGCATGATTTTTATATTTAGGAAAAAATCTATTTCCTCAGTATTTCTCTTAAATTAAAACTTTTGATATCATAATGTGCTCTCAGAATTTGTTCTGAAATATTTGCAATCTAGCTTAAATATATTTTATACCACCTAAATATAGTATAAATCAATCACTGTATTTACATAGTTTTAAAATTAAAATAATTTATATATACATATATATGTATGTATATAAGCACACATACATTATGTTTTTAATTGGGAAATCACTTTCAGTGGGAATCAAAAATAGATCTTGAAAATGCTATACATTGTCATTTTCTTCCTAATTAATTTAATATTTATATACCTTTCTAATGAAAGAGCCTTTTCCAAGGGACTAATGATTTTCTATTTATCAAACCCAGAAGCCTTTCCTTTGTTGCTTTTTGCTCAGTGTTCCTTCCTTCTGGTTTCTGGTTTTTCCTCTTAACGGTTGTTTTCAGTGAGGATCTGGGAATGGATAATCAAGCGATGTCTGAAAGTCTTCAGTGCACCCTCATTCCTGTTAGTTGACCTGTCTATATAGATTATCAGGTTGACAGTTTACTGATAGCTGTTTTAATCCATTGTCTTATGTCCCTCTGTTGCCTTTTTAATTTTAATCATTTCTAGGCAGTCTTGTCTTTTTAAGTTTGTTTTTGGAGTTTGCCCTTTTTTCTTTATATAGTTCTGCAGTGCCACTGTAATAAGTCCTGATTCAGACAAATTTTTACTTACTGCGTTTCTTCAGCCTCAGGAGTATGTCATTCATAGTTCTGGAACATTATCACCCATCATTTCTTAGAGTATGTCTCCTGTTTTTCCTCTATTTGTTCTTGAAACTAATTGGACTATGTTTCATTGCCCTGGTATTCTTGCTGTCAGTTTTACTGTATCTTCCGTCTCTTTTACTGGCTGTTCTACTCTTCTTGATTCCAAATATAAGTGGTCCCTTGTTTCTTTTCACTTTTCCATTTACAATCTCTTACAGTTCTTAAGAACTTTACTATATAAACTATGTGAAGTGAACCTCCAGTTTTTTTCTATTCTTACCTTCCTAGATGCTTGTATTTCCTACTTTCATTTGATAGTTACCAAATTGTAGCAAACCTCTTCCCAATTTCTCCATCCTTGTCCAATGCTTGATTTTCTTATTTTTGTTTCCCTTCATTCTGTTATTCATCCAGATTGGAACTTTGGGATTCAGCATCTGTTGCTTATTACCATTTGCTCCCTTGACCTGCTGCTGCTACTACTACCATCATCACAACCTCATTCATTCCAAGAATGCTTTCTTGAGACTTGGAAATCTTATACACCTTAATCTCTCTCTATATTTCTGTTACTTTTAACCTCATTTACTGCAGTAGTGTTAAGTTGGTTTTTCTGCATCTGTTCTCTTTTCCCCTTAATCCTAGACCTGTTGTCATTCAAGCTATATATCTTCTTTGCTTTATAACTATTGGTGTCTTTTATTACTTTCCTCACTCCATTTAATAAGATCATTGTGAGGATAAAATGCGAGATAGTATGAAAGTATTTTGTAAACTTAGAGATGTTACTGCAAAGTAAAATTTGTTTATAGAGAGCTTCTACATATATTATCTCTGTAGGGTAAGTGATAGAGCCTCTCATTACATAGATGAGAAAATTTGCATAAAAGGAAGGAAACAAAACTGTTCAATTATCATCCCATGTATTTGTCACACATTTAGTTTTATATAACCCTTAAAGGAAAACTACATATTTATTTTTTTTACATTACATACATACCTATTTTTCTTGACTTTGAAAGTCTTCTCCAGCCTAATTCTAAATGCCTTTCTAATCTCATCCTTTTTCAGAATTAACACTAGTTACTCACGTTCCTAAAGTCCTCATTAGTGTACTCTGGGTGAATTGGGAGGAAGAAATAGTATCCTCCCAAAGTGTGTTGTACTTTTTCTGTCTCCTAACACGTCAGTCCTGTGCTCTTCATTTTGAATGTTCTTTCCTTTCTCTCTTCTTCTCAAATTCTATTTCTTCTTCAAAATCCAGCTTTTAAATACTTTTAATACAATCTTTTCTGGACAATTTGGAGCAAATATGGTACACTATCCATACTCAGAACTTCTGTTATATTTGTCGTTTCATTTAAATTGCTCTTCATCTCATATAACCTTTTTGGTCTTTCTTATTTTCCAACTAGGTTTTAAATCCCTTGTGCACTAAAACCACGTAGATGCACTTGATTTTATCCTACAGAGCTGTCATAATGCCTTATGTATAGAGGACTCCAAAGGGCTATATTGACTGATCCAGTGACTTTTTCTTTCAGGGAAATTGGCAAAATCCCATGACTTAAGATTTCTATAAATATGATCATTAAAGGATATTAATGATTTGGAAGCAGATTACTTTGGTTCAAATATGTTTTCTCATTTATATAATTGAACGAAAGGATGTGTTTATAAAGATCATTAGAAATAGCATCTTCAGTTTGATACCAGCATACTTCGCTAAAATAGAATTTGTATGTTTCTAGGTTCCGTATGTTTTAGAAACAGTTCAAAGGAATAATATATTTTAGAGCCTTTGTAAGATAAAAATCATTTGTGTTTTGTAAGTTATATTTTGTATTTGGAAATTACTTTGAAGTAGAGGCCCACATATAATTGTGATATATTATGATAAAGTGTATACACTGTGTAATAATAGGTTGAGGCCATTTGCTAACAAAGCATAAAATATCTTAAGTTAATTAAAGATGGAAAGATGGAAAATATCTAAAGATGGAAAGTACCACTTGTTAATGAAATGTGAGATTGGTCCATAGACATCTTAATAATATTAAACCTCATGATTAAGTTTTTCTGTTTTAACAGATTCAAATTTATTTTTTCTTTCAAACAGGTTGAATCAAGGGATTCTTTGAATAGTATAGCCCTGAAATTTGATACAACGCCCAACGAACTTGTTCAGTTAAATAAGTTATTCTCCCGAGCAGTTGTTACTGGACAGGTATCTTATTTTAATTCATTGGTATTTAGAAGCATTCAGTAGCAACACAGAAAGTATCCACTGCAATATAGTTAATAATATAGAAAATATATAAATATATAAAATTAGGAATAATTTTATGCATGCTTTGAACAAATTACATTGTCTCTAGAAGAGAAAGTGGTCACATATCTATATTAATTTTTCTTAGTAATTGAAAATTACTAAGATTGATAATATTTGTGAATTATCTTTTCAAATGTAATTTTAAAGAGCTTATTACGACATTCAAAGCAATACATGTACATGATAACAAATTTTAAATTATCCCATCTCAGACTTCCAGTTTCCTTTTCCAGAAACAACCACATTTGCAGTTTGTATCCTCTTTCAGAAATATTTTAGCCTTTCCCTTTTTTTAAAATCTAACTTTGATTATTAGAAAATGTTTTATTTAAGTATGACTTGACCTCAAACTTTTTCATGTGTAGGTATTATTGACTGTATAGATATATTAACAAAGCACAGTAAGCTTTTTAGACTATTTCAGTTCCTTTGTTATTTTAGATATTGCTGTTGGGAACAGTCTTCTACATCTTTTTCTCTTTTTTATATGCAGACATTTCTATAAAATCCTAGAAGTAAAATTGCTGAGTTAAAAATGATATGTGCATCTTAAATTTTACCAGCTATTACCAGATTGTCATCTAAGATGAACACCCAGAATACATGAGAATTATTGTTTCCCCACCCTATCTTTGACAGTATTTATTATCAAGCTTGTCTGAATTGAATTTAAATCTTTTTTATTGCTAGACTTTTAGGGTAAGAAATATTCTTTTAATTTGAAGATTTTTATTTTTTCTGTTTATTGGTGAAGATCGTTGTTAATGGTACTTGGTTTTAGAACACCATTCAGTTACTGATATTTCAGTTTGACTGAATTTTTATGTGAATACTTTCTTGAAGGTTCTATATGTTCCTGATCCTGAATATGTCTCCAGTGTTGAGAGCTCTCCATCGCTAAGCCCTATAAGTCCTCTGTCGCCAACATCTTCTGAGGCTGAATTTGATAAGGCCACTGTAAGTGTCCCTGTTTTTCAAAGATAGCTATGAAGAAATCTCACTATATATGTACATATCATCATGATTTTTTATCCTGCTTTGACTATGGTTAAGACAAAATTTCCCCTTTTTATTTTGCTACATAAATTTATAAATTTCTATTTTTAAAGGGAACATTCTTATTAAACCAGACAGCTTAAATTAATTTAATAATAAAATGAATTATATTAATTTAATTAATTTTTTTATTGGTCGTGGTCCACATATTCATCAACACTGTCTTACAAATACCATATAATAATTTAAGTAAAGAAGGAGTTTTACCTAATAAGCATGACGGTAACATGATAGGAAGTTTATGTCCTGTTGGATTTTTCTTTCAGTTTTCTCTATTTCTACAGCAGTTAGAACTTTTGAATTTATTTTCTTTTTTTTTTCTTTAAAGATTTTACTTAATTGAAAAAGAGAGTGCACAAGCAGGGGAAAGGGGCAGAGGGATAAGCTGACTGTAGGGAGAAGCTGAGCAGAGTCTGATGCAATGCAGTACTCTATCCCAGGACCCTGGGATCTTGACCTGAGCTGAAGGCAGTCACTTAACCAATTGAGTCACCGGATGCCCCTGATACACTGCCTTTTAAAAAAAAAAATCCCATCATCTTAATCATTCTAAGTATTTTGAGTAATTAATAGTGGTTTAATTGACCTAGCATTTTTAAGGAATGTTTTATATAAGTTATGTTTTATAAATGAATTTTAAAGACCCAAACTGTATTTAATAATTTTAATTAAAATCTTTCTGAAAGAAATTGTATTTTTTACCTTTTTATGTAAATTAATACTAATCATAATTTTTCCTTTTTTATGACCCAATGATTATGTTTACATGTAAAAGTCTATTCCTCTATTAAATGACTAGATTCCTGTGGGAGAGTCTTCTGTGTTGTCTTGCCTACTTTAGGAGGCATCTTCTTTTCTCTGCCCCAATTTGCACTCAAAAGTTTAAGATACCGAATGACCTATGGGTAACAAAACACAAGTCATTAATATTTGCCTACAAATTATTAGACATTATTAATTTCTAAGCTATACTGTTAAACTAGTTCCACTTCTTTCATGGAGTAAAGTACATGAAATACTGTTAACTCTTTTTCTCCTTGTCCAGGGGCTTTTAGTATGTGTTTCGGTGTGTTTGTGTGTGAGAGAATGAGAGAAGTATGGTCATTTTCCAAATATTTATTTGTTGGATATGTTATTTGTATAAATACATCAGCACTGTACTTTAGAATGCAGTCTCATAAAAGGAATATATTACATTTTTCACCATTGATGAGAGCAGAAGTCAGGTTCTAATGAATAGGTAGTGCTGGACCAGATGATGTAAGAATACTTTTTTGAACGTGGCCATGCCATTCTCCCATGACACAAATTGCTGTACTCATAAGCAGTTTAACAACAAAGGAGAGCAGTGTAGCCTTAGGTTAATTTACCCTGTTTTCAAACCCTAAACCAGAATTGTGAAAACTTGACTTTAGCATCCTGCCTGACTAAAACACTTAGGGTCCTTTTCTGTCCCTCATCTTTAACCCAAATGTTACTACCAACTAGCTTTCTTGAAAGGTGTAAGATCACAAAGAAGAGAATGCTAAAAGGGAGCAACAAAGCCTCCTTTGTGAAAATGGTCTCTTCCTCGCTTTTGCCATGTTACTGGGAGAGAGGGAAAGAATGACCTTTTAATGAATGACCTTTTAATCTGTAGTAACTCAGCTGCTGTCAGAGATGCCCAGAAAGTATCCTCTAATATGACTGCTCATATGAATAAATTTTTTCTCCCTAGGATGGATCCAGGAAGGACTTGAGAAACACTGACTCCTAGAAGTTTTCCCTTTCCCTGGGTGATAGTCATCACATACTATCTCATTGTAGGCAATAGTTAAAAATAATTATTTTGAACAGTAATTTTATTAACTTTAGTTACATTTTGTTTTTTTTTACCTAGGAATATATTCATTACTAGATTCACAAAATAAAATACTCCTATATAACTTTCTATATATCTCTACTGTTTATATCTCCATATATAATTATTGGATTTAGGTCTCCCATTCTAAGTCCCTTAGAAGCAAGGATCTTATGTTTTATTAAATACAATTCATGTTCGTATTACAGTAATTAAAATGTTTATTAGTACTGTTACATGCTTTTCCAGAAATTGTCAGAGTTTATAATTCTAATAAACACCCATAGGTTTCTTCGATGTTCCGCTCTGTAGTAGCTTGCCATGGAGGCTAAAGTACTATGTTCCTGGCTTTGTTAGCATAAAGGATCCCAGTGGGGTTTTTTTGGATAATTTATTTCAAGAAAGAAATATTATTTTTGAGAATTTCCAGGGTCAAGTAGTTTTTACCCATTTTTTTCTTCACATATTGATGAAAAAACATAGAAGAAGGTAGAACCAGTGTAAGAGCAAATAAGAAATGGCTAAAACTTACCATGTGTCAGGTACAATTCTAAGTACTTTGAAAGTATTGTCATTTATTCCTGTCCTCAAACTTAGGAGATACAGCACTTGGCCTGGCTGTTTTTGTTTTCTCCTCTAGACCCATTCTACGCCCTCCTTTGGGCTTTAGACTACATCAGTGGACTACCGTGACCTTTTGCTTCTCTTAGTTTTGGTCTTTCAAGACCGCTGACAGAAGATGAGAGAAAGGAGCAAGAGGGGGGCGTATTTATTCTCTTTGTTCCCTCCCTGCAAGGTCATTTCAGAGCGTGGCTACATGCTTTGACCTCTCATTTCATCAGACACAGAGCCCTCTGTCTCTGTGGTATCTGTTTCTTCCTTTTAGGCCTGTGGGTAATAAGGACACCTCTGTTGTTTGCCCTGGATTTTTGTATACAGTGCATAATATCTTTGTAAACTGCTCCATTTTTAAACTATTTAAATTAATTCAAGTTGATGTGCTATCTGTTTCTTCCAGTACCTGACCAGTCACAGTGTTTATTTTACATATAAGGAAACTAAGTTCCTTCAGTTAGCTAGTAGCTGAGTTAGGATTCCAACCCAGGTAGTCTGGTTCAGAGCCCGTGTTCTTTATTGACCACTTCATAGCTGGAAAAATCATAATGTATAATATTTAATCATCTTGTACAAAAAAAGATAACCATAAGTCAGCCTTTTTGCTTCACTTGTTCTAGTGATGCTTTGTTTTTGCACATTTGGACATTTGGGACAGTGACTGAGGCTCATTAGATAAATATTTATACTTAAGTATTTTTAAGGACCTTTCTGGCCCTAGTGGCTAAAACAGAATTGTGCAGAGAAATCTCAGAAAGCACGCAGGAGCTTCAAAATCACTGCATTAAGAATCAGAATCTAAAAAAATTAAAAATTAAAAAATTAAAAAAGCATCAGAATCTATAAATACCAACAAAGCCAGGTATATAAACATACTGATATTTTGGGTGGTAATGTTCATTTATGTAAGTTATGATGAGATCTAATTACAATTCCTCTAAGCGTTGCTTTTTTTTTTTTTTTAAGAAATGTACTCTTATGTGCTTATGTGCTATACTTTGAGCATTTACTAAGCTAATCTCATGTATTTTTTTTTTTTTTTAAAGATTTTATTTATTTATTTGTCAGAGAGAGAGAGAGAGAGCAAGAGCGAGCACAGGCAGAGTGGCAGGCAGAGTCAGAGGGAGAAGCAGGCTCCCTGCGGAGCAAGGAGCCCGATGTGGGACTCGATCCCAGGACGCTGGGATCATGACCTGAGCCGAAGGCAGCTGCTTAACCAACTGAGCCACCCAGGCGTCCCTCATGTATTCTTTTTAATAGGATTACACTGCCAAATCAGGATTGCTATAGATACTGAGTTGTAGAATTTGAGACTTTGAGGGAACCTAAGTGATCATGTTGTTCAACAGGTATTATCTTCATATAAGGAAAGCATTTGACAGTGTTTCTTGATACGGTTTTTGCAAATGATTAGGTTACATTGTAGGTAATGTTGTCAACTGGCAATAACTGAAGAGTCAAACAGAATTTGTTGATAGCTTTATACCAGCTTGCAGAGGGCCTTCCATTGGCTCTGGAATTGGATTTGAGTCCCCTTGCACATTTATCAATTGTTTAGAAAAATATTTGAAAGGTAAGGTATAAGTATTGAAGTGAAGCTCACTAGTTCAAATGTTGATAACATGGCTTTTACATATCAGCTTCGTCTTACTCATTGGGCAAGTTACTGAACATGGCTAACCATAGTGCCCTTTAAACTTAAGGTAATAATATATATACCTAATATGAATGATTTGAAAGTAAAATGAAATGGTTCATGTAACACTTAAATATAACAAATAGTCATAAGTATCCATTAATGTTGTTGTTACTAATACCTGTGCTGAATGAATTTATGAATCATATAAAACTCAGGTGTGATAATTAGCAGAGACAAGAGGATAAGTGTAAAGTTATTAGTTTGTATTATAAAATGAAAAGATTGAGAACTTTGTTAATAGATACTAATGATTGAACAGTGTCATGCATCTTTTACAATCTAATTCCATTTAGGTTTTTAAAAATGCATTCATAGTATATTAAATATAATTGTTTTACCATATTCTGTACTGCTCTTACTTCAAAAAATATCTGTTGGATATCTATTAGGAGAAAGGGAATAAAATTTAGAAAGGAAGTCTAAAATTTTGTCCTCATACAGACTTAAGGAGTTAGATCCATTTATTGAAATAGAAAAAGTTATGTTAAAATTTGAGAGGGCATTTCAAGTATCTCAAAATCTTTGAGATTGAAGAGGAGGCATTCTTGTTTATTATTTCAAAGGCCAATTCAGCACTATCCAAAGTGCCAGTTTTCAGCTCAAAGCTCTGAAGAACCTTGGTACTATGAACACTATTCTATAATGTTCTATTCTATATCTACTCAGGAAGTATAATCTAGAGGTATTTAAGACAAAGAATAAAGGACGTTTGTTTAGCCTTCCTACGTTGTATAGAATGTTGAACTTTGGGGGAAATCCCATGAGTTCTAGGGGGTCTGTGAACTTGGATATAAACAACTTTAAGTGAGTTATAATGAAATATAATATTTTTCTAAAATTAAGAATATAAACAAACTATAGAGTAGCCCCATGCATACCTGTGACTTTGTCCCCAGTAGAACTCACAAATATCTTCAAATCATTTTTGAGTTCTAGATATTAAAAATACTGTTTATAGCCATATAGTTCAAATTATGATTATCAGTCAACACTAGATTTTATTAATGTTTAATAAAGAAGGATATATGTATCAACTATATGTATAACTATTACAAATATGAATAAAATTATAACTAAATTTTAAATGTTTTGATAATTGTGTTTCATTATAATTGTTTTTCTTCGTAATCCTGTATTTTAAATATTCAGAATACGTTCTGAGAAGGAAGTCCTTAGTCTTCACTGTGAGAATGGGCCATGGCATTAAAAGAAGTCAAGATTCTGTGATCTAACCAATTACTACTTTATACAGTGGTATTGATAAACTTTGTAGCGTAATATTTTAAACGGCTCTTCCAGTGAATGGAATACCTAAGTATCACAGACAAGCACTCTGTCTTTTCTCTGTTCCTAACACCTGAGGGATTTAGTAAACTGTCTTCTCAGGAGCAATTGAGAGAGAGTGTGTGTGTGTTTGTGTGTGTGTGTGTGTGTGTGTGTGTAGTGTGCGGGTACAAGAGATGTAGTTTTCACATTTTCCAGATTATCCATAAATATATATCCCATTAAGAAATCATTGAAAATAGAAGTTTAAGCTCTGTTAGAAATCTTTATTGAATGTGAACACAGTGCCTTTCTTAACTATTTCTTTTTATTTAAGAATAACTTGGGGCGCCTAGGTGGCTCAGTGGATTAAAGCCTCTGCCTTCGGCTCGGGTTATGATCTCAGCATCTTTGGATCGAGCCCCTACCTCCCCACCTGCCTCTCTGCCTACTTGTGATCTCTGTCAAATGAATAAATAAAATCTTTAAAAAAAATTTTTTTTAATTAAAAAAAAAAAAGCATATTTTGAGAGGTGCCTGGGTGGCTCAGTCGGTTAATGGTCTACCTTCGGCTCACGTTGTGATCCTGGAGTCCTGGGATCAAGCCTCGTGTTAGGCTCCCTGCTCAGTGGGGAGTTTGCTTCTCCCTCTTCCTCCTCTTTTCCTCCCACCTCATGCTTGCTTGCTTTCTCTTTCTCTCAAATAAATAAAAATCTTAAAAAAAAAAAAAAAAAAAAAAAAAGGAGTATTTTGAGCTGACGTCCAAGAATGTGATGAGAATTTGGGGAAAACTTCATTTGGCCTTAATAATGTGCTAATTTAATTTTTATTTAGTTCTCTGATGTGCTTTTATTATTATTATTTTTTTTAAAGAATCCTGACGTAGTCCACCCAAAAGAAGCAACTCCCTTACCTACTTTTACTGGTATTCGACCTGCACGAGTTGTATCTTCAACTTCTGAGGAAGAAGAAGCATTTACTGAGAAATTTCTTAAAATTAATTGCAAATATATTACCAGCGGCAAGGTAATGAATAGTACTCTAGAAAAAAAATTTTAATCATGCTTTACTGAAATATTACAATATGGCATTTGTATTTTAAGTTGTCAATATCAGCAACTGCTTGAATATTTGAAGATATTGGTGGAAATACTAGTTCGGGTTTATATGGACCTTGCTTATAACTGACTTAGAATGTGGTGGTCTTTTGCAGTTGTTAAAGGTAATTGGATATAAATTTACTGTAATAGAGTATAGCCGATTTGCTCTCGGTAGAGTATTTCAAAAAACTGAAGTAAAATAACCACTGCTGGGCACTATTCGGAATGGTAACTCTTACAAACTTAGTATAACACAGAAAGGAAAATAACTATTTATTATTTACTATATACCAGAGGCTGTATGAGGTATTTTAAGTATTTCATCAACTCAGAATAGCCTATGAAGTCGGTGGTTCTATTCCATCTTCACAGGAGAAAAATTTTTTTTTCAGAAAAGGTTAATAATAAGTTCCAAGTTTTCTCTAGCAGGGCAAGAATTCAATCCCATTGTGAATATATGTTTTATCTTTCCACACCTGCTGCTTTTCTAAACAAAGAACTTTCAGTGTGCAGAAAGATTATAGTAAAGTAACACAGAATTGGAGAATAAACTCCAGATATTGTTTAGAAAGTAACTATAGTATGTTACCAACTTAAGTCATGGTTTTCTTTTTCTCTCGGAACTTTAAAGATGTTTCTTTCAGAACTCCAGTGTTTTCTGACTTGCACGGTTTCTGAAGAGAAGCCTTCTACAGTTTTTATATTTGATGTTTTGCATGACATTTGTGGTTTTCTTTGGTTGCATTTAAAATAGTCTCTCTTTTTTCTCCTTTCAGATTTTTATTTAAATTGTAGTTAGTCACAAGACAGTGCAGTATCGGTTTCAGGAGTAGAATTCAGTGATTCATCACTTATATACAACACCCAGTGCTCAAAATGACAAGTGCCCTTTTTAGTAGCCATCGCTCATCTAGCTGTCCCCTCCACCACCTCTTTCCATCAGTCTTCAGTTTGTTCTCTATCTTTAAGAGTCTTTTATGGGTTGTGTTTTTTTGTTTTTGTTTTTTGTTTTTTGTTTTTTTTAACTCCCCTCCCATATGTTCATCTGTTTTGTTTCTTAAATTCCACATGAATGAAATCATACCATACTTGACCTTCTCTGACTGATTTATTTAGCTTAGCATAATATACTCTGGCTCCATCCACATCATTGCAAATGGCAAGATTTCTTTCTTTTTGATGGCTAAGTAATATTCCATAGTGTATACCTCATCTTTATCCATGAGTTGATGGACATTTGGGCTCTTTCCATAGTTAGGCTATTGTAGGTGATGCTGCTATAAACATTAGGGTGTATGTCCTCTTCGAATCTGTAGTCTTGTATCCTTTGGGTAAATAGTGCAATTGCTGGATGGTAGGGTAGTTCTTATTTTTAACTTTTTGAGGAACCTCCATATTGTCTTCCAGAGTGGCTGCACCAGCTTCCATTCCCACCAGCAGTGCAAGAGGGTTCCTCTTTCTACCTATCCTTGCCAACACCTGTCGTTTCTTGTGTTGTTAATTTTAGCCATTCTGACAGGTGTGAGGTGGTAT
This sequence comes from Mustela erminea, assembly GCF_009829155.1. Lineage (NCBI taxonomy): Eukaryota > Metazoa > Chordata > Mammalia > Carnivora > Mustelidae > Mustela > Mustela erminea. The sequence goes on from NC_045629.1 coordinate 54,016,465, forward strand.
CGCACTGCAGTTTTGATTTGTATTTCCATGATGATGAGAGATGTTGAGCATGTTTTCATGAGTCTTTTGGCCATTTTTATGTCTTCTTTGGAGAAGTGTCTGTTCATGTCTTCTCATTTCTTGATTGGATTATTTGTTCCTTGGGTGTTGAGTTTGATAATTTCTTATAGATTTTGGATACTGACTCTTTGTCATCAGATACATCATTTGCAAATATCTTCTCCCATTCTGTAGGGTTTCCTTTTAGTTTCGTTGACTGTTTCGTTTGCTTTGTGGAAGTCCCAATAGTTCATTTTTGCTCTTGTTTCCCTTGTCTCCAGCAACATGCCTAGTAAGAAGTTGCTACAGTCAAGCTGCCTCTGTTCTCCTCTAGGATTTTTGATGGTTTCCTAGTATACATTTAGGTCTTTAATCCATTTTGAATTTATTTTTGTATATGGTGTAAAATAGTGGTCCAGTTTCATTCTTTTGCATGTTGCTGTCCAGGTTTCCCAACACCAGTGTTGAAGAGATTGTCTTTTTTCTATTGTGTACTCTTTCCTGTTTTGTCAAAGATTAGGTGATCATAGAGTTGTGAGTCCATTTCTGGGTTTTCTGTTCTGTTTTATTGATCTGTGTGTCTGTTTTTGTGCCAGTACCATACTGTCTTGATGACTCCAACTTGGTAGTTACAGCTTGACTATAGCTTGAAGTCCAGAATCATGATGTCTCCAGCTTTGCTTTTCTTTTTCAGGATTGCTTTGGCTATTGGGTTTTTTTGTGATACCATACAAAGTTTAGGATTGTTTGTTCTAGCTGGTGGTAAAAATGCTGGTGGTATTTTGATAGGGATTGCATTAAATGTGTAGATGGCTTTGGGCAGTATGGACATTTTAATAATGTTTATTCTTCCAATCCATGAACATGGCATGTTTTTCCATTTTTTTGTGTCCTGTTTAATTTCTTTCATAAGTTTTTCTGTAGTTTTTAGACTATAGCTCTTTAAGAGAGTCTCGATATCATTAACTTTGAACCATTGGATTATAATATGCCTTGGTATGTTTTTCCGTTTGTTTTGCTTAGGATTACTCAACTCCTTGAATCTGTTGGTTTATAGTTTTCATCAGATTTGGAAAATTTGTGGAATCCTATTGAGATTTTTTTTCCCATCCTCTCCTCTTGTTGGGAACCCCGATTATGTATATATTAGACTGCTTGATGTTGTGTCTTGTAGCTCATTGGTAGTACTCTGTTCTTTTTTTTTCCTTTCTGTTTGGGACAGTTTCAATTGCTATACCTTTAAGTTTGTTTAATGTTTTTTTCTACCATGTCTAATTTGCTATTAATTCTGTTGAGCATGTTTTCATCTCTAAGTTCAAACTGACTCTGTCTTCCTTGTCCATAACTATCATGCACAGTCTATCCTCTATATTCTTGAATATATACAATATAGTTATAAAAATTGTCAGTGTCTTTCTACTAATTAATTTCTCGTATTTCTGGGTTTGTTCCTATTAACTTTTCTCATTGTGATGAGTTACTTTTTAATTTTTCTTTATGCCTAGTAATCTTTAATTGGTTATCAGATACTTCTTGGGTGCTGGGTATTTTTATATTTCTGTATGTATACTTGTACTATTTTCTGTGACACAGTTGTGTTTTAGAAGCAGTTTGATCATAACATAGCTTGTTTTAAGTTTTGTCAGGCAGGACCAAAGCAACTCTAGCTAGTTTTTCTCTTTACTGAGACAATGCCCTTCTGAGTTTTCTGGGGCCCTATAAATTATAAGTTTTTTTTACTGTGGTTGGTAAAAACACAAGCTATTCCTTTCTCTGTTGACTCTCTGAATTGTTTCCTCCACTTCTTTGGAGTGCTGCTGCTTTTCTTGTCCTGGGATAGTTGCCATACATATAGGTAGCATTCAGTGCTCAGCTGGAAACTTGAACAAAGGCCTTCTGTGGATCCCGAAGCATTCTCAGTTGGGAGTGCTCATCTCTCCTTTCTCTGCCTGTGGCCTGGAAACTCTCTACTTAGTATGCTGGGGCATTTATAGAGTTCATATTCTTTGTTTTCCCTGATTCAAGTATCATTGTCAAGCATTCTAATAGCTGAAAACAGTCCTTTCATGTATTGTGTGTGTGTGGCTTTAGTAGTTTTAGGCAGAATTAGTTCTTGGGTGGAAGCAGAATTTCAGTTGTAACTATCTGAATAAAATTTTTATTTAAGTATCAAAGCAAAAATAAAGTCATTGGCAGGGTTAGGAACAGCTTACAGCCTGGTGTTCTTGGAAGGTAAACATCTGCTGAAGGCTGGCTTTTCCTATAGATTTATTGTAATAGGGTTATTTATGTTAAAATTGTAGAAATTTATCTACAAAATTTGTAATAGGTTACAGTGGACTTAAGACTGAAAAAACAAAATCCGTAAATGCTGTTTTCTCTGCTGGGTTGTATTCCTAAATTGTTTTTTATCTTCTAGTATTTACAGTTACTGTAATGTAAGTGATAACTTTTACAGACAGGCTTTACTTTCTAAGAGAAATAATTTCTCCATGGAAGATTAGTCAGGTAATTGCACATAAGGAATTGGGAGTTACTAATACTGAAGAGAAATCAGTGATTAAAGTTTCTGAAGGTCATATGAATTAAGATATTTTAATTGGAAACTACTTACTATAGTATGTTCTTGCTTCTGATAATATGTTCAGATTTATGAAGCAGTATTTAAACAGAATGAAACCAGGAATGCTTTAGTTTGGGTTTATGATTTCAAACTTGATCTTGGTTAGATGAATTTGAGCAGTACTTTGTCAAAAGATTTTTGTGAATTTTATGTTGAGGGGGTGTTTCTTATGGCCAACTCTTGATTTAGGGAGAATAACATCTGATAGAATACCTCAGAGTCCCACCTAGAGTCAGGTAAAGAAGCTTAAAGAATACATTAGCACATCAGCAATAGCAGCAAAAAAAGGTGAATTCCTACAAAGTAACATTACCAGATTGGACAGACTAGTGTTGAGAGAGAGGGCTTTAGCCCCTTCTGGTCTAAGAAGGAGAAACACAGTTTAGAGACACTTTTCAAATGATGTCTGTAGTTAGACTACTGAAAGTAGCAGTACTACAATATTAACAGGTTTAGTGAATTAATGCATTATTATTAATACTGGGCCTTTTCTATTCTATACACCTATATACCTATCATTATATATCCTATATACCTATGCATTAATACTGGGCCTTTTCTATCCTATACACCTAGTGATTGATTATCTTTGCAAAAATACTCTGAAGTGAAAGATAATATGTAATGCAATGCCAGTGAACCTGATAATATAACATTATTTAAAACGAATGCTTACATGAAGTTTATGAAATCAAGAATGAACCGAGGTCTTTCAGAGTTTTTATTTTTGCTTGGTGTTTGCTTTCCTTAATTCTTTTTTTTTTTTTTTTTAAGATTTTATTTATTTGAGAGAGAGAGAGCATGAGAGAGGCCAGTGGGAGAAGCAGACTCCCCACTGAGCAGGGAGCTTGATGTGGGACTCGATCTGGTACTCCAGGATCATGACCCAAGCCGAAAGCAGTTGTTTAACCAACTGAGCCAACCAGGCACTTGCTTTCCTTAATTCTTACTGATTACTTGGTTTTATTTCTCAAGTAACTTAAGTTTATAGAAGGTGAGATAGAGTAAGGCAAGATAGAGAATCAGAAGCCTTTAAGATTTTTTACATTGTATATACTTTTTTTTTTTAAGATTTTATTTATTTATTTGACAGATCACAAGTAGGCAGAGACGCAGGCAGAGAGAGAGGGGAAAGCAGGCTCCCTGCTGAGCAGAGAGCCCAGTGGAGGGCCCAATCCCAAGACCCTGAGATCACAACCTGAGCCAAAGGCAGAGGCTTAATCCACTGAGCCACCCAGGCACCCCTATACTCTACTCTTGATTGTCTATTTCTTAGATTATCGATAGCAATGTAAATGTCCCTACAGCATACCTCACCATCTCTCTTTGATTTGTGTTAGCATGTGATCCAGGAATACAAACTCCTATATATGAATCTATTTAAAATGTCCATCAAAATATGATCAGGGGGCGCCTGGGTGGCTCAGTGGGTTAAATAAAGCCTCTGCCTTCAGCTCAGGTCATGATCTCAGGGTCCTGGGATGGAGCCCCGCATCGGGCTCTCTGCTCAGCAGGGAGCCTGCTTCTCCCTCTCTCTCTGCCTGCCTCTCTGCCCACTTGTGATCTCTGTCTGTCAAATAAATAAATAAAATCTTTAAAAAATATATATGATCAGGCCATGGTTTATATAAAGGTATTCCTTATTTAGGTATAACTTTAAAAAAGGTCTGAACTTTAAAAAAAAAAAATGCTGTTTAGAGTCTCAGATTGTTTCCCTTTTTTTCACTGAAATGCAAACACACATGCATATGATTCTCTCCAGTACTACATGCAGTTACTACAAATGGTAAGCTTGTTTTATTATCTGGAACATGTGCAATAACTTTCTCCTAGATGGGAGACCATTTTAAGTAGAGTTATCTGTTTTTATTCTTTTACTTGATCATTTTTAATAGTAGTGTCTATCATAACTTAAGTTTTATGTTCTTAAAGTTAAGCCAGGTAAATTTACAGAGCTGAATATGGATTCTGAAGGAGGATGTTACACCAAATCAAGCAGGATTTAAGTTTTTCTTTTCCTCAATAGCTTCAGAAAAAGACAGGACAGCTTTGAAGTAACTACTTACGGCTTTTCATTTTTACACTTACAGAATGTAGTAGAATAGGAGTTAAAAATTGGATTAAGGAATATTTAGCACCTGAGTTGGATTGATTGTGATTTAGATTCAAATGTGGAGGGATTTTAGTAAAAGGCACAGATTGCCTGGATTTTGAATCTTTGTTCTACCACTTATGTTAGCTATGTTATTTATTACTTAGGATAAGTTGCCTAGCCTTAATTTTAAGTTGCCTCACAACCTTAATTTTCCCCTTCATATAATTATCTCAGGCTGTGCTTATGAAGATCAAATGAACAATAATGTCTGTAAAATGTGATATGTACAAAGCTTTCAATAAGTATTAGCTAATAATTAATGGGATTGGCTTCTAATGGACTTCAGTTTGCTTATTTCAAAACAAGAGGTTGGACTTCATATTTGTATTGCTATTTATATAAATGTATTTAAAAGTTCATAACTTTTCATGATTAAATTAAAAATGGTTACTATGTACCCTGGAAGTCATCTAATCTACTTACTCCTATGAATGAAGACACTGAGGCCCAGAAGTTTTGCATGCCCAAAGTTAAATAGCTAGGTAGTTAGCAGAGTCAGTTGAAACAGATTTTTTTAAAAAGGCATTTTGAAGAGATTACGCTATTTTTCTTTTATACTGGATTGAATTATCAACACATTATTTATTAAACCTGTTTATGCACTTGAAACTATATTTGGTACCCATAGTGAGGGAACAACACAGGAAGCAGAATGCAAATTAATGTAAACCATAATGAAAAATGTTTTCATGAGAATGTCTTAGTGCTTGGATATACTACTTTTATATTATATATAACAGATGGCCTAACATCAGAACAAAATTAGTAAAAACAGCTAGAATACTTTTTGAAAATGTAAACTTTGAACATTAAATGTCATTTTCTTTTTTCATCTTAGGGCACAGTCAGTGGTGTGCTGCTAGTTACGCCAAATAATATAATGTTTGATCCACATAAAACTGACCCTTTGGTTCAAGAGAATGGCTGTGAGGAATATGGCATCATGTGTCCAATGGAAGAGGTGATGTCAGCTGCAATGTACAAAGAAATTTTGGATAGCAAAATAAAGGAATCCTTACCCATGTAAGATTGGTGTTTATACTCCTTTGGAATTTTATTACATCTAGATAGTTGACCCTGGTTTAATACTCTTTTAAGTATTTTTTCTGTTCTTAAGTATTTTTAATTAGTTTTATTAAAACTGGTTTTTATTTTATCAATAATGAAAGAATATAGTATTGGAAAGATTATTTATAACACACCTTGAATAATTAGGAATTGTTCTAGATTTATATTTGTATATTTGATCAGGAAATTGGATATTTAAAAATAACCTATAAACCTATCATTTTTTAATTTAGTGTTTACCAGCCTTTTTTATTCGAATGCAGCATTCAGTTTTTTAAATTATTTCTGTTACTAATTTAAGGTGGTATAAGTAGACTAGGGTAGCTTTCAAATTTTTCTTAGAAGAGCCTGAAGGGTCTGGTGAGAGATTTGAGGGAGATCCCATGAGCATCCTCCTCTCTCAGTTAACCTTGAAAGAGTTACGCTTGGAATATACTGGTCAAGGGATTCATGTGATTCAAATAACATAGCTGTGAGACTGTAGCCCAGCACAGCCTTTGAAAGTAGTTTCCTTGACCGAAGGAATGACCAGAGAGAAAAGGGAGGAATAAGAAATAAAAGAACAAAGTAGTATTCAAAGAAAGGAATGACAGCAGAAAAGTATATTCCCCATTCCTTCACACATACTTTGTCAACAGTTTAAAAACTGGCTTCACTTTAACTGATACTGAGATAAATATCCCTTTATTAGTCCACAGGGATGTGGATCATTGTTTGAAAACTAACCCTTATGGTACAGAACTGCTTGCATAGGAGAAGAGCAAATTATTTTTGTTTCTGAGGCAGAGTACATGAGTTGTTAGGATACGTGTAGTAGACTAAAATCCCTTATTCAAAAGCTCTCCATTATTCCTCCCATCCAATAGATACTATTAGATACTATAGATACTATAGATATAGATAGATATATATAGATAGATATATATAGATACTATAGATATAGTATATATAGATAGATAGATAGATCTATCTATATATAGATAGATAGATATAGATACTATATATATTATTTCGGCTTGGTAAACCCATCCGTAGGGGTGCAGATAATTTCTTAGAATGTCTTCTACTTCAGTTATTTTTGTAGATCATTATCTAAAGTAACTTTTGGGAAGTAAGTATTATTGGGGTCGGTGGAAGAATGAGACAAAGGTGAAAGGGTAAAGGATTAGATTAAAAAAATAAGATATACATATATATAATATATAATATATAATATATATATGCATATGTTGTCAGTCACTGTGAGATTCACTTTCCTCTGCCTTGCTTTTCTACTTTTATTCTGATACTTTGGGATTCTCTTATGGTGAATGATCTGTAAGTATTCCACTAGGATGCTGTAGTGCTCCTCTTCTTGCAAATCACTGTTTTATTATTTAGAATGTCCCTGGAAAGACCATGTATTTGATCCATACATTTTAAAAAATTCCTCCAAAAAGAAGTAACTTTCAGTCCTGCCTTGTGAATTAATTAAAAACACTATTTGGGAGCAGATGAGATAAATAAAGCAAGTAGTTTTGCAGAGTAATGTCATGTGTAGCAATACTGAGGCATAAGATTTGATTGATTTTTCTTCTGTCTTCTGCTTGGAAAGTTGATTTCAAAGGTTGTTCTAGAACTGTATTAAGCAGTAGCAAAATCATTGGCATAAATATCTAGTTTTAGCTTATTAACTCTGAAGGTTTTATAGCCCTTACTCAAACATATGTCTTCTTACATTTGCTAACTTTATCTCTCACCTCATGGTCTTCTTAAACATACAGACAATTTCTCAAAACTTTAGCATTTTGTCAAGTTCCAAGACCCTATAGATGCAATTTGAGTGGATCACCAGTAGATGACACTATTATATTTTTAATAGGACACATTAGATGTTTATGTTTTTTATGGCGAATCAGATGCAAGCGAGACAAGACAAATACGAATTGGAATTCTGCTGATACCCTTTTAAAAAATAAAATTTTACCTATTTTAGTTATAAAGTGTCATGCATATTCATTATATAAAATTTGAAAAATATTACAAAGGAAGAATAAAACAGAAGAGTTGTCCAGCTTCACCATCCAGAGACAGCCAATTATTTTTGTCTCATCTCATCTCCTGTTCTTAAACTTACATAAATGTTAGTAGTTTTCCCACTGTAAACTCGTGTTAATTTCCATTTGTCACAAACTGCTTTTTAACCATCATTTAAAATATTTCTGACTTCCATTTCATGCTTTATGAAGCATTTCATGCTTTATGCTTCCATTTCACATTTGTACTGCCTCCTTCCAAAATTTAAACTAACTTTGAACATTAGTGCTTATATATATAAATGCCATTAAACATGGAAATCTTGATAGAATTATGAACCATTCACATATCTAGTATCTAAACCTTTAGCTGAACAAGTTCTTTCTGAATTATTAAGAGTTGTTGCTGGTAGCCCAAAGAATTCCTATAAGTATTTTTGTCTCCGTTTTATTCCGGTTGGTGTTCAGCTTTGCATTTGAGCTGCATATCTTAGTGTAATCTCTATTTAAATGTAAATAAGCCCTGTGTGCGTGTGTGTGTGTGTGTGTGTGTGTGTGTGTGTCCGTGTGTAATAGCAGTGTATTTTTTAAGACATTTAAAATTTTTATCAAAATTTTATCTAAGCTTATTTTCCATATTCCAGTAATGAATAAATTGTAATGTAGAATTATAGCTTCACCCAAAACTTAAATTTCCAACTTCTTTTCAGGTAGATTAATTCAGGAAGTAGTTCTATTGATGTTTCTCAGGTCTCAAGAAATCATTGCAAAAGCTTGAGTTAATTACTTGATCTATCTATATAAGTCAAATTTTTGATATGCTATTGAGATATATACTATACAATTTTCTAGAAACCTTTTTAATGATGACTAATTCATTGTTACATTTGTGGAAAATAAATTGCATTTTAAAAAGTAACAACTTTTAATTTTGTTTACTGACAGAGAGCTAGATCAGGTATCAGGAAGGGACTCCTGCCATTTAAAGAAAATGACAAGAAATCATACTGATGAAATAGACTCCAGAACCCGTGATGCAGGTAACGATAGTGCCAGCACAGCTCCGAGGAGCACCGAGGAGTCTCTTTCTGAGGATGTGTTCACAGAATCAGAACTTTCTCCCATACGGGAGGAACTTGTCTCTTCAGATGAACTTCGGCAAGATAAATCATCTGGTGCGTCATCAGAATCTGTGCAGACTGTCCATCAGAGTGGCATAGAATGTTTAACAGCCATATCAGAGTCTACTAACATGCCTGATCACTTAAAATCTGATTTGGGACATTCTACAAATGAAGTTGGGACTACTTCTCTTAAAACAGATTTAAATAATCTTGAAAGGGCCACTAAGGAAGATCGGGCTACAGGTAATTTTCTGGAAATATCAGGCCCTAAAGAACAAAGCACAAGTATAAAAGGTAATACAGACCAGGATTTTCTTCTGAATGAGAATTCACATCAAGAAGAGGGTGAAAAAGAAAGTATGCTTTGTGGGGAAGCAGCAGATTTTAAACAAAAGCCAACTGTCAACAGAGGAAAACACGGAAAGGAGCAAAATCAGGACTCAGAGACAGAGGTAGAAGAGCTACGGAAACTCTGGAAAACTCATACCATGCAACAGACTAAACAGCAAAGGGAAAATATTCAACAGGTGTCACAAAAAGAAATTAAGCATAAAATAGCAATTGCTGACATAGAAGGTAAGTGTTAAGGAATATATAGAGTTAATTCATCTTACAGCATATTGTCTCCCTCTTTCCCCAAGGATAATCTAGTGGCCCTTGACTGATAATTCTCTGAGAATAAGTCTGTAGTCTTGTAGTCCTAGTCTAAGGTTTTTTATCCCATGGTGGATTGTATGCATAATGAGCATCTTTTCCACCATGTTTAGATACTCCTGATTCACAGCGTTCTATCTTTAAACAATTTCTTGAAAATGCACACAAGCTCTGTAATACCTTTGATTTCTCCATTTTCCCTTAATTCTTGGTGTGTTACTTCATTAAAATTTTTTCACCACACATAAAATATTTTAATTGCAGTTTGTAATTGCCAAAGTCTATAATTCTATCTTTTTTAGAAGTGCAATTAGACATAAAAATGTATTTCTTAAATTATTCCAAGTATCCAGAAGTTCATCATTGTGTGATTAAATGTTTTCCTTTAAAAAACACCAAGGCTAAATTAAAAAAAATCATTTCTCTTTCAGTTCTGGGTTTTAGGTTTTAGTACTGTGTACTTATGAAAATGATAGTAGTAGACTGTGTTTTGTCTCTTTTTTGTTACAATTTTATTTTATTTTTTCGGTGTTCCAAGATTCGTTATGCATTACACCCAATCCATGCAATACGTGCCCTCCTTAATACCCACCTCCAGGCTCACTCATCCCCCAAATCCCTCTCCCCCCAAAACCCTCCGTTTGTTTCCACAGCCTCTCATGCTTCATCTCCCCCTCTGATTTCCTCCAATTCATTTTCCTTTTCTCCTAATGTCCTCCTTGTTATTCTGTATGCTCCACAAGTAAGTGAAACCATATGATAATTGGTTCTCTGCTTAACTTATTTCACAATAGCTACCCCTCAATACATAATGGGTTAAATGGGGTATAGTTCAGGTATCTTAGCTAACATTTTTTATATTCTATTAAAATATTGATTCCAAATCCATCAAATTTGCATATAAACTTTTTAAATTAAACTCAAAAGTAATTTATTGCTAAAATGTATGTAGAATAAAATTGACCGTAGGAACCATTTTTAAGTGCAAAATTAAGCAGCATTAAGTACCTTGACACATTGTTGTGCAACCATCACCACCATCCATTTCTAGAACTTTTTCATCTTTCCAAACACAAACTGTACCCATTAAATAGTAACTCCTCATTCTTTCTTCCCCTTTGCTCCTGGCTGCCACCATTCTGCTCTTTGTCTCTATGAACTTTTGTGTCCACACTAGGCATTTCATATGAGTGGAATCATACAATATTTGTTCTTTTGTGTGTGGCTTATTTCCCTTAGGAGAATACCTTTAAGTTTCACCTGTGTTGTAGCATGTTTCAAAATTTCCTTCCTTTTAAAAGATCTACAGTATTCCAGTATACGATTGACCCTTGAACAACATGGGTTTGAACTGTGCAGGTCCACTTATACATGATTCTTTCTAATACAGTATATTACTTAAATGTATTTTTCTTCCTTATGATTTTCTTAGCATTTTCTTTTTTATAGCTTTCTGTATTATAAGAATATATAATACAATATATTAAATGTGTGAAAACTCTTTCTGTTTATGGATAAAGCTTCTAGTTAGCAGTAGGCTATTAGTAGTTAAGTTTTTGGGGAGTCAAAAGTTATACTCAGATTTTTGACTATGTGGGGATTCCATATCCCTAACCCCTGCATCACTCATTGGTCAACTTTTCATACCACATTTTCTTTATGTATTCCTTTGTTAACGTACATTTGGATGTTTCTGCCTTTTGGCTATTGTGAATAATCCTGCTATGAACATTGGGGTACAAATATCTGTTTGCATCCCTCTTCTAAATTTTTTTGTATATATACCCAAATGCAGATTTGCTAGTTCCTGTGGTAATTCTGTGTTTAATTTGATTTTGAGGACCCCCCCCCCAAGCTGTTTTTCACAGTGGCTACATGTTTTATCTTCCCACCAGCAATCCAAAAAGTTTGATTCAGTTTTTAAAATAACCTGTACTGAATTTTCTTTGCACCATCTTTTTTAGATATCCTGATATCTAGTAGATGTTAAAGAATTAATTTACTCAAAGTTCTATAAAAGATTAAGAACATTTGATAAATATAGGATATTTTTAGTAAATTCATAAAAATTTTACCTGAAATTCATCAATGCAATAATCATTATTGGTGTATTTATCATTGATTTTTGGTGTGTATATGTATATACATACACACTTAAATATGTATATAATTTTGGTATTTGTATGTATCTATATATGTATATTATTTATATAAAATCAGGATTATGCTGTTATCATTTTTTCAGTTAACATTTTATGTTGTGAATAGTTTCCTATGTCATTATAGTTTTTTGAAAATATGGCTTTTAATGGCCCTGTATTTTAACCATTTCCATACTGTTAAATATATTCATTAGTAACACCTCATATTGTTAAGATATTTCCTATCTTTGATATTGTAAAGAATGCTGGTGTGAATGTCTTTATTTGTTATCTTTGTGTCTGATGGTTGCCTTATGTTTTGAAATCTTTGAAAAAAATAAAATGAGGGTTTCTGTTTAACCTGATAATGTGGTAGAATGCTTTCAGTTTAGTGGGTTTGTTGGGGTATGAGGTTAGATGGGGATGGAGCTCCTGTTATGAGAGCAATTGAGAAGTTTAGATATAATTATACCTGTATTACCATTGAGTTCTTTTTGAAAGGGCAGAGAATGAAAATTTGTTTCAAGTAATTTTAAGTAATGAGGTTCTGTAGTAGGGAAATATTCCACATTTCTGATCTTTAAAATCTTTTATAATGTAAGGAAATGGTTTAAGAAATATGGAACTGTGGAGTATAATTGTGGGGCAAATGGTAAAATTTCACTCTTTTAATCAGATGTAAATATTGAGGCTCAGATAGATTTATGCACCTTGGACAATACTATACAGAAGGAAGCCATGACTAGTACTCAGTTCCCTTGATTATAAATAAGTGCTTTTTCTTCCACAGTATGCCACCTTCGTAAGCTAATAATGTCCAGAATCCTGAATTCGGTTATAATTTCAGACCCTCAGTATACCTTATGTCAGCATCTCTGTTTGGAAGAGTTAGAGATAATTCATGATAAACTATCCAAACAGGTGGCTGAATCCAGGATATTATTGATTGTTTTATTCTACATCATATATATGGAAAAGCTTCAGAAACTTTTTATTAAATTTTTCTCTGTAATAACTATATTAAAGTAAGCCTATTAAGAGTCTACAAATGTATTTATTTAGATATTATTTTAGAAGGCTGATAGAGAATATGCAGATAATTATATATGTGCATGTAATTGCTTTAATATAGTTGTTCCAAGCAAAAATTTAACACAAGAATTCCTAAAACTTTCCCTTTTTATTCCTAATATGCTTAGACATAATTTCAGTTCATAACTTTGGTGCTAGTTCATGAATCTTGTTTTTAAGAAAATAAAAGTTACTTAAGAAAATTCATCTAAGTGACAGTAATTAAATTTATTCTGTATTGTCCGAAGTTTGGAGGTAAACATTCTTAAACCAAATGATTTAAGCATGGTGTGTGAGAATTGAATGAACACTATCTCATTTCTAGGTTCTGCACTTTTAAAAGAAAAGAGAAGGCATCGATTACATAAGTTTTTGTGTCTCAGAGTTGGAAAACCAATGAGGAAAACATTTGTATCTCAAGCAAGTGCAACAATGCAACAGTATGCACAGAGAGATAAGAAACATGAATATTGGTTTGCTGTGCCACAAGAAAGGTAAAAAAACACACACACACACAAAAAACCCCTCAAAAACGTTATTGAGATTCCTTGAATTAAAATGATCTCTTATGTATCACTTAACACCAGTGGAAAAGTACTTTTAAAAAATAGTTTATGATTAAAACTTGGCTTTAAATCTTCTTAAAATTATTTTTTTAAAGATTTATTTATTTGCAAAGAAAAGAGAGAGCGTGTTCATGGGCGTACATGCATAGCCAGAAGGAGAGAATCTTCAAGGAGACTCTGCTGAGTGTGGAGCCCAACTCCAGGGCTGGATCTCAAGACCCATGAGATGACCTCAGCCTAAACCAACAGTCAGATGCTTAATTGACTGAGTCCCCAGGCACCCCTTAAAATTATTTAGCTCCCATTTTGTACTTTTTAATTTACCCCATTTAAAATTTTATTCCTCTTTGTGATTTAATGGAAAAAAAAAAAAGTAAATGTGTACCTAGTTTTAGTGGTACAAGTGGTAAAGAAACCTCATTAAAATGTCTTAGAGAGGAAGGCAAACCATGAGACTCTTAACTATAGAGAACAAACTGAGGGTTGCCGGAGGGGGAAGTGGCCAGGGGATGGGCTAGATGAGTGGTGGATATTAAGGTGGGCACTTGTGATGAGCATTGGGTGCTGTATTTAAGTGATGAATCACTGAATTCTACACCTGAAACCAATACTGTGCAATATGTTAACTAACTAGAATGTAAATAAAAACTTTAAAAAAAATATCTTAGAGCAAGAATGTTCCTTAATTTATTAAACAGTATGGCCGCTACCTCAGGGCAGGTAATGATAATCCCTTTTTTAAAATTCAATTATCCTGGCTAATTAATAGCCAAGAAAACATAGATATTTGAAATGTGTGTTTGATCCTCAAATAAGTTTATCAAGGATGTAATTATCTTTGGTAACAGCAGGTTTTGCTATAGTAGACAAAATTGAATATGGGAGCGAGAGACTTAAAATATTAGATCATCTATCCCTGAACCAATAATACGTTGTATGTTCCTGGTATCATTTAAAAGTTAAACAAATTAATTTTCTATTAACATGGGAAAATTCTGTATAATGTCCAGGTTTTAGAACAGGCAGTTGGTAAATTGTTTACTTGTATTTTAGATAATTAGGTCATTGTGTGAATGAGGTCACAGTTGCTGTTTCAGTTTCCTTTCCCATCACAAGTTTCTTTATTTTATTTTTTTATTTTTTAAGATTTTATTTATATATTTGACAGATCACAAGTAGGCAGAGAGGCAGGCAGACAGAGAGGAGGAAGTAGGCTCCCCACTGAGCAGAGAGCCTGATGCGGGGCTCAATCCCAGGACTCACAGATCGTGACCTGAGTTGAAGGCAGAGGCTTTAACCCGCTGAGCCATCCAGGTGCCCCACTAGTTTCTTTAAAGATGAAAAAAAAAATTACCATGGCAGTGTGTAGGCTTACTCAGAAGCATGCCAAGGAAAATCTGAGTTTCTAAGAACACAGAACACAGCCAAGTAAATTTTTTTAAGTTAATGTCTTCCTGCCATTGGGCTTTATTATCTTTTTAAATAAAGCATAGTGTATGTTGTGTGTTTTATATCTTCAAGTTTTGTGAAGTCATTTAACAAATATCATTTTGTAATTAAAGCTAGGAGCACAGAATTGTAGGTCAGTTATTAACAGTCACATGTTCTTAACAGGACAGACCACTTGTATGCCTTCTTCATTCAGTGGAGTCCAGAAATATATGCAGAAGATACTGGTGAATATACCAGAGAACCTGGATTTATAGTGGTGAAAAAGATTGAAGAATCTGAAACAAATGAGGATTCCACTAATGAAGCAGCAGCCAGAGAATGGGAGGTAAGGAGAAAAATGTGAAGATTTCATTGATCCTTTTACTTTGTGTGAATTTATAGCTTTGTGGTAGTACAAGCAATGTGCAAGTAGTCTTTGTACAAAAGAGTAATTCTTAAAGGTTTTCTGTTCATGTGTTTGTTGAATGAATCTGATTAGTAAACTTGGTTTGGTTTTGTTTGTTTGTTTTTTTGCTTTTTTTTTTTTTTACTGCTTTTTTTTTTTTTTTTTCCATTTTACTTTTGCCTTATAATGTTAGACAACTGCTTGGCAATAAAATCACTTTCCTTGAGTGGATTTTAGAATATTAAATGCTGTTTTACTAATTTTTATAAATATTAAATGCTGTTTTACTAATTTTTATAAAACATTTATTTCTGATCTGATTCATTTTAATATAACCTCCCGTGGAGGAAGTGCACCAATCATTTAACACATTCATGCCAATTAGCATTCCTTCTAAGTCCATACCTGAGCATTATTTTGAAGTGAATTTACAATAACACTAGGGAAGCTGATGCTTATTTTACAAAGTGTAAAAATTTCATATGCTAAAATTTACTGAACTTGTTTAAATGGCCAGAATAACACTAATTAACTTTCTGTAACCACTTAATAGTGGTTAAAGATACTTTTAATATTGCACATCATGTTTTTACATGTGTTGTCTTATTAGAATGATAAGGTGACAAAATCTGTTTTTTCTCTTCTGGTTGCCTAGATTAATGTCTTCATGATGCATTAGAAAATATAGAGCAGATGCTAAAATGTGATATTAAACAGGCGTATATTTTGTCAGTCATATGGTGTTAATGTTTGTGGTTGTTTGTGGAATATGAATTTATTGTGCATGCACTTAACATGTATAATGATTGAAGGTATACATGGCATGTCTTTCAACTTGATTTTAAGTTGTTTAAGTTCATTCTGTTTAGTATACAGCATCAGTTTCAACTGTAACTCTAATACAATGGAGGGAAAGAGGTAACATATACTGAGCATTTATTTTGGGTTCTTTTAATACTTAAACCAACATTATTAATCTTCATACCAGCTTTATTTGCAGTAGGCCCCAAACTGGAAACAACCTGAATGTCTGTCAGCAGAAGAATGGATCGGTAAATTTGGGAATATTCATAAAATTCCACATAACTTAGCAATAAAAAAGATCTGCTTGCACAGGCAACAACATGGATAAATCTCTTGGATAATGTGTTTAATTAAACCAAGCTGGGCATAAAAGAGTATATACTGTATATACTGTATAATTTATACAGTATATAATTTATATATACTGTATAAATTTATATAATTTATATATACTGTATAATTTATATGCATTTATATGACGTTCACCAGGGCAAAACTAATCAGAAGTCCATCATACTACCTGTTTCTAGGGGTTAAGGGTTCAGGGACAGGAGGGAACTTTATAGAGTACTGGAGATACTCTGTTTTTTCTAGGTGACAGTTGCATGGGTATTGACATATGTAAAATCCCTGTGTATTTAAAATTAGCTTTAGGAGGCTTTTAAAGTAGCACAGATGATCAAAGATAACTACTTGTACTAGGATAGCAACAGGTGAAGGTAGAGTGGAAGGGGATGAAATTAAGTTTATTAAACAGCTATAACCTAGGTATTAAGACAGGATTTAATGACAGCTAAGTAACAGTAGAATTTTTAGCTTGGGTGGCAAGGGAGGTTGCAATAATTTCCATCAAATAAGGAACTTTTCTCCACTGGGGTTGGAGCACATAACCTTGGAAATAATCGACTATCACTGTTGATGGATTATTGACTATTTTGATTCAAAGGAACTGCCTTAGTTCTTGTGGCAGATTCTGCAGGTCATAACTTCTGAAGAAAAAATAAATGTCTCCTCACCTGTTTTCAACCAGAATTAATTCTAAAATAAAAAGGAAATGAGAGAGAAAAAATTAATTTTAGAAACGTTTTGCTGCATTATCTAGGAACAGTGCTGTGCTGTCTCATATTGTAGCTACATCTTTAGTAGGTGGCTGTTGAGTACTTGAAA
Source organism: Mustela erminea (assembly GCF_009829155.1). NCBI lineage: Eukaryota > Metazoa > Chordata > Mammalia > Carnivora > Mustelidae > Mustela > Mustela erminea. The sequence continues at coordinate 54,033,729 of NC_045629.1, forward strand.
TGTGGCTAATGCAACTAAGGAATTGAATTTTTAATTTTACTTACTTTCAGTTAAATTTTAAAATGGATATTTCATTCAGTTACTGGATAAGTTTTTTGTACATTTGGACCAACTACAATACATGAATTTTTCAACTGTAATTTTATGAAATCTAAATAAACGTAACTCTAAACAGAATCAGATATTTACTGTGAAAAATTAATGTCTGAATTGATAGGTGCTGTAATGGAAATTATACTAATTCCTATAGATAACAGTAGCTACTACACATATGTAGCTATTTAGCACTTTGGAAATCTGGCTAGTCTGAGTTGAGATGCTCTGAATTATAGAGTACACACTGGCTTTTGGAGATTGAGAATTAAAAGAAGGTGTAAAATACCATTAATTTTGAATGACAGTATTTTAGATATATTGATTTAAATAAAAATCAGAATTAACTTATTCCTTTTTTAATGTGGTTACGAGAAAAATTATAATTAATTTATAATTATATATGTCTTGCATTGCATTTCTCTTATACCATGCTGGTCTAGGGCCAGATGGTTACTAAGTGCCTAAGTAAAAAGCATATTTTTTTTTCATCCAAAGTCTGTTTACATTAGGGTTCATGCTTGGTGAACAAATGTACAATTACATTAAAAGATTTTAAATGTTAATGTTTTAAAAATGGAACTTTTTTGCACTTATGTAAAATAAAAGTACTTCAAAATGTGAAGTGCTTGCTGTTTGGGGGCTTTTTTGTATGTCAGGGTAAAGAATAGGTGACTGGAGAATGTAGGATGAATTTATTATGACAGCTAACTTGGACATCAGTCTGTTTGAGTAAAGCAGCTAGTAATACTTAGGAGATTAGTATCCCTAACTGCTGTTTAGGCAAAAATACATTGCTAACCAGAAGTTTGTACATTTGGAAAACTTTTGCATATGATTAATTTACTTTGCTCTGGTTTCTCTTCTGTGTCCCTCCTGTCCCCCTGTAAGCGCCAGAGGGCAGGATTTCATACATGACTATATCCTCGGAGCCAGTTTCATACAGAAAGGAAGGAAGAAGTACAGTATTAGAGATTGTATAATGAATTCCAGAGATAGGTGAGAGCAATAGAAACCTGCATTCACCAAGAGCAGGCTAGCCAGATTTTTAGATGGTCAGGAGTAAGAGCCTCTATTCTAAGATTCCTGATTATTGGGAGCAAGAATCTGAGAAATACTATGCATATAACATATATAAAATATAATATAATTTATAATATAAATATGCATATAACTATGCATATTACACTAAGGTATGTAAGAGATTGATATTCTTTACCATATATTCTTTATTATTCTAGTTTAGTCCATATAAAACAGCTTAAAAACATCAGCTTACCTCGTTTGTATTTCCCAACCATAATGAGTTCCTTAATTATGAATCCTTCTGCTGTTGGAGTTTAATAATGTTGCAACTGAAAGAAACTATTTATTGTAGATTCTTTTCCCTAGTTTCTGCCAGTGTAACCAGTGACAAGAAGTAGAGCAACATGTGTAGCGAGTATAATGTTTTATGTGAGGCTTTGCAGTTTTGTGAAAAATGTTACTTTTTGATTCTAGATGGGGATTGTTTTTATAGATTTTCACTGACAAGGGACGTATTCTAATGGTATTTCAACAAAGTGTAGGAAGGTCTTTAGGTAAAGGTGGGAAAGATGCTTATTGACACTATTTCCTCATGATAGTGCTGTGATTTGACAAACGTACAAAAATAGAGATAAACAGTATTATGAATTTGCATATACCATCACTCAGCTTTATCAGCTTATTCCATCTGTAATGCTTCTTTGTCCCCAGTTCCCATTTCTTCAAATGTCGTAAATATGTTACAAAATATATGTAATATGAATAAATTTTTACAATTTGTTACTTGATTCAGGATCCAACTAAGTTCCAAATGTTCAGTTAAAATGTCTCTTTAAGTCTGTAAATGTAGGTTCTCCATTTCTTTGTGCATTGCTTTTTTTTTCTTGTAATGTTCATTTTTAAGAAATCAGATTTTTTTCTAGAATGTTGTGCAGTCTGGATTTTGCTGATAACATCCCCACAGTGTTGCTAACATGTTCTTCTGCCATAGATCTAGAGCAGCCCATTTAATCATAGACTATCATCTTTATTTTATGATAATTTCTGTAAGTTTATTTCTTACTTGGCTAAAATCCTTGTTAACAAATCATAATAATTAATCTGTAATTCAGAGTCAGTTGTCCTTTTCACCATGCCAAGTTTCCAATCTTGCCAGAACCTTTGAATCATTTGGGGAGCTTTGAAAAACTTACTGCCTCAGGGTCATCTCAGACCAAATGAAAATCAGTATTCTGTATAGCTCCTCAGGGGGTGACATTGTACAGTAGCGGTGGAAAAACCAGTGTGCTACCCTAGATGTTGCGTTGAATATATGTAGTGCTAAAACTCTGAAAGATTCTTTTAGACTGTACTGGTCATACTACACTTTAATTTTCAAGGCCCTGTGATGCAAATTATGTTGTATAAAAATTCTTCTCAAAATATTCCTCATATTATGTGTGTTGCATCTGCAGTTTGTAAATTTGGTTCACTGTGGAGAAAGGTTTCTTTAATCATTTTATGCTTTGACTTTTAAAAAAGCATGGTTGTTTGTTTGTTTGTTTGTTTTTTGTATCATTAATAGCCAGGCTGAATTACTTCAGGCATAGCTCCCTTACACCCGAAAGGATTTTTATCACAGTTCTCAGAGGCACTACAAGGAGAGGGAAACCAAGAAACTTATCACTCTGCAATTCATTGATCTGTACCTCTTGAACTTGTCCATCAAATACTCTTTAAAGTTTGATGTACCAGACAGGTACCCAAGAGTCTAGTAGTATAGTATACACAGCAGCCCCAGTAATAAGCTTAAAAAATCTTTGAAGCCTGTTTTATCCTTAAGGTTCAAATGAATTTTGCATTCCTATTTTTAATTTATCTGATGTTATATAAAAAGAATTTTTAAAATTTCTTATGCAGTAAAAGTGATACTGCAGCGTAATGTAAGTCAATTTTATCCTGTCACCAGGCTCACCACATGGCTCAATGACTATACTCCCTCAGGCTGTATCATCCTCAACCCCAAGTACCTACTTGAGAGTCTCTAATAGACTCTAATCCTCTATCAGTCTGTTAGTCTCAGATGGTCTTAGAGATTCCGTTACAATCCTCTGAAAGTTTTTTTGGGCTTCAAAATGCCACTTGTGTTGGGCATGCCAGTCTTGATGCTTGAAGACACAGGTCTCAAAAACGGAGCTTTTTAAGCTACAGTTGCTTGTTGCCCACTTCTTTGAGTTGACTTTCACTCCTTTTGGGGTAAGAAATGGCAGAAAAAAATTTTCCATTTTCTCATCTCTAAAGTTAATTTTATGCCACTTACAGTTCAGTATCTTTTATACTACAAACCTACCAATTTAGTGCCCCTACGAAGATAAAACCAGTTAAGAAATTGACTTTATTAAATTAGCTTTCATTGATTTATTTAGATGTTTACCTCCTAGGTTTATACTTGTTGACTAAATTTTAAAATATGAGTTTACTAGTATTATGTGCCAGTAGGTTATATGGCATAATAGTATTTTTCGTTCTTAAAAGTAATGATAAGAATTAGAAACATATCATGTCAGTTTAGTCGTCACTTCTCACCCTTGCCAAAGTATTAAGAAGAACATATTTCAGGGGCGCCTGGGTGGCTCAGTGGGTTAAAGCCTCTGTCTTCGGCTCAGGTCATGATCTCAGGGTCCTGGGATCGAGCCCCTCATCGGGCTGTCTGCTCTGCGGAGAGCCTGCTTCCTCCTCTCTCTCTCTCTGCCTGCCTCTCTGCCTACTTGTGATCTCTGTCTGTCAAATAAATAAATAAAATCTTTAAAAAAAAAAAAAAGAATATATTTCATTAGATTTTTGGTTTCTGAGATGACTTCATTTGGTGAATATTTTATTTCTTAAGCTGTCAGATATTCTGATACTCATTTTATTAAACAGAAGGATTTTTTTTAATTAAGGCACAAGTAATGCCAAAATTGAAATTGAGGCAATAAATAAAGCAAGACAAAATTACTTATCACTCCTTGCCTAGCCAGCACAATCCATACAGAATTGATTTTGTTCAAAATGAAAGTACTCTTTATGTCTAAGTCACTAAAATGAGAGAGGTCACATGTTTTAGATAAAAGCAATTAAAGAAAAATATACTTTTTAAAATTGATCATATCACATAGTATTACAAACCAGAACTCCAAAAGTAATTCAGTAAATCTGACAAAAGGGTAAAAATCAAAAGCATTAAGAACAATTAGAATTTAGAGGACTGTCATTTTATCTGTTGCAGACACAGATTTTTTAAGTTCTTAAAGAAGTATTTAAAAATTGAAGCAATTAGAATATATGAGTTAATACAAATTGTCTTAAGTATTTATATATTAACTGTTTTTTAAATCACTTTATTGAGGTGAGATTGACATACAAAAATCTGTACAAATTTATATATAAAACTTGGTAAGTTTGGAGACAAGTATATATCCACGAATCCACCACCACCGTCATAAATACATCCATCATCTCCAAGAGTTTCTTCCTACCCTCTTTATTATTATTATTATTATTATTGTAATAAGAACACAACATAAAATCTACCCTCCTAGCAAATTCTCAGGTATGCTGTAGATCATACCGTAGGCACTATGCTACAGAGTAGATCTCTAATTCTAGACTGTTCATAAATTTTCTCATATTATCATTGGGCACTCATTAATTATGCCTAACATATTCTGTTTTGACTGATAAAAATGTCAGCTTAGGATGTGATCTACTTCAGGAAAATTTTTAACTAATGTTCTGCTTTTTGTTAATATTCTCCCTTAGTAACTAGCCAAAAGTTACAGGCTATCAAATTTCCATTAAAAATCCAAAATATTAAAAAAAAAAATCCAAAATGTTATTTAATACAGAGTGTGAGAAGAGACAGAATGGATGAATGACAGATTGTTTTTTTTTTTTTTTTAAGATTTTATTTATTTATTTGACAGAGAGAATTCACAAGTGGGCAGAGAGGCAGGCGGGGGCGGGGGGGGGGGTTGCGTGTAGCAGGCTCCCTGCTGAGCAGAGCCCTATGCAGGGCTCCATACCAGGACCCTGAGATCATGACCTGAACTGAAGGCAGAGGCTTAACCCACTGAGCCACCTAGGCGCACCCAGACTAATTTTTTTTGACCCACAAAAATTAATTGTATTTCTATATACCAGCAATGAACAACTAATTTATTCTTTTAAATATTAAAATTACTTCTAAAGTATTATCTTAAATATTGAGTAGGGTGGATTTTATATAGTTGGCCCTGGTAGACCACTCCCAACTCAGGAAATCAGATAAAATTTCAGCACCAATAAAGAAATAGAGGAAAGGACATTATTGAATATCCGAATCATGAGAGTAGGTTTGAGTTCTGAATTTTGTTCAGCCTTTAAACTGGTTGTTTTTAAAAGCGCTTCATTTCGTAGTCTGTCATTTTACACTAATGGTAAATTGAGATTTCTTTCAAACTCTGGGATGTCTAGAAATATTTAAATGACTTAATTATGTTTTCTAAATACTGTGAATAAAAAGGACAAGAAAGAGATTTACTGAGCTCATTTTTTTATGTCTGCTAAATATTCTGTTTATTGATTAGGGAAGTTTTTAGCTTCAAGAAACAAAACCATGCTCAAATAGCTTAAAACAGTTGTTTTATAATTGAGGTGTAATTGATATATAACATCAGTTTCAGGTGCACAACATAATGATTTGATATTTGTGTGTATTTCAAAATAGTCACCACAACAAGTCTAGAGCTAGCATTTGCCGCCTTATATTAATTCTTTTTCTTGTAATGAGGATTTCAAGATATAGTTTCTTAGCAACTTTCAAATGTGCATACAGTATTAACTATAGTTGCCATGTATGTTATATCCTCAGGACATATTTATTTTAGAATTTAAAGCTTGTAGCTTTTGACTGCCCCCCTTCAGCCATTTTGCCTACCTCCAACTCCTTGCCTCTGGCAACCACCTGTTTATCTGTGAGCTTGGGTTTTATTGTTGTTGTTTTATATTCCACGTGTAAATGAGATTGTATAGTATCTGTCTTATTCTGTCTGAATTCATGTAGTATTGTGCCCTCAAGGTCCAACCATATTGTTGCAAATGGCAAGATTTTTTATAGGCAAATAGTATTCCATTATATGTGTGTGTGTGTGTGTGTGTGTGTGTGTGTGTGTGTATCACATCTTTTTTATCCATTCATCCATTAATGGGCACTTCAGTTGTTTCCATATCTTGGCTGTCATAAATAATGTACAGCAAACACAGAGATGCATATATAATTTTGAATTTGTGTTTTTGTTTTCTTTGTATAAATACCCAGGAGTGGTATTTCTGAATCCTACAATATTTCTATTTTTAATTTTTTGAGGAACTTCTGTACTGTTTTCCATAATGGTTGTATAAGTTTACATTTCTAACAGTATAACACAGGAGTTCCCTTTATTCCATAGCATTTGTGATATTTTACCTTCTTGATAATAGCCATTCTAACAGGTGTGAGGTAACATCTCATTGTGGTTCAGTTGTTTTTCAAAGCATGGTCCCTGGACCATCAGCAGAAGCAGCATTATTAAAATGCATATTTTCAGATTCCATTCTAGTCTGCTTCATCAGAAACCAGTTTTGGAGCCCAGCAGTCTGTATGTCAGCAAATGTGCCAGACGATTGTGATGCTAGCTGAACGGTGAGAGCTACTGGTTTAGATCTGTAAGGACCCATCCTGTCCAGGTGCCGAGCAAGACTTCTCAGAAACATGGCTGAAAAGATACTTGAGCAAAATCAAAGCTGTATTAGGAGGAAGGTGCAGGGATGTATGCTGATAGGATATCCAGCAAAATAAGCTTCCCTGTGCTTGGGGTGTGTATGTATGTATTTCAACCACATTTGGGTACACATATAATATTTTTAATTTTAGAAAGTCTGGCTAGAAGTGATAAAAGGTTTTCAAAATGGCAGCCCACTACCACCAAGTCTTGTAATGGTGTGTGTAGGGGGTGTGCCATGACAGGGGGAGGTAGTGACTACGGTGCACTCTGTGTGTAGTAAGGTCCATCTAGAGATAGTTAGAGTTTACAGATGAGGGACTGTGGGAGAGAGATCTTAGGGTAAGTGTGTAGGGCTGGTTGAGGAGATGGGAGTGAGTAGGAGGGAGGATATTTAGTGTGTGGAGTGAGCTGTGTTCTGTGCATGTTCATCATGGAATGTGGAGGTGTGGGTAGGAGCTGGTTTAAATTGGAAGAAATATTCAGACATACTATTATGCATTGATATTTGACTTAAAGTTTAGCTCTAGGAAGTTTTAATTCATAGTCATAATATTTCATCTTCAAAGTTCACTTCTTCAGTTATATTCAGCATACCACTGATTAGTGAAGTACAGGTAGGTTATAGTAATTGTAAGTACCTTTTCAAGAAATTAGGTACTAGAAAATGAAGTTTAAAAATGAATTGTATAAACAGGTAAAGGAATTTTCAGGTCACTTGAATATTTGTATAGGATTTATTATAGTGGATCGGCATCACTTATATAGACATTCTATAAAAATTGAGGGTTGGAGTGTCCTCAAAAGATGTCTAAATTGCTCAAAAAATGCTCACAGAAAAGATGACATTTTATTGGATATTTAGATTTAAATAAAGAATGGATGTATGACTGCGTGAGCAAAATAACAAAATGTTAGTTGAAATCATTTGTGTACATTAGGAAGGACTCTGGAAACTGCACTTAGTACATTTTTATGACAGATTTTTTAGTGTGCTTCTTAGTGTACTGGTGCTTCCAAATACATGCTCTGTGTCTTTAAAGTTTTGAGCCTTTTTTTTTTTTTTTTGCACATTTGGCTACAGTGCAACCAAACTTGAACATGAGAAACCTTCTCTTCCCTCCCTGGCTTTACAGTCTCCACTCAGAACTATCTTTGCAATAGAAACTACTTAGTGATTAGCTCTCTGTCTTGTCAATCAAATCTTTGTCTGTAGCAAACTGTTTTGTCACTGTAGTAGGGCTCTTGTGCTGAAAATTTATCTTTAGCAGAGGAAGAATGCTTTTTAAAACAGTCCTTATGAGATTTGATATAACTTAATTTGCTCTGGAAAGGAAATGTCTCGTCTCTGGTATGGGAAAAAAGGGAGAAGACATCAACCAATTAATCATAAATACACTCTGGTAAATCTTAGTCAATGATTTCAATTTGTCTGTTTACTAGTCTTTTTATGGTAACATGATGCAAAATTATACAATTTCTGAAAGTTTAAGTGGAGGGAATATTTATAGAATACAAAGTTGTATGATTACAGAAAAGTACCTTTAAGCTTCTTCTGCTAATCTTAAATATCTTCAAAAAAGGAATGAATAAGAAACTGGATTTTTGTTTTGTACAAGTATTTTGGTTTTCCTATTTTACATCAGGAAATTATAAAATCTTTATAGCTGCCTTAATTTTTAATTTAAGATGTTGTAGGAAAATATTCAGAATTTTTTTTTCTTAAAAATAAATTGAGTAGAACCATCAGAATGAACTAACTTTAATTTTTATTGACTGGATCCCAAATTAGATACATATATAATATTGTGTATTAAGACAATTATTTTAGTAATCTTGAGAAAAGCCTTTTTTAAGCTATCCTAAAAATATCCAGCTGTGCTACCTATTATAAAACTTTAAAAGATACTCCCTCTAGTCAAGAAAAATTTCAGCTTACTGTTTTGAGAATCCTTTTGCTATTCAGTAAAAATATGTGTGCATTAATTGTTAGGAAATGTATTGCCAATTGTTCTTTCTGTGGTGATTCAGGATTATAACTTGCCTTATGAATATTAATTTTTACTGTAACTGTTGGTGATTTAAATAAAGCTAGGTAAATACTTAGAACCAAGAATGACTTAGGAAGATGCCCCCAAAGCATTTTGCCACCCATAAATGTTAAGCATGTAAAAATACCAAAATAATTTCAACTGGTGTTTTTATTGGGCTTGAGAGCACTTTGTTATGTCTTTTTATCTTTGAGTTGAATAATTTCAATTTTTTTTTCATGTGATACATCAGCACAGAGGGAAGTAGGCATCTGAAATGATTTAATTTGTTAAAATTGTGAACAGATTTATCAGAATAGCCAGTTAACACAGCTTTTTTTTTTTTTTAAACCAAGAACTGTGGAGAGCATTCATGTATTTTTTAACTTGCAGTTCAAATAAGTGTTTATAATTAGTTTGCTAAGACTTTAATCTGGTAGGAAAAAAGGCAAAACAAAATGTGCATGTTTTGAATTTTATGGATCATTGTAATGTGCATCAAAAACTTAACACATTCAACATTTCCTGTTTTTACTCTTACAGGAAGCTATTAAACGTAGTTTTATCAGATAGGAGTGCATGCTTCGCACTGGTCTTCAGCTCTGCCCATACGTGTAGTTTATATATTATTTCAGTTAACCTTCACAGTAACCTTGTAGAATCAGCATTACTCCCCATTTTAAAGATGAGGGAACAGGTATGAATGGTTACTGAACTAAGCTGTCATGGAGCACAGAGAGCATGACTGTCACATTCCTTACTTCACCAGGATGTATTGTTAAAAATGGGACAATACAGTGTGATATGTTTTGATGTGTGGACAAGTTCACGTTCTGGTTTTCTAGCTGTTTTCCTTGTTTTAGAGTGGATACCCTAGTAGCTGTAAGGCAGAAGAAAAGCTTAAGAAAATAAGGTTTAAAAGGATAGCAGGTCTTGTTATGTAGATTGAGATTCCCTAATATGATTTTGCCTGAAAAGGGATTCTTCTGCTTTAAAACCAAAAATAGAAAATGATTCTTATAGAATAACAAATATTTTGTAGCTTTTCACAATTCATCATATCTTTACTTAACTGATTAGTAGAATGGTATTTGTAGCCTCATTGACAAACTGTCATATAGCTAGTATTAATATGACTATGAGTTTATGTAAACCAGGACAATTTTCTAAATGCTTATGTATATAGTGTCATATTTCACCTTGTAGTAACTGTGTGTGTTAACCAGATGTAGATTATTTGCATTTTACAAATGAATTAAGGCTCAGAGACATTAACTAATAAGTAAAATATGCTCTAAAATATATGGAATGAAGTTAAACCTTTGCCATTGAACTTCAGTGAGAACCATCTTGATCAAGCATGCTTAACTTTCCTGTCTTTATTTTTTTAAGGCCAGGTTAGACTTTATTCTGACAACCTAAATTTTATAATTTCTAACCATTTATTTGAAGCTATTTATAAATTTATTGTAACCATATGCCGTATCCTGGTTCTTTAATATCTGTCAGTAGTAATTTGCTTGAGCATTATAAGCCTATTTTATAGTAAGAATTTAGGCTTAATCAGATTAAAGTCACAAATCATTAAATATAGCAGCATTGTTTTATCTCTGTCAATATTTCATTAGTCAACTTTTTTTTTATATTTAGGCCCTTATGTGACAAGACAAATTTTTTTTTTGTACTTAGGCTTTCATGTATGAAAATAGGAGAAAAAAATCCTGTGATAAATTATTTACATCTCTGTAAGAAAAAGTCCATAAGAAGAGCTACTTTAAATGTAAAAATCTTCCAGTGACCTTGGCTCAAGATAATGATCATGTTAATGAGAAAAATAATTACTTCTAACACTGTATGCTAATAACACTATATTATTCTAAACACTTAACATCATTTAATCCTCATTGTGAGAACTGCTATTTTGATCTCCATTTTAAGAAATAAAAGGCAGTCATATTACAACAAATAAGGGTCAGAGCTATGATTGAATCCACGCATTCTCGCTTTAGCCTGTGCCCTTAAATTCTTTACTCTCTCTCAAAATCTTTACAGTATAGCCAGGGGAAGGAAACTAAATTTATTTTGTATATTTAATGTGTCAGTGTTTATTTTGATATATGGCTTATATATATTATCATTTATTCCTCATAAAGTGCTTAAAATATTATTTCTGTTTGAAAGACATAGAAATGGAGAGATTAAATGCAGTTGTTCAACTTCACAAAACTACTAAAAAGCAGAATTAAAAATAAGGCAGAGGTCTGCACCCAAACCCAGTATTCTTTCTGCTATACTGTGTTGCCTACCTGTAGTACCTATTCACAGGAAATTTATTAACTAGTATTTATATACATCTTACTGTATGTAAAACATCTGCTTTCTAGTCAGCAACCTAACTGAAAAGATATGCATATATATTCAGTGTAGAATGTTTTTTTCTTTATTCATTTGACTTAGTAGTTGAAAAGTATATTTATTGTATATGCAAGTTAGGCGTAATAATAAAGTGAGTTTCTATGATCCCACTACCCAACTAAAGAACTAGAGCATTATCAAAGCAGTTGTATCAGACTGTATGTTCTTTCTCCTTGTCATTTCATGTTTTCCCCAAAATGGTAACCACTTCTCCAGATTTTGTGTTAATCCTTCCCCTGATTTTTTCTAAGTAATAGATTTTATTTTTGGAACAATTTTTTGGTTTATAGAAAAATTGAGTGCAAAGTATGGAGTTCCCTTATACCCCTCCCGCCACCAACACACAGGACTCCTGTTATTCACAGCTTGTATTGGTATGGTGTTACTTGTTATAATTTATGAACTAACATTGTACGTTATTGTTACCGAAAGTCCGTATTTTACCTTATGGTCTATTCTTTCTGTTTCACATTCTGTGGAATGACATACCATTATTGGATGATACAGGATTGTTTCACTACCTTTTAAGTTCCCTGTGCTGCCTCCATTTATCCGTCTTGTAACCACTGATCATTTTCTTGTTTCTGTGGTTTTGCCTTTTCCAGAGTATCATACAGTTGCCATCATACAATATGTAGACTTTTCAGAATGGCTTTTTTCACTTAATAAGATACATGTAAACTTCCTCACCATCTTCTAATGGCTTGATTGCTCATTTATTTCTAGTACTGACTTAATACTCTGTTGTCTGGATATATCCTTTCACCTATTGAAAGACATCTTAGTTACTTCTAAGTTTTGACACTTGAAAGGCTGTTTTACATGAAGAATTTGTATGAAAATAAGTTTCCAAGTCATCTGGGTAAATATGAAGGAGCATGGTTGCCAGATTATGTAAGAGTATGTTTAGTTTTGTAACAATCTGCCAGACTTTTCCAAAGCAGCAATACCATTTTCCACTGTACCAACAGTAAATGAGAATTCCTGTTGCTCCACATACTCACCAGCATTGATGTTAGTTCTTTTGATTTTAGCCATTCTAAATAGGTATATAGTGGTATCCCATTATTTTAATTTATATGTATGATGAATGGTGTTGAACATCTTTTCATATTCTTCTTTGCCTTCTGTTTTATCTTCTTTGGTGAGGTGTCTGTTCAGATGTTTATTTAGTTCATGAGTTGGAAAATACTTCATCTGCCTCTATTTTCTGGAGGAAACTGTAGAGAATTAGCATAATTTCTTCCTTAAATGTTTGATATAATTTATCAGTGAATCCAGATGACAGCAATCATAATTTTCTTTGGGTTCATGCATTGTTGCTTTGCAGAAGTCAATATATTAATAATGGCACAAATTGAAATCTGTTCAGTTTATCCATTTTTTTTATTCTTATGTCTTTCATAGCTTCCAACAAGTTTGCATAGCTTTCTATAGAGTATCTTGATGTTTCCTGGTAACTAATTCATTTTAGTTGGCTAGAACTGGGCCTCATATTTTTCTGTTTTGGAAGATAAGTAGTTACTTATTGAATTTCTTCATCAATATAGGCCTACTCAGTTGATCTATTTTGTTTTGTTTTGTTTTTTTCCTTGTGTAAGTTTGGTGGTTTGTTTCTTTTAAAGCATTGGTCCATTTCATCTAAGTTATCAAAGTTGTAAGTATTGAGTCCTTTATAATATTGCTTTCTGGGTGCCTGGGTGACTCAGTTGGTTAAGCGCTTGCCTTCGGCTCAGGTCATGATCCTGGAGCCCCAGGATCGAGTCCCACATCAGGCTCCCTGCTTGGCAGGGAGTCTGCTTCTCCAGCTGACCTCTCTCCTCTCATGCTCGCTCTCTCTCAAATAAATAAATAAAATCTTTGTAATATTCCTTTCTTTTAATGTCCGTGGGACCAATAGTGATGGTCCCTTTTCATTTCTGACATAATTCATTTCTTTTTTCTCTTATTTTAATTAGCTTGGCTAGAGGTTTATCAGTTTATTGACCTTTTCAAAGAATTGGCTCTTTGTTTCATTGATTTTTCCCTGTATTTTGTTTTCAGTCTTATTGATATCTGTTATTTTTTTATCATTTATTTTCTTCTACTCCATATTTAATTTGTTCTTTTTCTAGTTTCCTAAGATGGAAGCTTAGATTATTGATCATTGATCTTAGATCTTTCCTTTTCTTATATATGCATTCTATGCTATAAATTTTCCTCTAATTCCTGTCTTCACTGCATCCCAAAATTTCAGTACTTTGGAATTTTTTTTTTCATGAAGTTCAGAACATTTAAAATTTCTCCCAGGACTTTTTTTTACTGTGCATTAATTAGAAATGTGTTGTTGAAAAGTAGTTGGGGATTTCCCCACTGTTTTTCTGTTACAATTTCTAGTTAATTCTGTTGTGGTCTGAGAGCATACTTTTTATAATACCTATTTGTTCAGTTATGTTTTATGGACCAGAATGTGGTCTGTCTTAATGAATGTTCCATGTGAGTTTGAGAAGAATGTGTGTTCTGTTGTTGTTGGATGAGTAGACTATACATGTCAGATCCAGTTAATTGAGGTGTTTTTCAGTTTGACTATGTTCTTACTGATTTTCTGCCTGCTGGATTTATAAATGACTGAGATAGGAACTTTGAAATATCCAACTGTAATAGTGGATATATATATTTCAAGATTTTGTAACGAGTATTCTTTTTCTCTGGCATACTGTGGAGAAAATAAGATTATTCACTTTTTGAGATTCACTTCTTACATTTATTGTTCCAGAAAGCTTAAGAAGTATACACATAGTGTAATTGAGTGGTTTTGAGTGGTTAACGGGTTTCTTTTTGACTAAAAGAACAGGGAATATATCTGCCTTCTCATGAAAATCTGAGTCACCTACAAATACACTTAAGAGGAAGTAATTTTAAATATAGATTTATTCAAATCAAAACTTTGATAATATGTTCTTGTTTTGATTCACTGTGGATCTCTTTTTTTCCCTCTTTCTACTTTTTGGCTAATTTATGATTCTCTAATTGCTTCTTTTATACCGTATTTGTTATAGTCCCATGAAGTATTATTTTGAAAGTAGTCGTTTAGGGAGAAAAAGGAGCAAAGTTTTAACATAATCCAGGTCTTATTTTATAATAAAGACATTGGTGTGTATGTATAGAACAGAAGTTTATGTGATTTCAAGGATGCTGTTGTATGCCTTTTTGTTAGCTCCTGCACTTAGATTTCCTCCTTATTAAACATACTGTGGGGTAACAAACTAAGTATAAATGGCATTGATTAGGTAATATTTGTCTTTCTACTCCATTTCCCTTTACTAAGAAACAAAAGTAAGAAATAAGTAAGGAATAAAAATGTCACATTCACAGCTATCTACCAGACTTTTCTTAGTCTGCTGGGAAATTGGGGGAAGGGAGATTTTGGGGTTTTTTTGTGGGGTAATCTTGGGGAAATACCGAACATCCTAGAAGGAGGACTATTAGACCATAGCATTGGTCTTTATGTCTAGGAGAAGAACAGTATTGTTCTTACTTATGGGACTGACAGAAACTGTAAGTTTACTGTAGTTTTAGCTTTTGTTCTGTACTGGTTGTTGTTAGTCCCTTTGTAATAGAGATGGGTGGATTCGATCCTGCCCCTACATTTGTATTCTGTGAAAATACGTGCTTAGGGAAACACTTTATCTGTGTGAGAGTCCTTTGTCAGACTGAAAAGACTGGAGAGTAGCACTCAGTTCTGTAGAGAGTAGGTCATAGTACTTAGTTCTACAGCGGGGGTTTGGCAGTATATGCAAACCACTTTATTCCTCAACAAATGACTCTAGCAAGATAGTGAATATATTTTTAATTGAGGTTAGTTTCTTCAAACTCTGCATCTTTAATTGGTATAGGACATTTTGTAGAGATGTGTCCATTTTCTACTTAATATACTTCATCTTTTGGGTAATTAAATTCTGTACATGAAGTATGATTTACCAAAGGGATAAAAATTAATTTAAGACTAATTCAGTTCCATGGGGTGCCTGAGTGGTTCAGTGGGTTAAAGCCTCTGCCATTGGCTCAGGTCATAATCCCAGGGTCCTGGGATCAAGCCCTGCATTGCAGAAGGCTCTCCACTTAGTGGGGAGCCTGCTTCCCTTCCTCTCTCTCTGCCTACTTGTGATTTCTGTCTGTCAAATAAATAAATAAAATCTTAAAAAAAAAGAAAAGACTAATTCAGGTCCATCATATATCCTAGGAATCTGTATGTTTTTATTCATTTATTTTGATATGACCTATGTTTCTGTACTCATTTGATTTCACACCCTTTTTCTTAATTCACAGACTCTTTTGACAGTCTCTTTTATCTTCATTCATTATAGCCTGAGGAAATATTAGGACTGAGGAAGTAATGAGTTTGTAAGTCCCAAAATACAACTTTTTACAGAAACAGTGTGAATGAGAAAAGGTAGATTTGTGACAGTAAAAAGAAACTATGACTTTACCAAATGTTATAAGCTTATACTTAGGATGGCAGTTCATGGTTCCCTCAGTGATACCTGCTACTCAGTGATATTGATATGGTTAGCTTGTAAGTGATTCCTTTTGTGAGCGTAATTTAATTTTACTTCTAGCAAAGAGATGTGTTTAATATGGTAACAGAAGGAGCTTTAGTAGAAATAAGTATAAAATTAATGTAACCAGAAGGATAGAAGGAATGCAGAGGAGTAAATAAGTCATATAATTTGAAAACTCTTGGCTAGGAGACTTGGTCAGATTGAACACCCTGGGGAAAAAAAAGAAAAATATAGCTGGCCATTTAATATTTTGTGGAGATTTCTTTTGTTGGTCATAGAAAAACAGGCTGTGATTTTTTAAATTTTTAAGATCTAATTTCTCTTTCACCTTTATTGAAATTTTTTTTGTTCTTAATTGAAAGTCTTTAATATTTTTATCTAATCCTGAAATGTAAAATTAATTTCAGAAGAGTCATGGTATACAAGATAGTTGAGCTCTCAAAACTGAAGTATTTTACTATGGATAAATAAATAAATACTATCAATCAATCAAGAAGTAAGTAAATAAGGAAGCTCTTCAGACGTTACCCTTTAGTCCTTAGGGTAATTTGTGAAAAATAATTAAGCAAAAGTAACGCTAGCAATAATAGCTATCATTTACTATGTGCAGGACAGTATGTCCTGTATGTGTGCATTTTATTTCCTCATATTATTTCATTAAAAAATTTATTTTATATGTGGTCTTATTAATTCCATTGTTTTATGAAGAAATAAATAAAGAAGGGCCCCAACTCAGATACATCTGAACCTCTAGGGCTCTAGAGATCATAACCATTTTAGGTTTCTTTGTGAGTGGAATCAACCATCACCTTGCATGCACTGTCAATTTGTAAAAGTCAATATTATGAGAAAACATATCTATTCAGTTTCTTTTCCTTTTTACTATTCCCATGTCTTTCATAGCTTTCAGCAGGCTTATATAACTTGTCAGAGTTACCTCAGTGTATATGGGTGGTTCGTTTATTTTAGTTGGTTAGAAGAAGAGCCTTTTTAAAACCTAGGTTAGAAGTCAACTCTTTCCAAGCCAGTGGTTCAACTGTGTTGATCACAAGAGCAATCTGTCATATTTTAGGAGAGTCAGCACGTATTTATGGCACAACCAGAGTTCACTGTTCTATGGTTTCTGTTTTAGGAATTAGGTCATGATCTGAGAAAGTTGTAGCTATTGTATCAACCTGAGGAAACTTGTGTGTTTTTGTGAACTTTTATAATAATGCGCCTCTTCATATATAACTTTCACCTGCATTATGCAAGAGACTGATCTAGGCACTTAAGAAGGTAAAGAACTTTTCTTAGGAATTCAGAATGTAGGAAAGCCATTAAGTCTTAGTCACAGATAACTATTACAGTACCAATATAAAGAAATAATATAAAGATAAAAACTGAAAAGAGTCCTGTAGAAAGACTGAAGTAGACATGCCTGAGAAGGTACTGTTGATTAGATACACTTTTGAAAATCTGATTTTTACTTTCTAGAGCTTATTTTTCTTACTACCTTGGGTTTTTAATGTACTTCATTTCTTATTCTTCCTCCTCCTTTTTCTGATACAGATCATATATCATGGGTTTGTTTCTTATCTTTGCCTAGAAGAAATTCTTCCAGCATTGCCTTTAAGATACAATGTTTGAGCTAAACTGATTTGGAGGGGAGAGTTGAAACTGCCTTTTCTTCGTAAAGTGCTTGCTGTTATGATTTTAGATGTTATCTTCGATTTTGTCTTTGATGTTAGCAAAGCATGTTGTTTTCTGTAGTATTTCTTTTATAAGTAGCAACTATAATTCTGTTTATTCAATCAAATTCTGTCTATATGAAGCAGTTCATAAACCTTATATTATGAACCAGTTGGATGTAGCAGTTTTAAACTCATTCATGTGTATTTCACTATAGCTTGATATTGGTATCCCCTGGATTTTCAGCATGGAGTGGGGAAAGAAACCCTGAATACAGTTCTCTTTCTCCATTTAAATTTCTCCATTTTTTTGTTTTGCTTTGTTCTGGCTCTTTTTCTCAACTGTCAGTGGAATTATTGTCTTCCTGTCTCCATATTCAGGTAGTGTCAGTGGCTGAGTATCACCGCAGGATCGATGCTCTAAATACTGAAGAACTACGCACACTCTGCAGACGTCTCCAGGTGCCCCATTCAGTAGTTTAAATCCCTCCAGAGATTGAACACTCCCTGTTTTTAGTGTCTTCCGTCAGGGCAAATCTCATTTTTAAAGGATTTGTTTTGACTGTGGCACTGAAATAACCTATCAGAAAATTCCTTTCTGTTTTTAAAGAGTCCAGTTTTGCCTTGAAGAGCTCTAGGACTATCTTTTCTGTCATCTTTTCATTTTAAAAATATTCAGAGGAATTTTCTGTCACTGTCGAACTATTCTCAGTATTGTGTGTTTCTTAGAGCAATGAGAAGTGTTCATTTAATTTTAAAATTGGAAGAATGTTTTGGGTTTGAGTTTGAATCTTTACTAAATAAAATCTGAAAGATGAAGTACTATCAGACAATTGAAAACCTTTTAATGAATAACAAGACTTAAATATTTTCTCTTCTTTAAGGTTATTTCAGTTGTATCAACCTCACATCAAATATTTTAATGAGATAAATTGTTTTTGTTTTTGAGGTATTCCTGGTTGGTATTAGAAATACTTGAGAATAATATCCTAGACATCAGAACTAGATAAATTATTTAAAATTCCATGAAATAATCTTTGTGATTTTTTTTTTTTTTAAGAAACGAAGTGATACAATTGAACTCAATTTTCAGTTTTGTGTATTGTGTGCTTTCCTCTTCTTAATGAGATGATGTTTTCATGGCTGTGCTAGAACTACTGAATTTTTTCTTTTCTTTTAATGCTTCTAATGCTGCCTTGGATTTTTTTTTTTTTTTTTGACCTTTCACATCATCAGAATAAGGGTAAAACATGCTGATGATGTGAAGGAATTAATATAGTTTAACTTCTCATCAAAAAAACAATACAGTTCTAGAACATGTATTGGTTGAAAATATATGCTGTTTAGGTTTGGTAAGAAATCTGTTAAAGGAACAAAATAATTTAACAAGATTTCATTCTTAATGGAATCAGTTGCTGTACATTGCTACATTTTAGTTATCTGCTCCAATAGAGTTCTATTTTCCGACTTAAAAGTTACACCAATAATAGTTATGTTTTATATCTTTTATTTCCCAGTGTTACTACATTTTATATATTAAAATAAAAGTAATAATGGTACTTTATAAAATAGTTAATAATAAAATATGAAAAAGTTTCAACAGAATAGATTGTATCCAAGTTTGTTTTGAGTTAATTGACATTATCATTTTAAGAATATCGTTTTAGGATCATATCCATCCTGCAAAAGCATATATTCTTTTTTAATGCGTCACATTTATCTAATTTTTAAAATATAGATATGAAAAAATTGACCTTTAAATTTCTTGTGTGGTCCAACTCTATTTACAAAAAGTGTTTTGAAAGTAATAAGAAGGAAGTCATTTTCTAAGTAATGGTAATTTTTCAGTGAAGCAAATAAATCTATATATGCACACATACTGATGAAAAGCTATATTTCTTTGGATCATTCTTTAAAATTTTGGCACCCAGAAAGTTTTCTTAATTATTTCTGGCAAATTTTATGTTTACCATGAAAATAAAAAATCCCACATATTTTAAATAGCACTGATAAATAGCAAGCTAGCTGCTCACTTTTGCCCTTCAGCAGGAAAATTAAAGTTTGCATGTGACTTTTCCTTTCACACAGAAATAGGGGTGTTAATCATTATCTTTCCATCATATAGTGGTTGAGAAAAATGTCTGTTTATATTTAAAAAATCTTTTCCTACCTTGGATATACTACTGTTATAGATGGATCATCTTTTGACTTCTAAAATCCTAAATTAAAGTTTTAGCCCACTCTTTTAAGGTACAAAGTTTTATTTCTCGCAAAAGGCAGATATTGTTTAATGTATGTTGCAGTTTTATATTAACATGCTGCTGCTGTTTACTTCTTTAGATTACTACAAGAGAAGACCTAAATTCAAAGCAGATTGCTCCATTGAAAGCAGACCTGGAGTCTGAATCTTTTCGACCAAACCTAAGTGATCCCAGTGAACTCTTACTGCCAGATCAAATTGAAAAGGTATGACATACATATGTGCATTTCTGAGTGGATGTCCATAAGAGTGAAACAGCCTCTTTCCAGTTGTTTTCTAGCTAAAGAAGTAGGTTACTGCTATTAGTCTTCCTTTCCTGTGAATAAAAGTAAACAAAATATAGCAACTAGTGCAACAGAAGATGTTAGGAGCAGACATTAAAATAAAAAATAGCAATTTAGATGAGATCTTATAATAGCCAAAATTTTGATTTCTTACTGTGTAGTAGTTACTTGGTTTATGTGATTATGTCATGTGTTTTTACAGGACCTATCAGAGTTGGATACTCTTATTGTGTGTATTTTATGAGTGAAAAAATTTAGGCATAGAGAAATTTAGTATCTTTCTCAAAGTCACACAGCTATAAAATGTTGGAGCTCAGTTTCTAGGGCCCATTATTTGAGAGTTTGTTAATAATCTAACAGTCCATTCAGTATTTTTGCTTAAATTAGCAGAGGGTAAAAACAATAAGTAAACCCTATTTCTTGTCTCTCTTCTAATCCATGTCCTTACTTGGCATGTTCTTTTCTTTTCCTGGTGCACAATTACTGTTTCATTCTGAGAAGTATACAGTTATTCTTTATGCATCTCTGTATCTTTGAGAATAATTTCTACTGTTATTTTTGTAGCCTACATTTTATAAAGTACCATTCCATTTCAGCTGACATTACTGTCTTGTATATTGACAGTAAGCTATCAAGTAAAATGTTAACATTTTATTTTCAAAGCTTACCAAGCATCTTCCACCAAGAACAATTGGCTATCCATGGACTCTTGTTTATGGCACTGGGAAGCATGGCACAAGCTTGAAGACTCTTTATCGAACAATGACAGGTTTAGACACCCCAGTGCTGATGGTGATTAAAGACAGTGATGGGCAGGTATGAAAAATAACCAAATGGACACCTTACCCTTTAAGAGCTTACAGTTAAAAGAAACATTTAATGTATTTTTCATAAAAATTATTTCCATTAGTACATTTTTATTAAGTTTATCTGATAATTTTATTAGTACTTCTAATATAGAAGACATTTTTGAGTGCTACAGAGGATAGATAGGAGCATGAATCCTTTAAGGGATTATAGTCTGGTAAAAAAGAATATTTAGGTATACTACTAGTATCTCCTGGAATAAGCCAAATATGCCAAATGTAGTGAGAACCTAGAGAGAGCATAAGGGGTGTTCATATCTATTTGGACAAGGTGAGAATGAAATTCATGAATAGGGTGAAAATTACAGAGTCTTAAAGCGTAGTTTTGAAAGTTAAAGATAATTGTGTGAAGAAGATATCAAGAATAAAACCATAGGTAAGCAGGAGAAATATTGGTATTGGTTTGGGTTCATTCCTGAAACATCTAATTCAGGTCACTTAGTTCAGATTGGAGAGTAATAACAGGATAAAATAGCAATATTAATTTAAAAAACAAAACACTACTACTCCTGACATCTTTATTGTGCTGTTCCTACATATTTGACTAATCATTGATGTGCATTATCTTATTTAATCATCAAAACCCTATGAGATTGATACTTTTATCATCATCACTGTTCTAAAGAAGAGTAACTATGACTGAAAGAATTTCATCAACTTTCCCAAAGTTATACACCCAGTAAAAGGTAATTGCAGCACAAAAATGAAGAAACTGCTTACTACATGCCATAGCATAGATTCATGTCACAAATGTTATATTGAGTTGGAAATCAGACACTGAGGAGTAACTGTCTTACAAATGGATTTAAGGAAATTTCATAAACAGGCAAAACAAATCTATGGTATTCTGGCTTTTTAACTTCCCTGGGGAAGTGGAGGTGGTGATGCTGAGGAGGCACAGGGATAGCTTCTGAAGTGCTAATAATGTTCTGTTTCTTGTTCTAATTCCACATTGAGCTGTGTGTTTGTATTTATATGAGATATGTATATATATATGCTTACACCTTTCAGTAAGAAAGTCTATTTTAAAAATATAAATACCGTAAAAGCAGATTATCAATAGATTATCAAAAATTAAGATTGTTGAAGTGACTATAGAAATCATCTATAAAACTCTCTACATTCCCATTTTACGATGTGGAAACTTAGACCCAGAGCATTGAAATACCTTGTCCCAATTCCTTATTCACTCATTTTTTTTTAGGTTATTTATGTTTTGTATCTTGTTCTGTGTAAAAGCATAGCATTACAGGTCCAAGCAGTTTAGACCAAAAGCCTTCCCTCATTGAATTTATTGTCTAATGGAGACAAAAAGAGCATATACCATTTTAGTAGTAGAATGTTTACCTGTGCAGAAGGGTTTTTGCTTTCCTAAATCCTGTAATCCCCCTGTAACTTGTTATCCTTATTGTATGTGTGTTGTGCATATACGTTCTCCTGAAATGTGATAATCACTTAAAAAAAAAGATTTTATTTATTTATTTGACAGAGAGAGAGATCACAAGTAGGCAGAGAGGCAGGCAGGGGGGGCGTGGAGCAGGCTCCCCACTGAGCAGAGAGCCCAATGTGGGGCTCGATCCCAGGACCCTGGGATTATGACCTGAGCCGAAGGCAGAGGCTTTAACCCACTGAACCCACCCCAGGTGCCCAATAATCACTTTTTAAGACTGTTTAATTGTCATAATAAGCATCCTTTTTTAATTAAAAAAAATTTTTTTTAATTGAAGATTTATATTTATTTATTTGACAGAGAGACAGCAAGAGAGGGAGCACAAGCAGGGGGAGTGGGAGAGGGAGAAGCAGGCTTCCTGCTGAGTGGGGAGCCTAGTGTGGGGTTCAGTCCCAGGACCCTGGGATAATGACCTGAGCCCCAGGCAGCCGCTTAATGACTGAGCCACCCATGCGCCCCAATAAGCATCCTTTTAGATTTCAAAACTAGGAAAAATTTTCCATTGAGAATGTGATAGGCTTTGTACTTGACAATAATGCAAATTTTATAATAGCCAATCATGTTTTCCTTTTTAAGTAGAAGTAGATAAAATTATATTACATTTCTGGTTGTTTTTACATCTTAACTTAAACCTAAATAGTGAGGTAATGCTTAATGAAGCAAATTAATAGTCATGTCATTGAGCATGCCTTTTTTTAATCCTTAGGTTTTTGGTGCATTAGCATCTGAGCCATTTAAAGTGAGTGATGGCTTTTATGGTACTGGAGAGACCTTTGTTTTTACGTTCTGTCCAGAGTTTGAGGTAAGGACAATTATTCCAAAATCCAGTTTATAAAGAGATAGATGGCATAATGAAAAGAACATGCACTTTGGAGTCATACACACTTGCATTTGACTCTTATCTTTTACTAACTGTAACTTAGCACTTTTTGACCATTTTGAGGTCCAGCTTTCCTATGGATAGAATGGGAACCATAAAATGTAACAAGATTGTTTAAAAATTAAATGAGAATCATATATACAACACTTGACATAGTATCAGACATACATCATGGTCTCAGTAAGGAGTATACATCATTATTACTGTTCTGAATTGCCTTTGTGAAATTCTTAGAAACTTTCATTTACTAAGTTGCATGATGTAAGTATTGAAAACTTAAAAAATAAATCATTTGGGTTTAAATCAGTTAATTACCTGACTTCTTTTTCTTTATTATGGCTAGATTAACTGAAATTGACTACATTCCATTGCCAGTAAGATCTAAAATGTAGAGATGTACAGGAATTTCAGTCAATATGTTGACTGTTTAAAACATTGCATGCAGTCGTAGCATCTTAGATACATTAAAGTTCAGTGTGTCAAACCTTTCCTAAGAGTGAAATTATAATCTTGAAAAAGGAATCAGCACAGTTGGTTAAAAAAGTAGTCTTTAAAAATAGTGTCTATGATGAGCAGAATAGGAACGGTTTGATAATACACTAGATGTCTTGTGCTTCACTGGCTCACCAGATTAACCAGTGCTTTCTGTTCCCTCATAAAATATAACCGATGCCTGCAGCTAACTGGAAGTTTATAATTGTTACAGATTTTTTTTTTTAAGATTTATTTACTCATTTTAGAAAGTGTGAGCGGGGTGGGGGTGAGGGCAGGGTGAGAGAGAGGCAGAGCAGCAAACTCCCCACTAAGCATGAAGCCTGACGTGGGGCTGGATCTCACCACCTATGAGATGATGATCTCAGCCAAAACCAGGAGGAGCCAGAGGCCAACTGACTGAACCACCCAGGTTCCCGTTACAGATTTTTTAAGCATCAGTTGTGCTTATTCTTAAATCTTTCTATGCTATTTCTACCAGATAATGTTACAAATTACATGTTTTCTAACTATGAAAAAGCGAATGTTAAAGTTTATTTTATTGAAAAAAATTTTAAAAAGTTTATTTTATTGAAAAGTATAATGAATACTTAGGAAAAAGGTGAGGTGCAGCACTAGAAATGGCTGTTTATTAGGTTTAAGTAAAATTCCCATGGAAGGTTAGTAAAAAAGATATTTAAGAATATGAACATCTAGAAATTTCGCTCTTGGACTTCTTAAGTGTTTTTATGTCCTCATTGCTCTTTAAAAAAATTGAAACTAGAAACCATAAACATATGTAGTAGGCTTACCTAAGAATGATGATAGGCAAATCTATATCCAAAGAAAAGACCTTGGCCTTATATCAAAGTATTATCAAATTAGTGTACATTTATGTTTAATGATAAAAGTTAATGGCATCTGTATATTAATTTTTTAACTGATTTTCTGCTTCAGCTTTTTTCACTAACCACCCAGTTCTTGACAAAGAAAAGAGAACTATGTATAAAAAGATAATAAGATTTGAGGAATTGGAAATGAAAGTTATGTGCTTTCAAACTTAGTCATAAAACTACTGAAGCCCAAAGCATCAGACCCTTGTACCCAGTCTTTTGTTCATACTGTACTATTCCTCTTACTGTCAATCTAGGCTTTGTTAAGTACTTGGGATTTAGGAGAACTAACTCTATATAGTAACTGTTTTCATCTACATATTTAAAGCTTTCTTTTTATTTACGTAGGTCTTTAAGTGGACAGGAGATAATATGTTTTTTATCAAAGGAGACATGGATTCACTAGCTTTTGGTGGTGGAGGGTAAGTCTCTTGAATATTTTACCATGAGGTGTTTAACAAAACTATTCATCTGTGTTATTTATAAAATCAGTTATTTTTGGAAAGTTTGGACATTAGAATATTTTAATTTGTATATTATGATTAAGAAAATACTTTTACAGGGAGGTGCTTACATGTAGTATATGAAACTATTGATAAAATATTTGTTTATTCATTTTAAAATGCTGTTGATTCCCTTTTGATTAAAACCCATCTTTTAGAGTAGAGTGACTCCTTGATATTTGAAAGTGAAATACACTAATATCTTAGACCTCAAATGTTTTAAAAAACACGATGGTATGTTGTTTCTCCCAGTGTATTAAAAAGATCCAGTTGTTTCCTTTTTATTCTACCCTGGAGACTATTTGGATTGATACGTAGGAGAAAAATAGGAATTTGTTTTCTTATTTACTTTGTTTTTAACAGTATGCTTCAGTCATTAATTTGATTCCCTTTACATAGCAAGCACTATGAGAACTTTTGTTTATTCTGGCACCCCAACTTTATTCAGTCTTTAAAAGACAGTGTTTGGAAGTAGTTTGCTCTACTTCTCCTAGCTTAGACTTTTCAATTAGTGCTTCTTAGCAAACGTTGACTCCTTCTTTTGGTATTTCTTTCCATCCTTCAGGATCAGATATAAAGTATGCTAAATAATTCCCAAACTTATAAAAGTACTATTTGTTTCCCACAGCTGAGGGTTTACAATAATTGATTTAGGCTGCAGAATTTTGTTAGTATGTAAGAATATTCATTATCCTGAGTGATTCTAACAAATTTCTCTTAAGCTTTTCTATAGGTAGGTGTTTGGAAGACATGATTTCAGTGATTAAAAAATTACCATGGTTATTATAGCTTTCTCTGAGGGACCTAACCAGATAACTAAAAACCATGTTATTCTTAGTTGTTGGAATCAGCATATGTTTATATGTTCCAATTACACCTTTTTTTATTGGTGGGGTGCAGGCAGTCATTCAGCCTTACTCTAACTGGTAGTCGTAATATGATTCAGTTAGCTCTCCAGGAAGTCCTCATAGGCAAATGGCTGATAATTTCAAGCTGTTAAAGATGCCTTGAATCTTTGAAAATAACATACGTAATGTCATTAGATGTCTGCTGGAACTTGATTTTGATTATACCACATGATTGCAGTAGGCTAAACTAAACATTGGGTCATTTGATAGCAACAAGACCAGTTTACAGTCTTTGAAGAAGGAGAGTACAGGCTCAGAAACCTAGAGCAACACGGACTTTGATAGTCCAGAATTACAAACAGGAGCCCCCAAATGTAAATCATGATGTGATGGACCTAAGTATAGGCTTTGGAGTTAGACCTGATTTAGATTCTGGTTTCAACAAATATTATATATGGGACCTTGAGCAAACTGAAGTCTAAAGTTTCCTAAGTTGTGAATTAGAGATTGAACTCTTAATATTAACCATGCATGTTAATGTTAGATGAGAAGGAGTTTTCATGTTAAATACATTAAATATTTAACTCATGTCAAATATATTAAAACCATTTACCAAAGAGAAACTCGTAATACCAGGCAAAGAGTAACAGGGTGGCACCTGTACAGTAAAAAGAATTCCATGTGAAATTAATTTTAGAGGATTCATTTTGTTGCTTAATCTGTGCACTAAGTGATTTTTATACTGGGATGTGTGCAAAACAAAATTGCTTTGTACTAGTATGAAAAGGAGTAGGAAAGGGTTTTGAAAAAACGAATGATTTTAGAGTTTTGAATATTGAAATGTCACATTAAAATTATTATTTTACAACTCCTGCAATATTTATCTTACAATTTAGGGCATAAGTATTAAGAGATTATTGCTAAAACTGTTTTCTTTTATGTATTGCAGGGGAGAATTTGCCCTTTGGCTTGATGGAGATCTCTACCATGGAAGAAGCCATTCTTGTAAAACATTTGGGAATCATACACTTTCTAAGAAGGAAGATTTCTTTATTCAAGACATTGAAATCTGGGCTTTTGAATAAATGTAATGCTCTCTGTCTTAGCAGGATAATGGCCCAAACCTGACATGGACAAGCATTGTTTGGAAAGTTCAAGAAGCAATACAATGTAACATGTCACTTGTGCTTTAAAATTAATCGTTTCACCATTTTTTACAGCTATAATTTTAGAATTTATTTTTAAAATCATGTTTCTGTCCCAGGGTTTTTTGGGTTTAGACCATGGTGTGGGTCCATGCAGTATAACAGCTTGGGTTTTGTCAGAATTTTGGCAGCATTTTAATCATAGTAACCACCTCATCTACAGTCCGTGTTATCTCAGTCTCCTAATAAGATGGTGCTCTTTTTTTGAACCTCTTTTGGTTTATTATTTTTAAAACTCTGTTGATTGTTTTACTAGAGCAGTCTAATTGGGACATTGAGAGAATAAAGACTAGATAATGCTGTGAGGTATTTGTGAGGTTGCAACAGATGACTTTTGGACAGGCTCAACTTAGTCATTCTTGTGAAGGAAAAAACACATGCCAAAATAATGAATAGTCCATTAACCACTGAGTTCTAGTTTTAATTCATACTACAACATTCTCTTTATTAATTTTCAGGTATTCTCAATTTCATTTTAATAAAAATGAAAATTGAAGAGAATTCTGGTTGTAATAGACCACAGTGCACATGATCTTCAGGTTTGGGCATATGCTTTCATGATTGGATTATCTGGTAAAGTTATATAATACAAAGGAGAATGAGAACTTGATTCTAGTGGACTTAATATATCAAGCGAGAAAATATACTATTTACATATTTGTAGCTTAGCAGGGCATTATCATAAGTACAAAAACTATGAAACAGATGCATATTTCTTCAACATATTGTGTCAGATACACTGTTTTATAGTTCTGTTGTTTTAGCCTTCTTGCACACCAACTCCCAAAATATAGGTTCCTGTTCAAAAGGGAAAAAAAAAAATGTGTTTTTTTGAGTGGTATATGTTATTAACTACCATTAGCATTTGCTGTTATAAAAGGGCAATGATTATAGTAGACAATATTGTAACTCAGTAGACTTGTTGAATATGCAAACTTACTGTCAAGTGACCTCAAAAAAAAAAAAGACAAGATAGAATATACTAGTAGTTCTTATCCTCTTTTGTAGGAAACCAATAATATGCCATTGTGGTGGTCATTCATCAGTTAATTTCAAAGCTTCATGTTACGCAAAAAAGAAAAAAAAAATCCTGCTGTTATACATGTGACAGTGACCTTGTGCTGAAATTTCAGCTATTCCAGATAAACATTGTATATTTTCTTGTAAATTAATGTTTAAAGGTAGTTTTGTTCTTATAGAAAGTGTTGATTGCCAGGTTGCTTATAGCACTTTAAATTATTCTAAAAAGGAAATTATAAGCCAAATATGTTGGCTTTAGTAGTTTTAGTTGTATAGGACTTGAATATATTTAGATCTTTTGAAAGTTTAGATAATTATCTAAAAAAGCATAATGCTAATGGAAAACAAAATCTGATCTATTTAATATGCTATCGCTGAATGTGAATAGAAATGTGGGCATCAATTCCTTGTCTATGTAAAGCTCTCTCATTATAAGTTAGTAACAGTATATAGATTAAATGTTTACAATATAGAAAATTGTAAATAAATATATCATTTTTCCCCCTTTGGTCTTCCACAGCAGTATTATTGTCTTTGTGGAGTTGACTAAAAATTAAAAGAAAATAAATAATTTAAAAAAATCCTGTATTGGATTTCAGTTACAATAAGGTCATAGTGATGTATACCAAATAAAATCAAATACTTAAATACAAATTTGAGTTTGGATTTATTGAATAATCAAGTTACTTTCATATCTAAGAAGTCTTTGATTAAGCCTACTACTATGGTTTATGTGTAAAAAATGCTTTTAGTAGTTTCCGGTAGTGTGGTGGTGGTGGTAATAGTAATGATAGAAGGATGCATTCAAGTAGAGAGAGCATGATAGTTTAAAAAATGAGGAAAAGAGGGTACTTGGCTTTTGAAGAAGTAGGTAAGTCATTTGATATTTTTAAATTACGTTTTTTTTTTTTTTAAAGATTTCATTTATTATCTATTTGACAGAGATCACAAGTAGGCAGAGAGGCAGGCAGAGAGAGAGGGGGAAGCAGGCTCCCCGCCGAGCAGAGAGCCCAACATGGGGCTCAATCCCAGGACCCTGGGATCATGACCCGAGCCGAAAGCAGAGGCCTTAACCCACTGAGCCACCCAGGTGCCCCACGTTATTTTCTTTTTTGATGGGGAGTACGTAGCAAGGTAGGACTGATGACATAAAGAATTTCGTTATGTGCAATGCCAAGAAATTTAGATTTTTTTTTATCTCATGGAGCAATTAAGAAAATTCGAGCGGAGGAATGATACAATCACGTTTACACTTCAGAAAGATCTCTGAAAATTAGATTGGTAGAGAAAAACTACTGGAGACCAGGAGACCA
Source organism: Mustela erminea (assembly GCF_009829155.1). NCBI lineage: Eukaryota > Metazoa > Chordata > Mammalia > Carnivora > Mustelidae > Mustela > Mustela erminea. Next base: position 54,063,256 of record NC_045629.1, read on the forward strand.
GCCTTTACACACAGTCCAGAGGAAAAATGATGAGGCCTGAATAAGAATTGTAGCAATAGTGATTAAGAAGGAAGCATGGATTTGAAAGAGATTTAGGAATTAGTGTTAACACAATTTCATTACTACTTGTCAGAAAGAGATAAGGATAATTCTTAGGTGTTTTACTTAGGAACTGGGTAAATTATCCATTGATATGAGTGATGTACAAAAAAGAGAAGCAGCAGATAGGGAAATAAGGTTGGTTATGAGAAATTAGCTGATGGGGAGGGTTGTTACTATTTCATTCTGTTAAAAAAAATTTTTAAATCAACAATCTACAAGTAGATATTGCAGCCATAACTTACAAATGAAATGCCTTTGGAGATTATAGACTGAGTGAAAAGAGAGAAATCTTGAGATAAATTCTGGGGATATGGTAATATTAAGTGATAGGCAGAAGATAAGATTCTTAAGCCTCCATTTCTAGAAGCTAGAACAACAAATTAAACCTAATGAAAATAAAAGGTAGGGCAAAATGAAGATAGGAATAGAAGTCAGTAAAATTTAAACCAGGACACATGACAAAATCTGAGAATAATAAAACTAAACCTCTAGGAAGATGAAGAAAAAGTACCATTGAAAAGTGAAAGACATTACTACAGAGCCTTCTAGACTTTAAAAAGGAGAGCATATTGTCACCCAATTTTTACATCAATAAACTTGACAATGTAGGTAAGATGGAAAAAAGATTTTGGAAAACAGCATTTGTTAAACCTGATCCAAGGAGAAATAATGATTTCTGTATTGCAGAATTTGAGTTTGTTAATGAAAAAAATAGTCCACAAAAAAACCAGGTCCAGATGATTCCACTAGGTAATTCTTTTAAGTATTAAGGGGAAAAAGTCAGTCTTAATTAGATGAACTTTCCCCAGGGTGTTAAGAGAGAACTTTGGATATTGCATTTTGAGGCCAGCGTGACCTTGATACCAAAACTTGACAATACTTACAAGGAAGTAAAGTTCTAAAACAGTCTCTTATGAATATAGTTATAAAATCCTACATAAAATAGCCACAAATCAAATCAGCCATATATAAAAGGATAATATAACCAAATTAAGTTTATTCCAGGAAAGCAAGAGCTGTTAACATTTTAATATACCATTTACCAGATTTATAGAAAAAAAAAAAGTTTCATGATCCATCTCTGTAGAAGCAAAAGAAGCTTTTAGTTAATTTCACGGCCAGTTTTAGCATAAAAACTCAAACTAGGAAAGGTTCTTCCTTAACCATTAATGATTAAAAAGATTATTCTTGACAGATGTACAGGAAACATTATGTTTAATAGTGATTTGCTGAAAGTTTCCTCCCAGAGGTAGGAAGCCTGGCAATAACTGCTATCAGCACTTCTATTCAACCTGGTTCCAGAAGTTTAAACCAGTGAAAAAGCAACAAAGGAGGCCTAAGGTTTGGGAAGGAAGAACTTCAAATGTCATTTGTATATGACATGATTGTGGAGATGGAAAATTTCAAAAAGATCCAACTTTAGAATTAGTTTTTAGATTAAGCAAGTTCACCAAATACAAGTTCAATATAAAAATGTTTCATTTTTCATGTACAACCAATAATTAGAAAATGAAGCTTAGAGTATTGTCCTTTGTAATACCATTGAAAATACTGCATATATAGCAAAAAAGACCAGTCTTTATATACCATATTCATAACTGGAAGACAATACTGAAAGATGTCAGTTCCCCAAATCAATCTCTATTGGCAATGAAAATCTTGGCCAGGTTTATTTTTGGAAATTAAGTTGATTCTAAATTTATGTGGAAATTTAAAGACAAAGAATAGCCAAGGAAGCACTGAAGAATGAGGCTGTAGTCTTGAACACCAGATGCTGTGATTAAAAAGCTAAGTAAGACAATGTGATATTGGTCAAAAGGATTTACAGAAGAGAGAATCACAATCAAGGGTCCAGAAAATTATTCTTTTTGAAAAGATGACACTTGCTTAGTGGAGAGTATGCTCTTTTAAATAAATGGTGCTGGATTAATTGGATATGTGTAATGAACAAATAATCTTGATCCATCTCACACCACGTACAAAAATTACAGATTGTAGCTCTAAATGGAAAAGGTAAAATCGTAAAGCAATACAGAATATCTTCATGAACATTGAGTATGAATACATTTGTTAAATGGGACACAAAAGCACTCACAAGGGAAAGAAATGAGCTCTACTACATTAAAATTTTAAGAGCTTTTCATCAAAAATCATTAGAAGTGAAAAGGCAAGCAACAGGGTGGAAGAATACACAGATCTAATGGATGTCTCAGTCACACAATATATAATCAACTACAAATCGAAAAAGTTCAACAAAAAAGACAAAACTTTGGCAATTCCTAAGAGTATTAAAATAAATACCCAGTAAAGTCTGTCTTAAAATGTGAAGTGAAACAACTTTGGACATTTTTCTTGGCAGTATCTGCTAAAGCTAAGCTGTTGACCACCAATTTAATTCCTTGGTATATACCCAAGAGCAATATGGATTTCTTAACCAAGAGGTATTAGAATGTTTAAAGAACTATTTTTTTTTCTCTCCCCACTATCTCCCCCTTCCACCACAACGTCCATCCACTCACCCATTATGCTGAATCCAATTCTATTACACTTTACATATGTACTTGTGGGCATCTCCTAAGAACTGGGGTATCCTTTTATATAGCCACACTACAGTGTTTGAATTCAGGAAATCTAACATAATACAATATTTTGGTTTAATATGCCATCCACTTTTTAATTTCACCAATGGTCCTAATCATGTCCATCAAAGCATTATTTTCCCTGATCGATTATCCAATCCAGGATCCGGCATTACAGTTAGTTTTTATCTTCTTTAACTTTTAAGAGTTCATTAGTCATTCTTCGTGTTTTATGAGTGATGTGTTTGAAGAGCTCAGGATTACAGAATGTTCATCAGCATGGCTTTGTCTAAATTTTTTCCTATATTTAGGTTACGCATTTTTGGCAAGAAAACCACAGAAGTGATGCTGTGTTCTCTGCATATGAAGAAGCACATATATATGTTTATCCCTTTATTGGTTATAATAGCTTGGATTAACTGACTAATATGATGTCCACTATGCTTTTGCATTACTATCATTTTCCCTTTGTTATTAATACGGTATGTGTGGGGAAATACTTTAATACTGTAGTTATTCTGTTCTCTAGATTTTCAGGTTTTTGGTATCCATTGAGGATTCTTGCCTGAATTAAAGAAATTGTTGTAAAATGATTTTTCTTTCATTCTCAGCACATTTATTAATTGGCATTTACTGCAAGAACTTTCTTTTATCACTTGAGTATGTATTATTGGTATGAACTAATGGATTTTTTTTTTTTTTTTTTAGTTTGAAGTGTTACAATCTATTTCTGTCCTGTATATAACCAGTGAGTACCCTGTCAAATTGACTTCTGTACATTTCTTCATTTTCTTGGGTGCTTGGCCCTGTTCCAGATTTACCTGTACTTTTTGTAACCCAATCCTAGAAGCAGCCTTTTCTCCAAGTAGTCAGGTTTCTTTTCAAGAAGAATGATATTCTGAAATCCGAATTTTTATTTTTATTTTTTTTTAAAGATTGTATTTATTTGAGAGAGAACAGAGGAAGAGGGAGAGGGAGGAGCAGGCTTCCCACTGAGCAGAGAGCAGAGAGCAGGGCTGGATCCCAGGCCTCCAAGGTCATGACCTGAGCCAAAGGCAGACGCTTAACCAACTGAGACACCCAGGCACCCAGAAATCTAAATGTTAGATGTGCTTGCTGCTGCTTCGATGGCTTTGCTTCTAGGGCCTCTAGGAGACAGGAAGTAAATCCACATCATGAATGCACACTAACATCTCTAATAGCAGTCTAACATTACAGACTTCTTCCTTGTCTTCCCTCACTCCATGTTTGTATCTTCTCCCACTGTGAGGATACCAATATATTACTGATATGCTTATTCTGACAATATACCCATTATAGTTTAAGAATTGCTACACCTATACAACAAAAGTAGAATATTCCTTTGCAGGTTTTTTTGTCTTTAGACTGAAGATATTTAATCAAAATATTGTATTCAAGACTTATGTACACTTTTTATCCTATGTGGTTAAGAATTTGAAATAGAATTGATTTATTTTATTTATATTCAATTTCATTTTTTCTGTCTTTAATTTTACTTTTTGTATATGTAAGCATTTAAAGGATTCAAAAGTCAAACTCTGCAGAAATTTGTCTCTTTGAACCCAATTCCCCCTATCCCTACAGGAAATCAATTTCATTATTTCTGGGTATCCTCTATTATGTGTGTGTGTGTGTGTGTGTGTGTGTGTGTGTATGTACACTTATATATACACACAAACATGCAGATATATAATCCAGTGTGTATATATGTATACACATATGTATACACACTGAAAATAACTCGTTCTCAAAAGATTTTTGTTTTTTTTAGAACTGCATCCGTTGTGTGGATGTACCATAATTTATTCAGCAATGCTCCCATATGTATTGTTTTTCCAGTATTTTACAATTTAAAATAATGAATAATGCATTATGCATATGTTTTAATATTGTTTTATCTTCAAGGAAAATTTTAGGAGTAGAATTTCTTGGTCAGAAAATAAATGCATGGATGCCTGGGTGGGTCAGTGGGTTAAGCCTCTGCCTTTGGCTCAGGCCATGATCTCAGGGTCCTGGGTTCAAGCCCCACATTGGGCTCCTTGCTCAGCAGGGAGCCTGCTTCCCCCTCTATCTCTGCCTGCCTCTCTGCCTACTTGCAATCTCTGTCAAATAAAATCTTTTAAAATTTAAAAAAAAATAAATGCAATGTAATTTTGTTAGAAACCAACATGCCCCCAAAATGGGCACAAAAAGTCATCAGAGAATCCTTGTTGTGATGATGGTAAGTGAACCATAGTTCTCTGAAAACCTCTAGTCTGAGAGATCAGATCATACAGTGCATTTGTAAAGCAAATAATTCAATAGAAATTAACTGTGTTCTTACTGTGTACTAGGGAAATGTTGTAGGTATTGGGGATAAAAAGGAACATTCTAGGAATCCTAAGGGAGCATCCTCACTGAGACCACTTTAGCAAGGACCAGATGGAATTCTGCTCCTCTTACTTCTGAACAGAGTGACTTGAAGTTCGGCAGCACTTCCATGAGCAGGGGTTCCCATTGACAAAGTTTTGTCTTACACAGAATTATCCCCACATCATGTGAGAATCAACACCCAATATACCTGTTGGTAGTATTGAGAAAAGGAACTTGAGTTTGGCAAATTCAAAGTGGAAGGCAAATGAATATAGGTGCAAAAACTCGAACGCAGGACTGACTGACTTCCTGTTGGGAGTCGGTGGGAAGAATGGTAAGAAGGTGAACTTGGGAATCAGGAAGTCCTAAAACTTCAAGTTATAATAATTGAAAGTCACCAAACATTTGGTGGTCTGGACAGAAGGGGTATTTTAAAAGTACATTTCAACTGCCCCCAAACTCTTAAAACTTACTAAAAGTTCGGAAAAGAAAAATTCTAAGATTTGGAAACCAATTGTATACTGCTGCTTATTGAGTATATAAAATTACCATTGGTAAAATGCTACTGATGATGTGTATTTCATGTGTAATTTTCATTATTTTGACAACTATAAAAACTATGAGGACGTTTGCCACCTGAGGGTTTTGTGTGTGTGTGTGTGTGTGTGTGTGTGTGTGTGTGTGTGTGTGTGTTTTGTTTTGTTTTTGTCTAAAAGCTGTTTTTCAACTATACATTTTCTTATCATGAAGTTTTTGGATAAAATTCTCTCACACAGCAGGCATTTTCCTCTAAGGGAACTAGATTTCCGACTTCACAGCCATACCTTATTCAGAGGAGTGTTAATTTAGGCTCTCACTCTTCTAACTCCATCCTCAGATTCCGACAAAATGAAGTTTGGACTATCTGCTCCAGTGGCTGCATAATGGTTATCGTTTGGAGCTGAATATGAGGAAATTCTTTTGAAGCCTTGGTCTAAATACTCCACGAATACTAGAAGTAACCCAATTTGCACTCTATAATTTTGTTGTATTTCAAGCACTATAAAGTGGTATTGTGGAATATAACATTAAAACAGTAATATATACAAGGTGGGATTGGGAGGAAGACAAACCATAAGTGACTCTTAATCTCACAAAACAAACAGAAGGGTTGCTGGGGGGAAGGGGGTATGGGAGAGGAGGGTGGGGTTATGGACACTGGGGAGGGTATGTGCTATGGTGAGTGCTGTGAAGTGTGTAAACTTGGCGATTCACAGACCTGTACCCTGGGGATAAAAGTACATTATATGTTTATAAAAAATTTAAAAAATAAAAAATTAAAAAAAAAAAAACAAAAACAGTAATATATAAACAAGAACAGAAAATATAGAAAATATCTTTTATTCTTGTGCATGACTTTAAATGTTGACATAGGTTTCACTGTGATAGAAGTGTAGATCTTACATGAAATTTTGTTTAGAAATATTGGTCATTAATTTGTAATTTAACAAATCTATTAGGGAAACAAAAATACACATTCTTCTTTAAGAAGATATTGGAACTTTCAGTTTGAAAGAGAATCATACATGAAAACAAAGATAATTCCTATAGTAGTTTAATCCATACTTTATAGTAAACCTAACATCTAACAATTATGAATGTATCTGTTACCTTGAGGTATTATAATTTGACATTAATTTCTGTATTTAACATGAACTATAATTACCAACATTTAGTGAAATGAGTAAGAATTAAAACCTTACGTCTTACTCAGTTTTTAGAATTTTGTAAGACACATTAAATCTGAGAAAAAATAAGTAATGGATTAATGCCCACTAAACTTTTGTCATTATATGAAACGGCTATTTTACTTTGGCAAAACTAATAATGCCATTTTATGACTCTCAGGTATTTCATAAAATTTGTTAGAGCATCAAGAAAATTAAAATGACTCAAATGTGTTTCTAATTTTCCAATGATTCTATCAGATTCCTTTACACTGAATATTCCACTTCATTGTAGAATTTTCTGTATTCCTACTTTATTGTATACACTGACATAAGTGTAAGCAGCATGATGCATTAATGTTTTGAGAAAAAATAAACTCCTCCAAGAAGTCCTAAAAGACAGTTAATTCTGAATCTCTCACCTGTGTACTACTTTCACAGTGATGGTAAACATACCACCCTCTCTTTTAGCTTTAAGAACGCCAGCAATGTTTGTTTTTATGTGATTTGTGCAAATCATACAAAAAGGACAACTAACTCCTATTGGAAATCTTCTAAATTCCAAGCTAACAGAAATTTCATTAATTTCCACATCTTACTTGGATACTTTTTACTTATGCGTTTATTTTATAAGTGATGCTTTGATAGAAATAATAATACAAAGTCTAGCTTCTTAGAGTATTTTTAGTTTGCCAAACTTAACTGCTTTCCCCCAAAATGACACATCTTAACTATGTTCTGCTAATGTTTATCTAAAATCAGCATTTTTCTTAGATGTGGCAACTGTTTAAAGATCTATAATAATTTCTGCAATAGCCAAATATTTTTGCCTAAAGGGTAAGTAGAATTTCAAATATTTATGCCATTACTGTATACTGATAACACTCTACATGCCTTCTGATAGGCTGTGTGCACTTCTTCAAAATCTTCAAACTTCCTCAGAAATAGAGTCCCAAAGAGTCATTTATGTAAAAATTGTTTAATATTTACTAACTTATTACAGAGTGGTTTGCATTTTAATTTTTACTGCATTAGCATTTGGCATTAAGACAGCAGTGGGTCAAGTCTGGCTTTCGTTGCGGAAGGTTCACTGGAGTAGAGTAATCACGACATGGTCATCTCGGCCTTGCCATAGCATCTCTCCTTCGAAGTCAACCAGCCCATGCTTCCTGGCACGCATGAGAATGCCCACCACTTTATCTGAGATACGAACATAGCGGTCAAAGAGATCTCCAAAAGTAACCTGGATCTTGCCATCTCGTCGGTGGCGGGCCATCGTGCGGATGATGAAGCACATGTCCATGATCTCTCTGTAGATGTGCTCCTCAGCTCGCTTGGCCCTTTCCGCCGTTTTGGTTCCCTCCTTGGGACGCCCGTAGCCTTCGTCTCCTTTGTGAAGGCGGGTGGACATGGCCAGCTGATAATCGAATTCCTCACTGAAAGGATTGAGCTTCTGGGATTGTATGTGTTCGTCAGCCCATTGTTGCCATCTCCCTTTCAGGCTGTCCACTTGGCTGTATTTACGTTGGGCTTTGCAGCTGAGTTTCTCTGTAAATCTATTTGCCCTAAAAGGGAGAGAGAATGAAGAATCAAGATCCTGATTCTGAACATCCAAGTGCTGCTTTCTTTTTGTACTTCCTGCACGTAGGCGTCTTTCTGTAAGTGTGATTTTCTTCATTATAAACAATATAATCATAAGACAATAAATTAGAAATGAAAGAAAAATTAGAACAGTCACACCCTTGTTCTTTATTTTTACTTGAGGAGAGCTGACAACGACCATTGTCCTCATTCCTGAAACTCTATTTCAGGAAAAAAATCTTCTTTTCACAAATATAATGTAAATATGAATGTCTTAAAATTATATGTTGATGACATTTTAGCATTGGAATCATATAAATGTTTTAAGGGAAACCACTTTGTATAGGACTTCAGAAACCAGTTATTTCCCCAAAATAAGGCTTATTATAGTAGCATATATACATTGTATTATTCACGTAGGTATATATGTTCATATATAGATTTTTGATGAGAGCATATTTATATTAGTATCAATGATGTGCCACAAATTTTGGAATATCAAGTTGTAAAGATGGAAGACAGCTGCTAGCAATAGTAACCTTTATCGAATACTTTGTGCTGGCATTCTTCTAAATACTTTATATTAATATTCCTACAATCATTTTATGAGACAGGTCTGACTATTCTCACTTCCCAGATGAGGAAGCTGAGGTCAGGGTGGTTAAATTACTCGCTTAAAGTCACAGACCTGGTAAATGATAGTGCTGGGATTTGAACAAGGCCTGTGTGTGTAACTACTGCAAAATACTGCCCTAAACCAGTGACAAAGGTAGAATTCAAACACCCACTGTCTGAGCTGAAGTCAATGTCTCCCCACTGTGCAGGGATGTCTGTCATTCCCACGGATACAGAGTCCAATAAGTAGATGAGTTGTGTTTCACAGCTGTGTGTGTCTTTGCAATGTGGAATGAGCTATTTTCTTATTAAACAACAACAAAACAAAAAACAGCCTTGAAAGTATAGATCGGTAGTGACATGAAGGTACAGGCCAATTTTAAAATGGGTAAAATTTGTCTTTAAAAGATTTCTCTGTCTGTTTTTTTTTTTTTTTTTTAATCTCTAGTCTCCTAGACCCTTTTTCCTAGAATCTCTTTGCCTTTGTGAGTAAAACATCAACCCTGGACTATGGAAAAGTCAGAGATTTGTAGTCCTCAACGTCACAAGCGACCCATCCTTCCTTTTCCCCTGCACTGAGTGGCCTCACGCCTGGAAGCACTGGGACAGGAGATGCAGAGCCTCCTGCAGTTGCAGAGTGAGCGATGTGCCTGAGCTAAGCAGCCCTTTCTTCCAAACTCTCACAAGCTCTATTCAAAATCCAGTTACACGTCCGACGTGGGTATTCCTCACTACCCAATCTCACTTCCTGAAATCTGGTTATCCAAAGGCAGGAAACTCACAGACACACAGACATGGATAGGGAGACACAGGTATTTGTATTAACATTTTCGAAAGAGTCATTAACAGCCACTAGATGGCAAACTTTCACTAATTCCCATGTTTTATGTGTTCAAAACTATTCTTGAGGCATTCTGTTTCATTATTTTGACAGAGCTCAAACTGGGGGTACACCAGATACGTAGAACGCTGCTCTTCTTTGTAGCCACTTGGACAAAAACATATGACAAAGTAAACTGGGAAATAGCATGTAAAAAACTGTACACAGTTACTGCAGTTTTTAAAAGTCACGCATGTATGGGAAAGTGCTAGGAATTATACCATACTGAAATGAGATGGATTTCTCTCAGCCCTGCTGGTCCTCACCATCACCTGCCTCTCCATAGACGGTCCCTGTTTAGCTTCCCAGAGCAGGGGCTGCTTGATCTCATTATCAGATGAGAGCAAACACCTTCTCCCCTTAGAATCATGGCAATCCATGACGAGCATAGTCTTAAATAACGAGCTCAAGGCCATCCCAGCACAACCCAAAGCTCTTAACCTGATTTGAGGCAGGGACATCCTGCTAGAGAAAAGAGTCGAAACATCTCAGAAGAAATTGAGGAGAATGGCATAATTTGTTAACTCATACTTGTGTCTCCCAAATACGGACTACAGTTCCGTCCTGTATAATAAAATGTAAGTTTTAGTAGTTCCCCCTTATTACCAGGCAACTACAGTCTGGAGGCAAATGAACCTCCTTCTAATGAGTCATCGGGTCAATGGTAACCTAGCGCTACATCACCGTGCCTACATCATTCACCTCACTTCATCTCATCACGTATGCATTTTTTTTTCTTTTTCTCCTTCCTTCCTTCCTTTTGCTTCCTTCCTTCCTCTTTCTTTCTTTTAAGAGGGAGAGCACATGAGTGGGGAGGGACAGAGAGAGAGAGAGAGAGAATCCCAAGCAGGCTCCATGCCTAGTGTGGAACCTGACATGGGGCTTGAACTCATAACCCTGAGAGATCATGACCCAAGCAGAAATCAGGAGTCAGACACTTCTATGAGCCACACAGCCTCCCCTCATCACATAGGCCTTTTATCATCTCACACCATCATAGTAAGAGTGAGTAAAGAACAATAGAGAGTGAGTATAGAGTAAGTATAGAGTAAGTACAGAGTATAGAGTAATTATAGACTAAGAACGAGTACAGAACTATAAGGTATTTTGAAAGAGAGACCACATTCACATAACTTTTATTATAGGACACTGTTATGATTGTTCTATTATTATTGTGGTTAAAATTTCTTCCTGTGCCTAATTTATAAATTAAGCTTTTTCATAGACATATATGTATAGGAAAAACCATAGGATATATAGGTTTGATATTTCCTGCATTTTTAAGCATTCACAGAGGTCTTAGAACATATCTCCCCCAGATAAGGGGGAGCTACTGTACATCTTTCCTTTAAGGAACTTCTGGGTGTGCCTGGGTGGCTCAGTCATTAAGTGTCTGCCTTCAGCTCAGGTCATGATCACAGGAGCCTGGCATCAGGCTTCCTGCTCAGCTGGGAGCCTGCTTTTCCCTCTCCCTCTCCTCCTGCTCGTATTCCTTCTCCCGCTGTATCTCTCTGTCAAATAGACAAATAAAATCTTTTTTTAAAAAAAATAAGAAACTTCTGGCCAAGTTGGCATACTTTCCATCTTTTTATTAAGGTATTTATGATACTGTGTATCAGACACTGTTTTAGGATCTTATTGAACATTCAATAATTTTTTGAAAAGTAGCCATTAAAAGACATCTGTGAAGATAATCAGAGTAATACCAATTTTATACGGTAAAATCTAACTATTTAAAATGTGTACACATCAAGATGAGGAAATCAGTGGCATGTGCACAATTGAAAATAATTGTTAGTATCTGGATGGCAGTTGTTTTTTGTTTTGTTTTGTTTTTTGTTTTTTTTAAAAATTATCTTTCCTGTTGGCATCATATTGATTTTATGATTTAAAGAAAGAAAGAAAAAATATTCAAATTAGCCTTCTAAGGTAACTTGTTTAAACTGTATGTTATATGGGCCTCTGATTTCTTGATGTAGGGTTTTTTCCCTCTAATTTGCATTAGGAACTTAAAGTCCCTGAATCTTGAAACCCTATGTCATTAGGAATAGGGTTGAAGTTAGTGAGTTAATAAATCTCTGAGGAAGTGAAGCATTTATCTTTTCAAAATCACCTCCTAAATCTTAATGTCCATTTGTTATATTGTCAAACTGTAATTCCCAAAAAATAGGAGAGAAGAAAAGCAAAGAAATTCGTCTAATAAGCAAGAATTGGAACATAGATTATAAAAAATGAAGTACCAGAAGGAATACCTTAATGTGTATTTGTCTCTATCTTTTAAACATTCTGTATTGTTTTTGTATTTCCAATTTCTAAAAAACCTGAAAGTTCATGCTTAAATCAGGATTAGAATTTTTTTTTAAGACTTTATTTATTTATTTATTTATTTATTTAACAGAGAGAGAGAGAGAGGGAGACAGAGAACACAAGCAGGGCAGGGACAGAGAGAAAGGGAGAGGCAGACTCCCTTTCCATGCAGGGCTGGATTCAGGGCTGGATCCCAGGACCTGAGATCATGACCTGAGCCAAAGACAGTCGCTTAATGATTGAGCCCCCCAGGTAGCCCAGGATTAGAAAATCTTATACCTTAAATATCTTCTTGGTCAATGAACATAAGAAAAAATATACCAGCTAATCCTTTTTTTAATCTTTAAGTAAAAATGTGCATAATAGTTTAGATTGAGCTTTAGGAAGACAGTATAGTATAAATTTATAGAAAGCAGAGCAATATTCAAAGACTGACATCACACCCATATTTTAAGATAGTAGTATTTCATCTAAACTTGGCTTCTTGGTTTCTTCTTTATTAATAAACAAATTTTCTTATAGTAAATCAACAAATATTTCCTCTGTCCAAGTGTGTGCAAAGTAACTAATTGTACTAGACATTATAAGCATTCTAATTGGAAAATGTATGTTCATTCACCGAAACAAATTCAGAAACTTATTTATCTGTTATCATCTGTTATCAAATGACATCAGTTTGAGTATTGCTTTCTCATGTGAATGGGCTTTTCAGCAATTTAATGAGAATACAGGAACTAACTGCATCATAGTTTTATAATTTTGGAATAATAATTATGTGGGTACATTATTTAATATGAATAAACCCCACAGGAAATAAAAATTCTGAAAGGTATATTTCAAACCTAACCAAGTTCTCTGGCACTGGAAATACTCTGGGAGGTGGCCTTCACCTGCATCACTAAATGATGTTTCAAATATCACAGGGCCTGGAGGTGACATTTTCTTTCTATTTATTTATTTGTCAGAGAGAGAGAGAGAAAGAGAGATCACAAACAGGTGAGGGGTTGGGGGGAAGCAGGCTCCCCGTTCATCAAAGAACCCGATGCAGGGCTCCATCCCAGGACCCTGAGACCATGACCTGAGCTGAAGGCTTAACCCTCTGAGCCACCCAGACACCAGGTGACATATTCTGGTCTAAGTCTTGAATCAGCGTGAAGAAAGCAAAGACTTGCTTTCATGGCCCCACCCCCAAAGACTCTCCTAGATAGGGAGCCTTTCTCCTCTTCGCCCAGGGACATTTCTCTGTCAGTAAAGCAAATAATTTCTGCCACCCTCTCCAAATTCCCAGGAAGGTGCTGGGGAGAATCTGCTCCTCTGGTTTGCTTGCTCCTCTCCGCAGGAAGTCTAGCCAGTTTGAGGAGTTTATCAAGCCCTTCACAGGGTCACACTTATCTCTGTCTGCTATCAGTCAGGTTTGAGAGCCAGGCCCTGATTCTTCTTGCCCATTGGTAACTGTCCTCAGACCCATAGAAAGGGGTCCACGCTCTAGAATTGGGGTCAAATAGCAGAAAGCTGTACTTTGGCTCTATTTCTAGCAAAATCCTTCAATATAGTTGTACCCAGATCTTACACTTACGGTGTTATTGGGATTCCATTAATTAAGCTGACACTTTGATCTCCATTTTCGTTTTCTTGAGCCCATTCTCTGCTGAGAGAATCAGTCTAACAGAGTGGTTAAGAACATAAGCTCTGTCATCAGCCTTCCCAACTCAATCACGTACTAACTCTATGACTTGAATATATTTCTTAGTGTCTCTCTGTGTCAATTCCCTTTTCTATAACATGGCATTCTTATTACCCACTATTACTATTTTTGCTGAGTGTAACGTGGGGAGGATGAATGTGTGATTGGCACTTTAATATTGTGCCATTACTGTATGGCAGAGGGAGGCAGTTTCTTTTGTCTAAAGGAGCTGGACCAAACAAGTCTTGTAACGACACAATCAAAACATTCAACATTTTAAAAATAAAGCATTAAATAGAAACCATTTTCATAGTTAAACCCAGTTAGCTAAACTGTAAGTAAAGAATATCTCTACTTTTTGCCAAACTTGACTTTTTTTTTTAAATCCATAGAACATCTTCACCACCAAAAAACCTCTCTTTCCTTCTTCTTAAACATTCATGATACATAATTTTCTCCCTATTGGTGGATATGGGTCAAGAATGGTGCTTAGAATGAAAAATAAACGAACAGAATCTCCTTTCACACGGGCTTAGTCAATAATGTCACGATCATTTCTCAAGCAGCATTTGAGAGTCCCATCAGGCTTGTGCTGAAGCTTCCTGGGCACAGCTAGGGTTACTGCTGACACCAAGCGATGTTGTTTCTGTGTACGACATTCTGGTACCCTATGTTCTTCAAGACTAAGAGGAACTAAAGGAGGAAAGAGGCGATTTAATCCCAATCCTCTGCCCCAACCCTGAGGACCAATCTCCTAGTATCCTGTAGGGCTGGGATCACAAGAAATGGTCCCCTGTGTTATAATGTGTACAAATTATTAAGGAGTTCCTCTGGGTCCATTGCTTTGCATAATCAATATCAAAATAACTGTATAAGCTACATCTATTTTTTTTTTAGGTGAGGACAAAGATACAGGATTTGCCAAAGTAACCATGATTCAAACCTAATTGTCTCTCATGCAAAACTTATACACCTCTCCATCACACTAAGAAGGTGTCCATGTACATGTTTGATTTTAGGAACCTGAGAAGGGTCCTGTATGTGAGTCTCTACGTCCAGTTTAGAGTGTGGTGAAGAGAGCTGGGTCAAGAGCCAGAATGCCTGAGTTCAAATCCCATAGGCTATAAAATCTTATCCAGATTTTCTACTGTGACTTTATCTTATGCTCCATCTATCAAATGTGGAGAATACTTAGACCTGCCCATGAGAACATGGTGAGGATTAAATGAATAAACATAGAAAGAAACAGAGAAAGTGCCCAAGAGGACTACATGCATTTCAGACTGTCTCCAGTCGTCCACTTCTGACATGGAGCCGATCCGAACCACGCTGACAGAAGATCTTCTTTGTGCCATCCTCAATCTTTATTCTGCTGGGTTCTATTGTTTCATGTCTAGCAAGTGCACACACATACACGTACACACACACACACACACACACACCCAAATCCACAAGGCCAGAATCAGACGACGGTTCCATATTTCCTGGTAAAATAATTATTTCTAATTATGAATTTCTGTATTAATGTAAGTAGAGCACAAATCCAGATCTCTCCACAGCACCCTCAAGGCACCAAGGGATAGTTAGCACCATGTCTGTTTCAAAACACGGCATGTGGAGACAAGCACAGCTCAGCTTTGTCACTAACTTGCTAGGTAAAACCTCCCCTCTGAGCTTTAGTGCTCCCATCCCTAAATTGGGATAATAATCCCTGCTTCATCAGATAGTGACAGAGAAAAGGACAGAGCATGTTAGCCATCTGTGGCGTGCACTAAACGTGTAAGCATTATTACAATTATCTAGATTTGCTATTTCATGTTTCTTAAAAGCATGTGATGTCATAGTTCTAATTCTTTCAAAACACCTTTCAAGTCACAAACTGTGTGACAGGTTTTGTCAAATTAGGTGTCAGTTTTGTTCTTTACTTTCTGATTGTTTCATAAAGTTTAAGAAGCACACCTACATGACTAATATTTCCAAAGGGAGTCATCAGATCAGAGGCTTTTCACATATTTTGATAGTCCATAGTTGTGGAGTGAGATATCCTGACTTTCTATTACGTGGAGGTAGAGTTACTGTCTTAAAAGGAAATACGTGGGTTTTTTTTGTCTGAATAAATGTATCAGTTTGGCTCAGCCTCTGTTGGGGGGGTATGTGTATTTGACATCTAAATGTCTTAAAATCGTGGTATTTTAATGACCTAGCTTTAATAGCATTTCTGTCATTGTTTACAAACAGTACAAACGTCTGAAAGTTTGAAAAATATAAAAACGAATACAAATAGTAGAATCTATGTGAATAATAACAGCTTTTATACGTGGAGCATAGGGAGCAGGTACTCTGCTGAATTCTTGGCAGCCTTAATCTTTACTTTTTCCAAAACAATAGAATTTATCTCAAAATTTTACTTTTGCTATCATTTTACAAAGGAGGAAATGGGCTTAGAAAAATAACCAGTTCATGTGTGAGACAGAGAGAGAGGAGAACATTTAGGATCTACTCTCTCAGCCACTTTTGAGTATATAATATTATCAACTACTGTTAGAGCAGAGCTGGAACTTGAACGTGGGTCTAACTTCAGAGCCTACTCTCAAGTTAGATGGCAGCCTCCCAGTGGTTTACAGGGTCCTAGAGACCAGTGTCCCACGGGCACGGGACAGGGTCCCCTGTCACCACAGGGGACATGTGGGTAGACGTGTCCCCTGATAATGCTATAGACTGGTTTGAGACAAGGGAAAGATTTGCCCAGTCTTAGTCTACCAGCAAGCACATTTTCTGTGGAGAAATAACCCAATTTGCTACTTGTCCTAGACTTTATTTTAAAAATATACCCAATGCAGGCATCCTTCTCTGGTGGCTTCATCTTTGTTGAAGCTAAAACTGGAGTATTCAGTTCAAAACATAAGGAAGAAACAGGAAAGTACAGGCCCTTGATCCCGAGGTCCATGTTCAGCTTGGCATTGCCCCTTTGGCCCAGAGGCAGAGCCTTCCCCACAGGACCTTGCCACCTGCCTACTTTTGAAGATTCTCATTCTAACTTTGGGAGCACTTCCCTGCTCTCTCAGTCCCCATGGCTCGTTGGGGCTCAGAGGCAGTATAGGCAGCCGAAGGGGGGCATTCACTTACTGGGAAGGCAAGGGGCGTTTGATTCTGGTGGTGGCCACCTGCGCTCCATCCTGCTCGGGCCTCTCCTCGGTCTCCCCTCCATAGCCGCTGTCCTCTGTGTCGATGCTGTCGCTCCTCCACTTGGGCTCCTCCTGTTCCATCTCTTTCCAGCCTTTGGTCAGCTCGGATACCAGGTTGGCACATTTCCTCCTCCGTGTCGGGGAGCCATGGCTGTGGAGGATTCTGTCAATGTCATGTTCTGGGTGCCCGGCTCCAGGAATGTCGCCGTCTTCGTATCGGTGGCTCAGGTGGCCCACATCCCCTCCTCTCTCATAAGCTTTGCTGACAACTGTTTTGGTCACCTCTTTCCTTTTGATAGGAGAGACTTCGGTGGCTCCCTCTGAACTTTGTCCATCTCCATGTCCCTCTGACTTTTGGGAGGGGGATTTTGGGGTGTCCTGAGCTTGCTGGTGGAGAGTGGGGTTGACCACTGACTTAGGGGCTTGGGGTGCGTCCTGGGTCTCTCCTGGCTGCCAACCTGTGGGCTCTTGGGCCTGCCTGGTGCTGTTCTCATTTGCCCACTGCTGCCAACCTCGGGCCAAGCTGATCACCAGGGTGGCTGTGCGTACCTTCCGGAGGGCACGTTTGGCTGGGGCCTCCTCTCTTTCCTTTTCTCCCGGAGCCATGCCACCCGTGTCCTCTCTGCCTGTAGCCTGGGCACTGGCTAACATGAGTACAAACCTGGGGAGTGCCTGAGATTTAAATAGAAGCAGGGTGTGAGGGTGGGTGGGGAAGAGTTTGGTGACGGTGGAAACTATGTTAAACATTTCTTGCCAAGATGTGGTGCCTTCCCCTGAAGGCGTGTGTGCTTTTTTTAAACCCTGACGTCTCCAGTTTCATCACAGCAGAGGAATATCTCTGCTGCTAAAGGACAGTGATATGCGCTCCCTTTCTTCTCGAGTGCCAGAGTGGAAATTACTAGATTTGATCATGTGCTCAGCCTTATGTTCTTCCTGACCTTAAAATATGGTCCTACCATTTATAGGAGCATAAAATATGAGCACAAATTGTGCTAGGAATATTATAGGCTTGTTCTCATTTAAATCTCAATATAGCTCTTAATTAAGTCCCATTTTATAGCAGAGTACAATGAAATCAAACTTCCTACAGCTAATAATATCTGTAATTCAAACCCAGATCTGTCCGATTCAAAACTCATGTTGTTTATTCCAGTTATCAAATATCCAAAGTTCCCTTTTTCTTTGGTTGTCACTGCTATTCAATAGAGACCTTAGAATCACCTCATCCAACCTTCATTTTCCAGATGGGAAAACTGAGGCCCAGATAAGGGGAAGACAAGGGCCAGGTTTTCTGGTCCCAAGAATGAATTGTTACATAGAGAGGTTATTTTGATAAACAAGATAATGGTCAAAATTTTGGTCCAATTTAAAGTCTTTGAGACCTACACACATGTTGAATTTCATAGATTATTATTAGTATAAATATTCTCAAATGTTTTGAAAAAATATTTTGTTTAAAAAAAAAACACCATTTAATGACAAAATAAGTGAATGCTGTCAGAGCACACTTGACCTTTGGTTTTCAATTATACACCCTACTTTTACAGGCCTTTGGGTTCATGCCGAAAAAGCCATTCATTCAATTCTCAGAATAAAGATTGAAATATCGTTTTAAAAAAGGACTGAATAGGTCATTTGGAGAGAAAATGAACTATATAGGAGGTGTGCTAAACTAGATAAAATTGCTCAGGACTCAGTGCTGAATAATTGTTTAAAGTAAGACAATAGAATTTCTTTTCACAAACAGTTCTGTGACTTTGAACTGTGTCCTTTCCTCTAATCAATATTGATGGAGAGCTGCTGTCTAAGAGCATAAAAACTCCACCAAAGATAGTTAATTCCAATGATGAAACAACTTCATTTAAAAAATATGCTGATGTCAGTTTTTCGTCATGTAGGTCATTTACCTCCTAAAATTAAAACAATTTGGGAGATGATTTAATACTCTATCTAGAAATCTGTCAGATGAATACTCTGAGTTCAACAGCATCTGATAATGTTAACTGAAAAAAAAAAAATCCTTCTTGATTAAGAGGAAATTAGATCACAAGGAAAGAAAACTCATACAAATAAAGATTTAAATCTGAGTCTGAAATTTCTGGCACACTTTCTTGGAATGTAGATGTGCTGCAGACTGTTTGTTACTCTTAGATTCCCTTCATCCCACACGGAAGGCCTTGGGAGGGAGTGGGGTTCTTTAGAGATACCCATGAACTTAGTCCAGGACAATTTACAACTATCCAAGGAATTTTTCTTCTTCCCTGTGCATACGTGCTCCATATTCAATTCTGATAGAGGGAGATGAAGTGGAGATAGCAAAATGTTATTGGAGTCTCGATATTAACAGGCATTGCAGTCCACTGCCTAGGGCTTGGGACTGTCAGCAGATGGTCTTGGCAAAAAATTGAGACAGCTCCTAACCATCTGGTCATTCCTTCTGAGATTTCACTTCCATGGCAACTGTGGTTCTTCATTCCTACTTCTCCAGAAGAGTGTGTAAAATCTGTTTCCTTCTCATGTCTACTTTGGGCATTCCTTCCCTAAAGCCAGGTCTGTATATTACCTCTGTACATTTTATTAGTTTTTTTTTAAACTTTATATTTTTAGATTTATTTATTTGAGAGAGAGAGAGGGAGAAAGCATGAGTTGGGGAGAGGTAGTGGGAGGGGGAGAAGCAGGCTCACTGCTCAGGCAGAGCTTGTGGCAGGGGTTAGGGGGACTCAATCTCAGGACCCTGGGATCATGACCCGAGCTAAAGGCAGATGCTTAACTGACTGAACCACTGGGCTCCCCACTACTGTACATTTTAAAAGAAATGTTCTATCTTCTTTCTCAACCTAGATCTAGATTCTTAGGAGTTCAGTATTCTTCTATTTTTTACTTTTTAAGATTTTATTTGTTCATTTGACACAGAGAGAATTAGCACAAATAGGGGAAGCAGTCGGCAGAAGGAGAGGGAGAAGCAGGCTCCCCCTTGAACAGGGAGCCCGATGTGGGGCTCAATCTCAGGACCCCGGGACCATGACCTGAGCCAAAGGCAGACACTTAATGACTGAGCCACCCAGGCACCCCTGTATTCTTCTATTTTAATAGAAGGTGCAAAAGAAATGAAAATGGAATCTCAAAGATAAAGATATTGTGAAATAAGTAGTTTACAATGTGAATTTCTTATGAAAACATGAGATTAGAAACTATAGGTGAAGGGGCCGAGCTGTTTAATGAAATAATTATCACCTAAGAAATTTGTCATAAGTGTGAAAGTGTTTTGAAAAAATATTAGTTTTGGGGTGTCTGGGTGACTCAGTCAGTTAAGCTTCTGCCCTCAGCTCAGGTCATGAGCTCAGGGTCCTGGGATCAAGGCCCACATTAGGCTCCTTGTTTGGTGGGAAGCCTCTTCTCCTTCTCCCTCTGCCTGCCAGCCCCCAACCCCACTTATTCTCTCTCTCTCTCTGTCAAATAGATAAAATCTTTTTTAAAAATATTAGTTTTTACTTGATTGATATGGGCAATACTGAAGAGGGGAAGGCATTGAATCTATAGACTTCTTTGCATAATGCACTGAGAAGTAGGGCCAACCCTCATCATCAGCTGTATACTCTTACTAAAAAGACTTCAGAAACCTTCATTTTCTCAAAGCTCATCTGAAACAATAATACCATTGATCCTTTCTACATAAAGTAGTAGTTCCTTTATTAGTTTATGTTCACAAAGTGGGTATAAAAAGACTTTAATAAAGGACAAAAAGAGCTTCTGATTTCAACTGAATTTACTCAGTGTTCATGGAATGTATGGGATGGGTGAAACATGATGGGAGGCAATGTGAGAGAGGGTAGAAAGCTGAACAAAACAGAACCTACTTTCAAGGTTTTCCCAATCTACCCAGAAGAAGACAGACATAACAGCTTTAATAGTGTGGGGAGGGCTACATTAGAACTAGAAATAAAGCTTTATGGGATCATTGAACAAAGGGTGACTGATGTTATTGGAAGAACCTCACAAAAATGGTGATCTTTTTCCTGTTTGGGTTTTTTGATTTTTGTTTTTTTTTTTTTTAAATAAAGAGAACCTAGCAGGTGGATACAGGGTACTCTGATCTGAAGAAACAAAGGTACAGAGGCATGAGGATACGTGATACACTTAGAGACCCTCCAGCCACCTGGAGTAGAGATCACAAACTCAAATGCCTGCGGGTCATATGGGTCACTCAAATGTGTGAGATGAGCTGGGTTGGGATGCAAGATAGGGTGGTGAGGACAAGGAGGAACTGGTGAAATAATGTTTCAAGAGAGGGAAGAAATGTGGATTTTTGCAAAAACTCTCCCAATTATTTAAATGGTGACAGTTAATACCCACAAACACACACATACATATGTTCACACACAGTAGTACTGGGTGGGCCAACATGACGTGGCATGTCTTTGGATAAGATTGTTTGTGGGCCCCAGTTTATGAATTCGGAGAAGAGCATACAGTGTCCATGGGGTAAAGATAAGGGACTAGGGAGCAGTACGACAGGCCTCTGGGGAATTAAGTTGGAGCTACATTGTGAACAACACCTTGCTCTGGAATCAGTGTTTCATCATATGGGGCTCATTGTATCACTGAAGTATTCTAAGCCCAGTACACTCTCAAATTTGCATTACCAAGTGATCCAATCTAGAACCAGTAAAGTGGGGTTTGGATTTAAGAAGATGAAACTAGGATAGGGAGACAGTTTACAGGGGTTACTAAAATAATCTCAGGAAGAACCAAAGGAGGATCTGAAAGATTTGAGAGCCACTGAGGAGGAACATCTAAAGGATGGAGAGACCACCTAGTTGTGTGGGTAACAGGTGTCAAGAATGCGCTAGAGATTTCAATTTAAATGATGGGTGTGAGGAAGTGCCATTAGCTGGGAAAGAACAGAAAATGAGGAGGATTTGTGCTAGAAGGAAAGGCTTCCATCCTGAAGTAAGGAAGCTCTGTGGCATGCCTGTGGAGATGCTGAGTCCTGAGTAACCAGGAACACAGACTCTGTGGTCAAGCAGAAGCCAGTGGAAATCTGGGCTCTTCTGGTGAGCAGGGTGACCTGGGCTATGTTAGTTGATTTCTCTCTGATTCTGTTTCTCCAACTGTAAGATGAGTATTATCAGAGCATCTACCTCATAAGGTCAGGGTGAGGATTGAATGAGTTCACACCTGTGAAGCACTAACAGCACACCCAGCATGTGTAGGTGCTTTATATGTGGCTATTGTTATTCATACCTGGACGTTGAGTCATGGGGTTAGAAAGTTCAAGCTCCTTAAATAATTCTGTTTGATGAAAGATAGGATTAATACCGCACACATGGCAGGGGTGAGTCTTCAGAGCGGAGGGTCAATTGGGGTCACTTGTAGGGGTTGGAGGCTGCAAAAGAAAGCTTATTTATAGCGTTTTATTTTAAGGTAATTTATAGTGAGGCTTTTAAAGCAGCGTCTAAAAGGTTTCCCTCAGCATGAGGAGGGTCAGATGAGGTCTCAGTTATGTGCTAGCGATAACTCTGTTGAGTGCAGACTCTTTCCTGAAACCTCCTGGAATACAGAGCTCTGAGGTTTACAATCACTGAGAATCACTTTAGAATCTTAAATCACATTGGGATCACCTGTGGGGTTTCAAAAACTACAGACGGGAAAGTGATCTGGAGACAGGTCTTGGGTGGAGTTCTGGCACTGCCTTCACCTAACATAGCTTCAGGGTTGAGAACCACCGTCGTAGATTCTAGTGAACTGTGGGTCAGGCAGAGACTCACCATGTAGGTTTTAAGAGTGTAGTGACGAGTAGCCCATGTACCGGGTTCAAGCAGATTGGTTTTTGGATCTGGGTCTTCTTTCAGAATCTCTGTACCTTTGCGGAGTTAGTTGATTTGTCTGAGAGTCAGTTGCCTTGTCTGAAAATGGCAATGTTGACTTCCCCTGTGTTGTCATTGTGTTTATAGGCAGTTAGCCTACTGCCCAGTACACTGTCTAAGAGCACCACATGGAAGCTATTTGTATTGTCATTTATACTGTTATTGAGGATTATGATGCCATCTTCTAAACAATAACCTAGATTCATAGACTACATTTCAAACCTCGTATGAATAATGAAGTATATGCTTTTACATTGTAGACAATAACAAGTTATATATATTCCCAAAGACCAAAGAAAATTTCAAAGAACAAATGTGACAAAACCCATTACCAAACTATAGTTACATTAACTTAATTCAGAAAACAAACATGTAAATGATTATTATATCTATTTAAATCTGAATAATATTGGTATTTATTCCACCTTAAAAAATACAATCTCTTGGGCCCTTATTCAATCCATTCCTCCACTCCCCTTAACAGTAAAACTTTTTGGAAGAATTGTATATATTGCCTGTCTCCAATTCTGTCTCCTGTTTTCTCTTGAACCCAATCCAAACATATCTTACCTTCACAATGTATTAAAACTACCCTTGTCCTGTTACCAATACCTTCCAAATTATGCAATCTAATAATCAATTATTGGTTCTGAAAGTACTTGTTCTAGCTCAACATTTGACACATTAGAATAGTTACTCCTCCTTCAGATGTTTTCTTCACTTGACACATGGAACAAAACTCTCTAGATTTTCTTCCTGCATCACTGGTTGCCCCCTCTTAATCTCCTTTGCTGGTAACTTTCTCTCCTCCCCCAGCTTCTTCACATTGGACTATACAAAACTGGGTTCTCATCACTGTTCAATATATACTCACTTCCTTGGTGATCTCAAGGGTTTGAATGCCATCTCTATCTATGCCCATCCTCTATGCCCATCCTGACCTATCCCTTATACTCCAGGCATATACACTCAGCAACCTGGTATTCATGTTCATTGGATGTCTGCCTAATAGTTAGCTCAATCCTAATGTGTACAAAACTGAGTACACATCTCGAACTTGAGTTTCTCTCTCTCTCTTTTTTAAGATTTTATTTATTTATTTGACAGACAGATCACAAGTAGGCAGAGAGGCAGGCAGAGAGAGAGGAGGAAGCAGGCTCCCAGCTGAGCAGAGAGCCCGATGTGGGGCTCGATCCCAGGACACTGGGATCATGACCTGAGCCGAAGGCAGAGGCTTTAACCCACTGAGTCACCCAGGTGCCCCTCCAACTTGAGTTTCTCACAGTATTCATCTTTTCAGCTCAAAATTAACTTTGTTCTACCAGTTGCTCAGGCCAAGAGACCTGAAGTAATCTGACTCCTTCTCTTTTCTCGTATCTCACATCCAGTTCCCTAGTATATCCAGTTGGATACACCTTGAAAAGTATCCAGAATTTCACCACTTCACATCATTTTTATCATTTGAGGATAGAAAGGTAAATAGTCAGGGCCAGGTTGTGGAGGCACTTGAAAGCTCTGATAAGAAATGTAGTTTCAATTCTAATATTATAAAGTTTTTACCTGAAGAATGGCATGATTAAAATTTTTAACAAATTCACTTTGTTGGTGGTATGGAGGATAGATTCAAGGGTAGGGTGTGGGCAAGAATAGAGGTTCAGGATTTTTTTTTTTTCTAGTCCAAAGGAAGTTCTGTACCACAAGAGCAAGATTTTGGGGGTTGGGGTGGAGGGATGGGTCTGTGGCTTTCCCCCCACACCATTTAAGCCCTTCTAACTCAGAAATTTCAGTTAGTCTTGTTAATTCCAAACTAGGCAGACCGGGATTGTTTCCACCATTAGAAGTGGGAGACGGGAGAGGTGACCTCATCTTCCCAATATGGTTACCATGTTGACTCTGCCAAATTCCAGCCAATGGGCAGATGCTTCACTGTCTTTTCCACCAACTATGTGCCCTCTCCCTTCCCTAGTATCCTGATTCACAAATCCAAACTGGGGGTTTGTGGCTCAAGGCCAAGTGCAAGGGCGCTGGGAAGAGTCTATAGGAGAGTAGTACAAGTAAGAGATGATTGAAACCTACTCCAAGATGGCAGCAGTGGACAAGAGGGCATAAGTACTTCAGGTGAAATGAGGAAGTAGAATTGATATAAATTGGTCACCATGAGAAGTTACATGTGAAAGAAATAAAGGCATTTAGATAAACTTGGGCATTCTGGCTTGGGTTCTTACATAGATGGCTTCATTCACTAAGAATGGAGCTACAAGAGGCATAGACTTGGGAATTGGACAAATACTATATTAAATTTTGGCTATATTGGAGATTCCTCCAGGCTTTGATTCAGAAGGTAGTGATTGGAGCTCAGGAGAAAGATCCGAACTCATACCGATTAGGGCATCATTTTGGCTCATGGAGATTACATTCTACCAAGTCACAGAGCTAAGAAGAGTTAGAACAGGATCAAATTCAGGCCCTCTGGCTTAAGAGTCAGCGCTGCTAATGACTATGTTCTAACACAAATTATTTCTCTACTCCTTGCTTTCCACCCCCACCTTGAAACTCAAGACTTCACAATCTTGTGACACCACCCTCTAAACAAGCTTCTTAAGGAGGTCTATATATAGTTTCTTAGCCCTGACTATCTAGGTGATCCTGTAAAACTTTCCTTTCCTTAATAGCCAAGTGTCTTTATGTGACCTGGTGGGGTCACATAGTTAGCTAACTAACTTTATGGTGGTAATAATTTCACAAAAAAAAAAAAAAAAGTATATCAAACAATATGTTGTATACCTTAAACTTACACAATGTTACATGTCAATTATATTTCAATAAAGAAGAAAAAAGTGTATTTAAAAGGTAGTCTCTGCTCCTTAGTTTGTGACCTTTTGTTCACATCTCAACTCTTTCAACTCACAATTCTAGTTTCTTTCCACAAACTTAATTTATTCAAAGTCACAGATGAATTCCTCATTACCAAATCTAAGGGAGAGTTTTGGTTTTCACTTTTTTAAGCTTTCTATAGAGCACTGATAATCTTATATACATCCTCTTCTGTGCTTGTGTGTGTGTGTGTGTGTGTGTGTGTGTGTGTGTAAATGTGTAGGTATTGAGGGAAAGAGAGAGAAAGCCATGACAGAAAGATAAAGTTTAGAAAATCAGAAGGAAATAAGTAATCATACCACATACACAAAGCTCATCTACAGACATACATTTTTTATACAATCTACTCCCAATCCTGAAAATTTGTGCTGGAAAGTTTCAGGGAAGAGCTGTTATTTTGAGGAAAAGAAAATTTCTGAGGTAGCTTATTGAACATGGCTTTTTATGCTAGGCTACCCCCTCTCTGGTAGTCATCTAAAACCAAAAGGGAAAACAACAACAACAACAACAACAAAACAAAAACAAAGAAAACTCTCGAACTCTATCTTCAGTTAAATAGAAAACAAATAGGGTGTCTGGGTGGCTCGGTGATTTAAAGCCTCTGCCTTTGGCTCAGGTCATGATCTCAGGGTCCTGGAATTGAGCCCTGCATTGGGATGGGGGGGTGGGTCTCTGCTCAGCAGAGAGCCTGCTCTCCCCGCACCTGCCTCTCTGCCTCCTTGTGATCTCTGTCCAATAAATAAATAAAATCTTTTAAAAAATCCATTAAAAAATAGGAAACAGATAACCCACAGACTCTGACATATGTATAATTACTGCTAAAATAGGCAAGATTGGTTAGAGTCTACTGAGCAGGAAGTCAAGACAGATACTTAGAAGGTAGATTGCAGAAAGATTAGGTGAAAACACATTTTCTGAAAGGAAAGGCTTTACCCTCTAGTAGAAAACTGCATGACTTGTTTGCTATAGTGAGTGGGAAAATCTGGTCTCAGAAATGGCAATAAAAATCCTATCAACACTTTGAAAAGCAATGGATTTAAAGAAGCAGAGGTAGTAAGGTTGCATAGAGAATTACATGGATGCACTGTACTTGCAGGGAATGGTCAATCTTTGTGGTAGCAAAAGAGATTGGACACTGGGACACTACTCTGGTCTTCTCTCCTCACGGGAGCTTTCTTAAATGCCTAGTCTAGAAAACTTCAACTTACTGATGTAAGAAGAGTTTTAAATAAGCACAATATCAACCTAAACACACTTTTAGAGAAACATGTAGAAAAGTACAGTAAACCTATTAACAAAGAAGATTCAAGAGGAAAAAGTTGTCACAAAACAGATGAAAAATGTGAAAATTTGCCATAAATTTAAAGACAAAGAAACATCTTTGAAGAAGAAGGGAGAGTACAAAGCAGATACAAAAATCTATGGGCAAAGTGGAAAAACACTAATCAATGACAAAAAAAAGTTTTGACAAAGGTGCTAGAGGTAGTAAAATGGGAGTGGAAGACATAAATCTGTTTTATTTATTTATTTTTTTTTTAAAGATTTTATTTATTTATTTGAGAGAGAGACAGTGAGAGAGAGCATGAGAGAGGAGAAGGTCAGAGAGCGAAGCAGACTCCCCATGGAGCTGGGAGCCTGATGCGGGACTCGATCCCGGGACTCCGGGATCATGACCTGAGCCGAAGGCAGTCGTCCAACCAACTGAGCCACCCAGGTGTCCCATAAATCTGTTTTATTGACAAAGACTGTGAAAGTGTACTTGGAAAGCACAAGAGTGAAATAAAATATTTGTAAATGAATAAGAATTCAGTAGGATGGTGATGTAGATAATTATTATGCAGAAAAAACCATCATGTATGCATTTAACAATCATTTAGAAGCTATAATGAGAGAAATTAGCCATTTATAATAACAATAAAGATAAAATATCTATGCATAAACTTACAAATAAATATGCAAAACTTATGTACCTTAAAGTACTCCTCAAAGGCACAAAATACAACTGAATAAAGAAAAGATAAAACCACAGTTGGATATGCCATTTATAGAAACAGCCCAAGTGTCCATGGACTGACAGCTGGATAAAGAAGATATGGCATATATATACAAGGGGATATTATTCAGCCATAAGAAATAATGAAATCTTGCCATTGCAAGGACAAGGATGAAACTAGAGGGTATTATATAAGTGAAATAAGTCAGAGAAAGACAAGTACCATATGATTTCACCCATATGAGGAATTTAAGAAACAAAACAAATGAGCAAAGGGACAAAGAGAGAGAGAGAGAGAGAGAGAGAGAGAGGCAAACCAAAAAACAGACTCTTAAATATAGAGAACAAGCTGATGGTTACCAAAATGGCGGTGGGTAGGGAGATGAGTTAATTAGGTGATCGGGATTGAAGAGTGCACTTGCTGTGATGAAGCAAGTGTTGAATCACTATATTGTGCACCTGAAAGTAATATTATACTGTAGGTTGAGTAACTGGAGTTTAAATAAACTTAAAAAAAATTAAAAAAACCCACAATCTTAGATAGAAAGATTTTATGTAATTTCTATGGTAAATTTAATTCTATTCCAATAATTTAATTTTTTTCTCTCTTTAGAAGGAGACAAACTGATTCTACAGATCATATGAAAATTAAACAATCAAGAATTGGGGTGCCTGGGTGGTGCAGTCAGTTGAGTGTCCAACTCTGGGTTTAAGCTCTGGTGGTGATCCCAGGGTCATGAGACTGAGCCTCATAACTGGCTCTATGCTCAGCAAGGAGCCTGCCTAAGACTCTCTCCTTCCCCTATCTCCCCTTCTCTTTCAAAAATAAATAAATCTTAAAAAAAAAAATATACAGGAGAACACTGAAATAAAAAAGAGAGAGACTTCAATTATTAAATAAGATTGTATTGACATGAACTGACAAACAGAACTGCTGGAGCAGAATAGGAAATACACCCAACTACGTAAGAAATTAATACATGATATGGGTGTTAGATCAGGAGGGGAAAAATAAGCTATTCAAAAGGTGGTGATGAAAAAGTAAGGGGGGCATCTGGGGAAAAAGTTGGATTCATCCTTCATACTGTGCACTGAATACATTCTAAACAGATCAAAGACTTAAGTGTAAAAAACAAAACCATACTAGAAGAAAATGAGAACAATGTTTTATAAATTTGTGGTGAGGATAATCTTTTGAAATAGTGCTCAAAACCCAGAAGCTATAAAGAAAAATATCAATAAACATTACTACACTGAAAAAATTATGCAAGAAAAAAAATACAAATAAAAGAGAAACAGCTATAGATGAAATCAAAAGACAACATACAGGAAGAAATATTTGCAACTCTAAAACAGAATAATCTCCCTAGTCTATAAAAAACACATACTTCCCAGTAGGAAATTGGGCAAAATTTGAAGAAAGAGGTAATTGGAAAAGAAATGCAAATGGCTCCTAAATACACCCTTATTCATAGGACACAAATTGAAATTTAAAATTACATGGGATTATCACTTTTCTGGCAAATGCAATGGCCAGAACACTTAAATATAAAAAACATTTTATGGTACACTGTTGGTCACATATGGGAAATCCAGAACTCTCTTTCACTGTTGTCGGGAGGTATATATCAGGAGGGCCGTTGGCAATATTTGTTAAAACCACTCATTCATATAGCTTTGACCCAGAAATTCCTCTTCTGGGAAATTATCCAAGAGAGCCAAATCATATTTGTACAAAGTTATGCATTACCACATTTTTCAGGACAGTGAAGGATCAAAAACAACCTAAATGTCCATCATAAGGAAACAATTAAATTCATTATTGTATCCACCCAAATAAGGATGTTCTCATCAGTAGTACAAAAATCTATAAACAGGGAAACTTTCCGGTCAAGACAATTATCTGATAAAAATCTTCAAGATACATTAAACAAAAAAAAATCAAGATACGGTAGACTAGATTGTTTTTTTGTTCTCAGGAAAAGGAGAAAATAAGTGCTATGTTCCAAGTTTGCTCTCATATCCACAAACTCTAGAAGCTTTCAGAAAACTCTAATTACAAACGTGGTTCGGAGAGAGAGAATTGCTTGGCTGATGTCCCTTCCAGTTTTTGATCGAGTCTGGCCTTCTCAGGGAGGTGTGCCTCAACTTCTCAGCGCAGCCCAGTGTGAAGGCCATGGAGACAACGGTCTTGCCTGCATTGTTTACTGATACACCCCAAGCACTGAGAACAGGGCACAGAACAGGCACCAACAAATATTTAGTCAGTGAATCGATGGGCAATGAGGGAGGGAGACCCGGCTGCATATCTTTGCGTTTTTGTTTTTTGTTTTTTTAAATAAATTTACTTCAAAAGTAAATTAAAAATAAAACAAGAGTGAATAGTAAGAGGGCCTTGAATTTTATTTCTATTTTGTCCATTTCAGATTTTATAGGAATTTCCATTTCCTAGGGAATGTCCGTTTCCACGACTACGTTTTGATTAGGCAAGGCTGAAAACATTTGGTAGCTCTGAATCTCCCCCAGGGTCACAGCTACATCCCCCAGATGATGGCAGGACTTCCGGTCCCACCCTTCTCCTCCTCCGTCCTGCAGGAGAGCCGCGCGCACGCGCAGGCACAGCGCACACGCACGCACAGCGCACACGCGCACGCACAGTGCACGCAGCACGCAGACGCGACTGCGTGTGCTTGTGGCCCCTTTAGAAGGGCTGGACTTGCCAGCGTCACGCTGCGGGCTCTCAGAGGGTTTCAGGCTTACCGCAGGCTACTTGCTACACTTCCAGCTCTTTCTGTGCTTCCATTCGGTGAAGATTCGTTAAGCTGCGCATAAATATTAAGGATGTTGGAGGTTCTGAGACAAACGAGGTGGCGTCGGTGCCCTGCCAGGGTGTCTGATCCCGTCAGAGGTTTCCATGACTTATTCACCTTTTCAAAGTCTGTAGTGTTTTGCTAGGGCTGCTGTAACAAGTTGCCGCAGACTTGGCAGGCCGGGAGAGAGTCTTTCTCACCTCTTGCAGCTTCTGGTGGTTCCAGGCTTCCTCAGTGTGTGGCGACGCCACTCCAGTCTCGGCCTCTGTGTGTATATGGATATTTCCTTCGTGCCTGTGTCTTTTCCTCTTCTCTGGGTGTCCAAATCTCCTCTGCCTTTTTCTTATGTAAGGACACTTGTCATTGGGTTTAGTTAGGGTTCTCCCAGAGAATCCAGGAGGATCCTGAGATCCTCACATTGATTACGTCTGCAAAGACCTTTTCCAAAATGACATCATATTCACAAATTCCAGGAGTTAGGATGTGGACCACCAGTGGTGGGTGGCCGCCATTCAATCCACTACAGTCTTCTTGCATGACATTCTCTTCCTTGCCTTGAGCATCCTATAGCGCTTTTAGTGTTCTCTGCATTAGTAGGCTGACTTTGGTTCAAATTCAGTCGAGCCACCAGCTGGCTGAGTGACCTTAGGTGTGTTACTTAACTTCTCTCTGCCCAAGTTGCCTAACCAAGTGGGAAGTGTAAACATGCATTTGACAAGTTTGTTGTGAAGAGGAGATGGGGCCTCCAATGTAAAGCTATTAGCACAGCTCGAAACATGTGGGAGAGATGATCTCATTGTGGTTAGCATCTGCGGTTAAGATTTCAGCTTTTCAATGTGTGTGTTTACAAGGAAGCATTTATCTTGGTCCTTCTGCCTTCATTTTTCCAGTGCCAAGGTAGGCGTTGGAGGCATGCTCTGATCTTGGAGCACTGGCTTTGCTTTGGAAGCCTTGCAGCTAACTGGCAGACAATTGGTAACTCACTATTTTAAGTTTTAGGACACTTACAGGAGGTCCGAGTTATGTTAATTTCAAGGTCCTCTGACAGGCTTATCTTCAGATTTTCTTTTCTTTTCTTTCTTTGTTTGTTTCTTTCTTTCTTTCTTTCTTTTTTTTTTTTTGCAAGTAGAGTTTGGCATTTACTCAAAGATTCAAAAAGAAGCCGTGTAGGGAGATATCTTGCTTAACATCTTTCTGTCATTTAACACCACTTGTACCCCACAGGGAGAAAGGAGAGGGTGCCTGAGAGCTAAATTTAAGTTGTAAGGATCTAAGCAGTATTTTAAAAAGAAGATAGATAACAGTTTCCTGTCTGGGAGAGATTACTAGACGAGAAAGTTTCGTTCAGGCTTTCATTATTATCTTCAAGAGAAAGACCTCCCCCTACAAAGTCCAAGGAGAGTTATTTGTAGTTAAGGAGAGGTTTTAAACCCCGTGTTCTTTAAAGTAAACATTCTCTTCAAAAGCAAGGAATACTTAAAACCAGTGCTTCTTTTTCTTTTCCTTAGAAGGAAAAGGTTACTTTGAAACACTTCAGTTAGATAAGAATGTCTATGAAGGTCCAATTTATAAAATAAAAAGAATCTTCTATTTAGAGAGAGGATGTGATGGTGGAGAATCTACAGTAATATTCATGCAATACTCAACAGGCAAAAAGATTGCCAGATGATTGTATGTGTGTTCAAGTTTGAGAAGCACTTATCTAGTGTGGCAGATAGACCCTGGGATGACCCCCCCCCCCAGCCCCCCCAGTAATTTCCAACTCCTGTTATTCACCCTGTTGTGCGGTCCCTTCCCCTGGAGTGTGAGTGGGGCCTGTGACTTACTTAACACTGGTAACCTATGACAAAGGTGAAGAGATTTTGCAGATATAATTAGTGTGTAGCATTAGTTGATTTTGAGTTAAATGGAAGAATACCCTGTAGTGGGGCCCAGCTTTATAAGTGAACAGTCCTTAAGGGAGGGACTGATTCTTCCCTGAGGGGAAAGGCTCTCCTTGTAGGTTGGGTGATATAGGTAGTCAGTTTGGACAAGCCGCACAGCAAGGAATGTCAGGTGGCCTCTAGGGCCTAAGGGTGGCCTCCAGCCAACAGCCAGCTAAACAGAGGGTGTCTGTCCAGCTGCTGCAAGGAGATGATCTCTGCCAACCACCTGCGTGAGCTGGGAAATGGATTGTTCCCCAGCTGAGCCGGGGATGGGAGAGCAGCCCAGCCGAGATCTCCATGGCAGCCTTGCAAGGAGACCGTGAGTGCCGAAACTGTAAGGCATGCCCAGGCTCTTGATCGACAAAAACCGTGAGTTAATAAATGTGTATTATCTCAAGCTTTGAGCTCGTGCTGCTTTGTTATACAGCAAGAGGAAACTGTCTAGGGCAATTTAATTAGCTACTCATTTATCTACTTTGTCTTACTTACCTAAATATAAAGAGGGGATGAAGATAGTATTAACCATGGAGTTATTGGGCAGATGAATGATATGTGTAAAGTACTTAAAACTGGACTTGGTAAGATCTGAGAAGTGTTAAAAAGGTGTATTATCATAGTATATACCTGATACATAGTATATACCTGATACAGAGAGTTAGATGATTATAATTCTGCTTTTTGAAAACTGCTTTTGACCAGGGCGGAAGCAGGATGTACAAGTGAATGTTGGTCAAGGAATGATGCTGTATGTTGTGTCTGTCTGGGCTTCCAGAACATCTCAAGCATGTCTTTTGAATTTGCTTCAGTGAAAATGTAGCTCAATGCCACCAGAGAGCACAGAGCTCCTTGCGTTCCAGTTCCTCACCGAAGAGACTGTCTAAGCATCTCCCGGTTACAGCTTCTAGTGGAAACTCGTGTATCTTATCTTCCTTTTACAGACAGGTGAGTGGAGCTGGGGAAGATGTTATTTGTCCACGTCATGGGGGGAAATGGGTGATGTCAAGAGAGCGGACATCTAGCATCTTGAGTCAAGCTCAGTTCTCAAACCCCCGGAGGCTCCTTGCCGTGCCGCACAAGACAGGCTCAGAGGGAGGACGGGCTGTATGAAAAGGACATTTTTCAATACAAATTTCAACACGTGCTTCCTTCTTCTGTGTCTGCCCCTCCTCACCTGCCCATCACGAAGCTGTCCATTGCTCCCTCTTTGGCAGAAGCTTTGTTTGGGACTTACTGGTAAATGTTACTTCTGATTCTATCCCGTCCAATGCAGGGGGAAGCAGTGTAAGCAGGAGTAGGTCATTGAGTGTGGCCCGGCTGCTCTCAGAATGGGAGATGAGTTCTACCCTTTATTTATATATTTATTTATGCCTTTAGGTAAAACGTATGCAATGCAATTCCAAGTGCTTATTGCGGAGTATCCCCGTTATTCATAAGTGGCTCTGTTACCTTCCTGGGATGACTTAGTACATTGTATTTAAAATACTCTTCAGAAATTTTTAATTACAATGTCCTTTTGGGAGACTTGTATCTAACAGCCACCGGTTATATTGCTCTTTGTTTTGAAGCTTGATATACATTCAGGAGGGCTTTTTGTCCTGCTCTACTGAAGTCACTTGTGCTTGGTTTGTGGTAATGCGGCAGATGAGATTATAAGTGAACTTCCATAAATCATCCTCTGTATGCAACCCAATCCTCACAATTTTGTCTTCCCTCAGAAACCTTTTCTAAGCTACTAAGTAATGAGATAAGGAAACAGGTTTATCTCCTTCAGTACATGTTTTATTTTTCATTCATTTATCAACTAACGGTTTAGGTTTGGGGACTAATGCACATGTGTTATTGTCACCTTATCCTGCCGAGGAAATAGCCTCACTGTGAAAATTGTACTATGTCCTCAGATATTCGTCTTCATATGATAGAGCATAGATTTTTTCTTATCCATTAGTCAATTTAATATGACAGTCTTGATGTTTACAAGTCACATCTCAGTTAATATACAGGTATATGTATGTATATAAATATTTTACTTATATTCTTATATTGGAAGTCCCTGGATTTCTAATACACTGTATCCCTAAACTGCTAACATCATTAACAATTTTTTTATTGTGGTAAAAAAAGAAAAACGATATAAGAAGAGTGTATTTTTGACCCATTCAAAAATATTTGTCTTAGGGACAGTAAAAAAGAGTAAGCCTCAACTTTCCCTTAGAATGTTATCTAAACGATACCAACACAATACACTGATAATAATGAAGAGGATGGTGGCAGTAGTTATAATTCTCAAATCTCAATCCCACTAAGTTAGTTTGTACATTTTTAATGACGTCAGGAAAGTAACATGACAAAAATTCTATAAGACTCTTTCAAAGACAATACTAAATAGTAGTGACGATATTTTTAGATGACAGATTTTCCTTCAGAAAGCTCTCACAATCACTGTTTTCATTATTTCACACAAGGGAAACTTAAGACAATGCAATTAACTACACAACTGCCTAAGAAGCACAGCAAAGACAAAATCAAGATCATATCATGTTTGTTTTCTGCTGTCTCTTAGACCATTTGGAGAGAGGCACAGGCTATGAACAGAAACGAAGGACACAGGTGAACACAGACACAGCTAGCACAGCTGCTGGGATGTTGAATACTCATTCAGACCACACTTGTGCCCGACCCCTGCCTCTGCCCCAAGAACCTCTAGATACCCTGAATCTAACACCTCAAAGGTTAACACCTGGCATAGTGGGACCTTCCAGATCCAGCTTTATTCAGGGCTCGGGCCATCCCAGTCGTTCAGTGTTTTGAGTGTTACCCATGGGTAAAGGTGTTTCAGAGGTATTTGTGCTGCTCAGGGAAGTTTCAGTGACTCAAGTGGCCAGAAGCCGTCTGAAGAGGGACCGTGGTCTGTCTTTGTGCGGCAGGTGCACTTCGTACCTTTTCCTCTCAGACCCAGAAGTGCCACTAATCTGCCTCTGCTCTGTCAAGTTCCCACCTGGAAAGCCACTTCATGGGGTCTGGTCTTTGGAAATCCAAATATCTTCGTGGAGCTTCTGAACCAGTCTTGGGAAGGAAAGAAAGGGAGACAGAAAAGAAGGGTTATGCCTCCATCTGCCTCTGAGCAGTTGTCTGAGGAGAGCAGAAGTGCTATGGGAAAGACCACTGAGAGCCTGCAGGGCGGGCTACCGAGTGGCCAGTCGGCTGGTTACGATAAGCTGGCCTCAGACTCACAGGCGTGACGAGTTTTTTATCTTCCCTGGAAGCTAAACAAAGACACTGTCTGAAGTGAGTTAGGTAAACCTCTAGGAGTTATTTTACTTTAAGTGAGAAAGGACCAGAAAATGATGTTTGAAATACCTACAAAGGACTCTCCCTTATCCTTCCACCACAAGGATGATAGGACAAGGTTAAGGCAACAATTCATGTAGCAAAGATCCACTGTGAATTTCCAGCAGTATCTAATGTCTCCAATGTCAAGACTAGTTCTTAGAGAAGGAGACTAAAGACTAGATATTCAGCTACGATTATCTGCCTCCAAGGCTCTTTAGAAATGCTATGTTAGGATAGGTTAATCTCAACGTTTATGGTCTATAGGGTCAAACTGATTATTCCCTCTTTATCACCTTAACTCCTTTGCATTCCCAAGCCCCATTTTCCAAATAAAACTTTCTTCTAGTTGCTCATCAACAGGAGGCATATATTGCTGACTGATGACTACCAGTCTTTTCCCCCCCAAGGCCCTATATACTCTGATTTAACGTGAAATGTACTCCCCGTTACTTTTCACTCCCTGCTCAGTGGCTTTCCAGGTCCCATTACTGAATGCTGTCAGTGAAATTTCCTGTTTTCTGATACAGGGACAGTCTTGGAGATCACAGCCTGATTTTTCAGTCACTAGCTGGACAATAGGATCCTATTTCTCTCTCTTGTTGTAATCTCCCTCTGGGCTTGCCTTTCAGAAACAACTCAGTTGCATGTTAGACCAAATCTACAACTGAGTTTCTTGACCTTTCTATTCTGCGGTGTCTCAGGGCAAGCCGAGCTATCAGCGACCTCCTTTCACGTTTCATAGTAGCAGACGGAACATATTCTTACTCAGCCACCAACTGCTCTGCTCAGCAGGCAGCTGTGTTATCGTTGGGAAAGGTAGCCTTCTCACAGACCTAATATTTATTTACCCAAAAGCAGCCTCTGGGGCTAACCTACAATCACAGGGAGCCTCCATCAAACATTGTCTGTACACCCGATGTATCTTAAGCATGTCAAGAACTTGTGATTAGAAACTTTTGATAGCGTGGAATTAGACTCAGTCAAGCTCCTGAGTGCCTGTGGGGCTCTCAGCTTATACTTGGCACTTTCATGAAATACGGAAGGAAAACAACAGTGCAGTGAGTGTCGTAATTCAAGATGTAAGCCAAGGTCTGTGCTAGAGGCAAATATCTGTGGTTAAATTAACATATTTAGTGCATTTAAGTGAAAGTAGCCTTTTATTTTAAAGTGACTAGGCATAGACTTGATAGAAATGGGGAAAAAGAGTATAAATAAAATCAAACAAAATTTTACTTCCTTTAAGAAAGGCTAAACTGCAAACCTACTATATTTTAGTCCCTTATGGGGTCTAAAGTATAAAAAGATTTTTTTTAACTGTATTTTAGGTTCTCAAGTTTTCTTCCTCAGAGGTCAACTTATTTCTTAATTAAACCAGCTCTCCTTTTCCTCATAATTATCCTAGATAATCCATTTATCAATCCAGTGTAATCCATAGCTCTCCCAGTCTATCTGGTACCCCATCCACTACTCCAGCACTGCTGTCTATAACTTGCCTGTGCACATGTCCCTCTGCCCCTTTATTCAATCCTCACATCACCCGCTACTCTTTGACCTCACTTCTATGTCTTTCTACTCATAGTTATTGAAGTAAACATGTTTCTAGAGAGCAGAAGCTGTGCAACATCTTCTATGATATTAAACATCTCTAAGACATGAGTGTTGCTGGTATCAACAGTATTACTGAGTTTGCTTTCTTTGAAGGCAAAAACAAGAGACTTAGCTCTTGAAACACTCATTCTTGGGATGTTCTTTAGGAACACAGCCATCATGCCAGGAGTAGCCCAAGCCATGAGGATTGGTGATAGTGTAGAGACTTTAATCAATAGTGTCAACAAAGCTCCCAATTAGTAGCTGGTTATGTGATTGAGGTCTCTTGGGTCTCCAGCTCAGCTGAGTTTTTGGGTCACTCCAGCCCCAGCAGCCATATAATTATACTTATATGAGAGACACTGAAGGAGAACATCCCAGATGATCCTGGTCAATGCACAGAATCCTTTTCTAGATGGTAAAAGTATCTCACTTTTGGGTAAAGATCACCTGAAAGTTACAGTTAAGACTACTTATGGTTCCTTTCAAGTAGGTATGGGGTCTTTTAAGAATCTTAAAAAGCAATGTCTTCCTTACAGTTGCCAGATAAAGTACAGGACATAACAGTTGGCAATACTTACACTAAAAATTTATTCCCGTTCATACAAAAATCAAATTTAACTGGCCTTTTATTTTATTTGCTAAACTTAGCAGTCAAGCATACCTTGAATCTCTACCCAATAAAGAAAAGTCTGGTCTCAAAGAGACCTCTTAATATTCCCTATGCTTATTTCATTCCTTGACTTTTTTATTAAATCGATATGGGAAGTAGATTCCCTATATCAGTCAGATCTACTTATTAAAATGCTATAAACCTGTCCCCTAGATCCTCTGAGCAAATATTCATTCCTTAAGATCCCCAAATTTTATAGAATATGTAACACAATCCCACAAAACAAATCCAAAAACTAAACAGAACTTGGATTTTGGAAAAATCAAATGCAAATAAGAACTTGATTGAATAAAACAAAACGTTACTTGTTTTCGATTTATCTCTGAAGGATACATGAAGGAAAAAGAAACCAAAGAATCTGGATGGTATTCAGGAACAAGTAAAACCAAGTTCATGGAAAAATAATACCAGCAACATTTTATTTTTGGATATTGTTTCATACGTTACAGAAGACTTTCATATTATTTAATTTGAATTTTGCAAGAAAAGTGAAGTGAAAAAGTGGTAGATGATTTTTGAATCCTGTGGATCTTAACACTGACTGCCACTGAAACTCTTGTACCTTGCTTGCCGCAGAACTCCTTAAATTATCACACGCAATCTATGTACTCTTATTTTAGATAAATTCTAACAAGCTATCTGTTACTCCGTCTAGCACAGGTCAGAAATTGCAACGAGGAAGATATGCTTATAGTACGGAGAAGCCAATTGACCATCTGGCAGTGGAGGAGGACACAGCAGACACAGCTCCAAATCCATGTGAGTTTGAAGACATTGGCTAAAGATCCATACAATGCTTAGTAAGTTATGAGACCCGAGACTGACGATTTTTGACATGTTAATTAAGTTGATATTTTAATCTCTGGCTCCAGTATGTATGTTAAGCTCCTAAATAAAATAACGCACTTTAGAAAAATGTGGCAAAGTAACACATAATTTAAACAAGTAGCTGGAAAAATTTCCTACATCAGCTATCTTATTCTATGACAATATTAAACAAGATAGAACTATGCCGGGGCACTAAAAGGCAATTGCATGCATAAAGCAATGAAAGCCATTCATTCCTACCCTTATTTTGAAGCATGGATCTTTCTGCAAATGAACTGTTGATATCACTAACATCCTTGGCAATTCCTACATTATATGCCAGTATTGGTTGGATATCTGAGAAAAAAAAATCCAAAATAAGCCCAAACAACAGAAATTAAGCAACCAGAACTTTTCTAGTTTTCCTCCTATAGAGATGGGCTACCATACGGCTCATTCTTCAGAGGTCTTACAACCGGTCTCATATCTTTATCTGTTTTCACACATATGATAGATGACACTTAAAAAAAAATCTGGACATAAATTTAAGCAAAGTTTACCAAAACGGCATCAGAGTCAATATGGATGTGGGTATAGTACTTACTCTCCCTGCATTTTCCCGTGCTCTCTTCCTTATTCAAAATTTATCTGTCAATAAAATGAGAAAATAAATTGTTAGGATTTACAAGATTCTAATCCACATTACTACCATAGTGTAATTGCTGGTGTTGTCCTATAAGAGCATGAAACATAAGATAGCATTGATTTGTTAGATGCAGTGGACAAATGCTTTTGCTAACCTTCTGCATTGTTGTATGAAGTTGACTACACTTGGTTTTGTCTGCTTGGCTTTCAGTTTTCTTTCTAGAACCAGCATCTCATCTTATCTTTTGTTTTATTTTGTTTTCATTTTGCCTTTCAGTAACTGTCTTGCTCTCTGCCCATGAGTGGGACCCATTACCTGCCCAGTTCCCTCTCTCCAGGGGAGGGAGTGACTGAACAAATCAGCATATTTTATCCCCTGTGAAGGCAGAAATGGACAAGTGACCCCAGTGATAGAGACTCAGTCCTAGTTTTTCTAGAATAATGGGAAGGAAATAATGGGAAGGAAGCATCTTGGTCAAGCCATATCTGAAGATGTTACTCCTCTAAGCCTCTTCAGTTATGCTAACTAATAAATTCCTTTTCTTATTTAAGCTACCTTGAACTGGAATTTTACCATGTAAAATCAATCAAAATCCAGAATTCAATAAAATACAAGCTAACAGGAATGATATTATTGGGGAAAACCCCATGATTCTGTTTTAAGAAAAAAGAATTCCTTAATTGAACTTATATATCACTCATCTGTGCCACTCCCCTCATAGTGCTGTGAAAGGTTTGTGAGGGAGAACATGAGTTTGGGCCACTAATTGTCCTTCCCACATGCATAATTATGTGAAGAAACTTGGTGTAAATCACCCTTAAGTGTCAAAAATTGGAAAACAAAATGCCTTATTTTACCTTTAAATGCTTCTGATCAGCTAGTTCAAAAGTTATATCACGGAGAAGATGCCTTTTAATTAGCGACTCTAATGGTAAGTCTATGCACAGAACATATTATTAGCCTTAAGATTGTTTTTCCAATGGGGTTAGGGAGATAAATATTTACACCCCTCTAAGGGGAAGATTGTGTTTGGTTTTCTGCCAAATAACTGGTTCTTTAGAGTTAACAAGGATATTGTAACTGGATCCACTTAAATATTATACAGTAAATTTTAGTGATCACACATGAGGCTAGCAACACAGAGCTAATGAGCTTGAGCTTGCCAGGTTAAGATTGGCCTTGCCTCTTATTCTTAAGAAAGACCCTGTATGAAGAGAGTTCTTCTTCCTTACCTCTTTCTCAAGTCATGTGCGGCCATCTTGCACACATACCTGCAGGTCTAGATTTATTTCCTTCCTGGACAGGAAATGAATAGTTTATCTGGCAAATTAACAAGTCAGCTTTGCCTTAGGTTGGGTTCTCTTCTGAATTCTAATCAGAAGTTAATTTTCACTATCACAGGCACCCTTTCCAGGGTTTCTTTTCCCATAGTGTCTGGCTTTCATACCATCAAAATCAGTTGTGTGTGTGTGTGTGTGTGTGTGTGTGTGTGTGTGTGTGTGTGTTTGTGAAAAACAAGTAGTTACTTTTAAATGTAAGAGTGGCTCTTTGCCATCTTCCAGATTGGAGTCCTGATTAGCCTCTGGAAGGAAAAGAATTTCACAGCATTAGAGATTAATTGTAGTGAGGGATAAAGGACATAATTGGATGACTTGCTTGATGAATCAACAAGAGTATGCATTTACTTGGTCAGTGCCAGAGAGAACTGGAAAGAAAGTAAGAGTACTGAAAAGTTTATATTCAATAATATTGGTGACATGTTAGCATCCAGGGGGCACCCAATAGTTCATTTTAGGCTCTGATCCTACCTGAAAGTGACCAGTGCACTTGCTTAAGTGGTCAGTACCTGTCTGTGTCCTGACTGAGCTCCTCGTGGCAGATGAAGTGTAACATGAAAACCTTGGCAGTTTTTACTGAACTGAGAATTTGGATTGTGATAGACATCTAAATTCCAAGTTAGAATGAAATGACCAGCTCACTGTATTCTCTCCCTTTCTCTTACATTTTATGGGTGAACCCCACCTGAGGGTTAGGATCCACTTCCTGAATCTTGCATATCTCTACGCCATTGATTGAGAACTGAGTATTTCCAATCCTTTTGATAATAAACTTATGTCTGCTTTTTTTGAACCAAACCCGCCAACAGAATAATAGAAAGAATGATTCTGAGAGGTTTTATATGATCTCTCATTTACACAGAAACCAAGTGGGGAGACCTGGAGGTTACTTGGAATTCTGTTTCTGCCCTCTAGCAGCACTGGACTCAAAATTTTTCAGAAAATGAATAAATATTTTTTATTGCTGTTCAAACTTGATTATCTGGTGAATCTAATAGTATTGTTGCCAAGAAAGAATGT
This sequence comes from Mustela erminea, assembly GCF_009829155.1. Classification (NCBI taxonomy): domain Eukaryota; kingdom Metazoa; phylum Chordata; class Mammalia; order Carnivora; family Mustelidae; genus Mustela; species Mustela erminea. The sequence goes on from NC_045629.1 coordinate 54,105,137, forward strand.
CTATTACTTAAGATTTCCTATTGATTTTCCCTTCTTTGTATATGATCTAATTTTAATTTTCAAGCCTAAATTTTCCATGCCTATAATCCACAGCAGAAGATCTTCCAAAAGCTATCTTTGGTTTGCTTGAGTTCAAGTATGTTATGGAGACTTTGTTCTGCCTTTATTGACCTAGTGAAATGCCATTTACCAATTCCTTTTTAAAGGATTTCAGTTGTCCTAAACCTTTCTGGTAGTTTTCATATTTACTAGATATGCTCTTTGAAACTGCGGAGTAGGGAAAAGGTGAAAAGCAAACAAAAGTAGAGATTATAGTATCATAAGTCTTATGTACCCTGATCTCTGCCAACTAGGCTCAACAGTCATGAGCTAATGGCTAAGCTTGTCTAACCTCAAACATCCCCACTCTCCTTCCATTGTCAGATTATATTGAGATAAATTACTAGACAGCATGTGATTATATTAATATTTCAGCCTGGCCTGTCTTTCCAAAAGATTCTTTTTAATATATCCGTAACCTATGATCACACCTAAACAATAAACCTTCACTTGTTAACGTCATGATCAATTTCAAATTCTACCAAACAAGTCCTACTTTTAGCTGCATGAAACTGCATCTTCTTTTCCCAGGTGTGCTTTCCAGATCTAATCGTCATTATCTGTGATCACCGCTGGATGGCCACCTTGTGCCCACCAAGATTCTTTGGCAACAAAGTGATCCCTTTTACTCAGATCTGGAGGTATTCCCTGGGGGCATGTGTGCCAAGCCCCGGGAAAGCTGCCTGCTCTGAAAAACATGGGAGAGGCAGGCCCTGAAAGCCCACTTGCATCCATGAGACACTGAACTCGTGGTAGTGGCTAAAAGTGGGAATCAGAGACTGTGCTGTACACATACCTCATTGGTAGGCCCTCTCTGGGAGAGGGTAGTAGCAGCTTGCTAGCAAAGCTTCCCTCCATTTGGTGGGGACTGCAGAGAGATTGGATGGAGACACAGTCACTGGCACTACTCTCACTGTGACCGCTAGGCTGTGTGGCCCGACCATCTCCTGGGCTGTCTGTGTAGGGACAGGACTTTGCTCAAGGAAGAGATGCACACTGGTATTGGTATAGGTGGTTTTATAGCCCTTCAGGCTGTGCTTCCCCTTTCCCAGTATAATAGGTTTAATGTGATCACACCACACAATCACTAAGAAGAAGGTCCTCAACCCCTCTTTCCAGCCTGAGTGTACAAGACTCCTCACCTCTCTGTATCCCAACCATGGGCAGCTTCTGCTGTTTCTGAAAAAGCAGAGAGCTCTGCTGACTTCTGGCCTTCAGGATTCCTCCACTGTTTGGAACCCTCATTCTTTTCCTTGCCCTATCCGCACTCCTTCCTCAGGTCTCAGCTTAAAGGCCCCTGGCTCTGGCAAGCAGCACCCCCCCCCAAACCCCCACCTTCACCTGCATAGGTGGGAGGCTGCCACCAGATGCTCCTGTGGTGCTTGCTCATTTCCTACCTGCTTTATTTGACTACTAATACCCTCAAAGGCAGGGACCACCCTGTTCTGCTCATCCCTTTATTCTCAATGCCTGCTACAGTGCCTGACACAAACAGGTTCTTAATACATATGTGTTGAATGACTGATTTCAGTTTATAAGATACTTAGGGAATAGGATAGAGACAAATTTTTGAACTGACTCACAAAGATTGATAGAAGACCTGACTGATTAGAAATGAGACCTTAATTGGGTTATAAAAACTTTTTCTTCTGCTGAAAAGGGGAGTAAGGAGCAGAAGAGTAGACCATGGACTGTTCCTCATACCATGCTACCCTGTGCTATTAACAGAGCCTGTGCTCCATTATGACCAGGGGCCCCAGCACAGAAAACAGGACAAGCCTCCTATCTCTGCTCTTCGAGGCCATGTCAGGTCCCTCTGGAGCTGAGAGAGTTATCTGATGTCTTAGAACCCAGGACTTGGGAGCCCCAGCGGACAGCCACCTCCAGATGCTTGAGTGTAGACCCTGACAGCATGAAGAGGCTGCCATTCTAGCCACCCATTGAAACCAGGGCTCTTGCACGCACTGCTGGAAAGAAATGACGCCGCAGCCCCCGCTGGAGCTGAGCCACAGTAGAGCTCGGCCTATGGCTAAACTAGTCTCATTACACAACAGCAGCAAAAGTTTTTTTTGTGTTTTGTTCTGAAACCTGATTCCTTGAAACTTCCATTCAAGGGTTCTCATCCTGGAGAAACATCTAGGGACTTAATCTCCCTCCAGTCTACAGACCTTGAACTATCTGGAGAGAGCTGTAACTTGTGACATAGTGCCTCTAACTGGGATGTATTGAGAGGCCACCTTGAATTAATCTACAGGGAGAGTGGGAATCGTTAATTATTTTGAAGGATGTTTTTCTCTAATTGTGTCATGATTATTAATTACAGGGAGTGTATTTATAAAAACCATCTTAAATAGAACTCTGCTGAGAATGACTCATTTGTCTATCACTTTGAACTCATTTTCCCATTCCCAAAATAGTGCTTCCATAGACTATTACTACATGTGGCCACTGGACCTTACAAATGTTCTTTAAAGAAAATCTCAGTTTTAAAATCTCTGTCCCGCTAAAGAGACGCAGCCGACTTTATTGATGGTCAGAAAGAAATATCACCCAAATTCTTAGCCATTTTGTTGTAGACTAGAGTCTTGGACTGTCTGTTCTATTTATTAATTTGGGTTGGTATGATCACGGTAATGGATTAAGTTTTGCTCTCAGCTGAGTTCCTCACTTTCAGATTGTATCAGCTGAATTCATGCGCTGGCTTATTCACAGGTTATAAACAACCAACTCAGTTGCTTTGTTTAGTTCTTAAATCACTTCCCTATTTTTAGATTGTTACCGTATTTGAGAAGAATAGGTAACCTCTGATGTCTTGGGCACGCGGTAGCCTGAGATGCCCGCACGTAGGGCTAAGTAGCTGAATTTCCTGTGTGGAATGAAAGTCTGGGACTGGTTGTGTATGACATGTCACTCAATGGATTATTTTTTCCCCCTGAGAATGCAGCCCATTTAATAGCTTCAACCCAGATGAATTGAGCTATGTTTGAAGCCCCTGTCCTTCTCAGTAAGGGACTCTATGCCCACTAGCCTGTGCTCTGTAACTCGACGCCACCTGCAACTGGTTGTGTGAGTGTGTGATCTCCTCAGAAGTCATGCCACGTCCTTGCAAGTAAAGCCACAGTGCCTGGCTCTACTTGGTGCCCTTCTGAGTCAGCTTGCCAGAAAAAAATGACTGACTCATGGGAAGAGACCTCGTATTTATAGCAAAAGATCATACTGATAATTTATCCACAAAGGTTTTCATATAAGTTACTTTGAAATGAATATCTGTGTCCCTGACACTGAGTGTTCCGTGTACTGAACCTGTAAAGGCCTCTGGGATCAACAGATATCCCCCCCAGTGTATACTTCTTCACGGAACACTTTCATATCCTAGAATAGTAAGGTTATCCTTCCAAGACAGCTCTTTGTCCTTCAAGATATCACTGGGGTAGAATGTTGGTTCTCAGCCTCGAATGATTTCATCTCCTAGGGAACTGTTGCCAGTGTCTGCTTGTCACAGGAGAAGGTTTGCTACTGGCACCTAGTGGGTGGAGGAGAGCATGCTGCTAAAAATCCTACAGAGTCGAGAGCCCCACCTAACAGAATTACCCAGCCCAAAATGTCAATAATGCCGAAGTCGGGAACCCTTGGATTAGAGAAGTTATTTCTAACTGATTTAAATTTTCTCCCTATGGACTTCAACCTTATTTATTGTTTTAGATCATTTTCTTCTTCTTAAGATAATTTTCTTGAGCCTAAGAATGACTAAATTTAGTACAGAATGCTGCTTATCGGAATTTCCTACACCACATCCAAGATGAACTGGCATTACCAATGTAACAAGCATAATACACCTGACTAGTGTATTCCTAGGTGACACTGGGTCTCCATGTCTTCTGCAGCCTTGATGAGGAAAGACTGAAAAGGAATAAGGCAGTAGTTTTCTATTGCTGCTGTAACATATTAGCACAAACTTAATGGCTTCAACGAACACAAATTTATTATCTTACAGGCTATAGGTTAGAAGTCTGATATAGGTCTCACTGGGGTAAAATCAAGGTGTTGGCAAAACTACATTCCTTAGCCAGGCTGTGGGTGAGGATTCATTCTGCTTGTCTCTTCCAACTGCTGTAGGCTGCCCACATTCCTTTGGTGTGGCCCCTTTCTTTACAACAAAGTGAGTAATGTTGCATCTCTCTGAGCCCTCTTCTGTAGTCATATCTACCTCTGACAGCCAGGAAAGTCTCTCTGTGGTTAAGGATCTTTGTGATTACATTGAGTCCACCCATATAATCCAGGACACGTTGCTCATTTCAAGGTCTTTAACTTAATCATATCTGCAAAGTCCTTTTTGCCATGTAAAGGAATGAACACATTCGACGGCTCCAGGGATTAGGAGTAGACATCCTTGGAAGACACTATTCTGCCCATCACAGAATAATGCTAGTTTTGGCAACACCTAACTTCCATTGCGCTATTGATGTCCTACAGATTGGGGACAAGCTAGAGAATGTGGACTTTGGGAAACAATAGAATTGTCTTGTAAGCAGCTCAGCCACAGCCTTGTGGATAGGAATGGGTTTGCATCTGAAGGAAATGGACATTTCAGTTGTCATTCTGGAAAGAAGTCATTCCTGCGTGAGCTTTAGAACAGGGTGAGGGAAATAGTTTCTTCTCTCCCGGAAGCCTAGGCTCCCTTTAGTCTAAACCTGGAGGTCTGAGGTATCTGGAGCATGAACAGTAGTTGGGTATAGTATAAATCTATAGCTCTGAGCCAATGGCCTGAGATCCGAGGACATGATATGAACCTGTATTGTAAAGGACCTATACAGTGTTAAGGACTGTGCAGTGTCTGGATTATTCTCAAGATTGTCTCATTATTAGGATTTTTAAAATACTAGCTCATTTTTACAGTGTTGTGACAAGCGAAGGGGGAAGGGCTTCTGGGATGAAAAGAAGCAAATCATTGGGTCAAGAATCAGATGGGTGGTGAAGGGAGGATTTAGGGAGCACAGAACATGCTGAGATATTCAGAAGCGAAAACATATGCTGGAAACTGAATGTACCCCCAGAATTCATTATGTTGGAATCCTGACTTCTACAGCCATACAGGTCTTCCTCGACTTATGATGAGGTTATGTCCCAATTAACCCATCACAAGTTGAAAATATCACAAGTTGAAAATGCATTTCACACAGCTAGCCTACCAAACATCACAGCTTAGCCTAGCCAAACTTAAATGTGCTCAGAACACTTACATTAGCCTACAGCTGGGCAAAATCATCTAACACAAGCCTATTTCATAATAAAGTCTTGAGTATTTCATCTAATTTACTAAAGACTGTATTGAATGTGAAAAACAGGATGGTTACCTGGGTACAGAATGGTTGTTAGTGTATTGGTTGTTTATCCTCATGATCACGTGGCTGATTGAGAGCTGGGCCTGCTAACTGCCTAGCATCACGAGAGAGGGTCCTGTGGCATATGGCTAGCCTGTGAAAAGATCCAAGTCACAATTCTAGGTGTGTTTCTACATTGCTTTCACACCATGAGTAAAGCAAAACAATTACAAGTCAAATCATCATAAGTCAAGGACCATCTGTAATAATAGGAGGTGGGGCTTTGGAGAGGTGATTAGGTCATGAGAGCAAAAACCTCAAGAATGGGATTAGTGCCCTTATAAAAGAGGCCCCAGAGAGCTCCCTTGCCCCCTTGCTTCTTGTGGGAGGACATGGAGAAAAGATTGCAGTCTAGGGGCCAGGAGGAGGGCTCGCAGACACTGAATTCAGACACCGAATTCAGACACTCAATCTGTCAGGGCCCCGATCTTTGACTTCAAGCCTCCAGAGTTCTGAGAAATTAATTTCTGTTGTTTATTAACCATTCAATCTGCAGTTTTCTATTATAGCAGCTAAGACAACCTGGAAAAGTTGCACATCAAAAAGACGAGAGGGTTCCAACTGTAGCAGTTTGAATATAAAAGGGAAATGTGATCTCTCCGGGGCTGTGGCCTGGCATATTTGGATTGTGTACCCAAACTGGCTTTATAGTAGCCAGTACAAGTATGAGATTTGAGAGCATTTTGGTATAAATATGACATTTTTCATTCACATAAAATCTCTCACATCACAGGACTGAACAATACAATCCTGTGGATATTATATGAAGTTGTTTTTCTTTTGTAAGTATTGATTGAGATAGCCTTGTGGAAAGAACCTTGGAATTTTCATGAGGAGACTGGCTTTTGTGCCTCCTGTTTTTGCTCTGAACATTGTACCTGAATGAACTCTTCCACTCCTGGGTTTATCCACACCATACATGTGCGGTACCTGGTGGGATCCTTTAGCACTGTCCTCCCTTTGAGAAACCATAGCCTCCCCCTACAAGAAACTGAGTAGAGCTTGTTCATTTCCCCTCTGGAGCCACAGGTACCCAGCATCATGCTTTGGAAAAATGACTTCTTCATTTGATAACCACCAAAGTTTCTATTCTCACTAACCAGCTAAGACCTTGGTCAACTCACTTTATTGAGCCGCAGTTTCTTTACCCAAATGAGGGGTATGGAAATTCAAGTCTAAGGTAATTTCTGACTTAAATATATTTCTTTCAGTGTATAAAGTGTCGCTTCAACCCAGGGATGGTTTTACCTACTCTTTTATGTTTGAAAAGTGCTTTTTCTACTTTTCAAACTAGTTGTCTTCCATTAAAGTGTCAGATATTTCAACTGGCAGCTGACTAAGCCAGCAGGACGAGTGTTGAGATACATGCGCATGCCCATAAACACATATGCGTATGTATATGTGTGTTTATGTATATAAACTATATGCATACATAATATATGTAACATATATGTGTACACACACATACACACACACTTGGTTCCTTCTATTCCAGTCAGTTCTGCTATGTTTATAGAACATAAAATGCATTAGAAATTAATTCTATCCCTGTGCTTTGTCAGACAGAATCAAAAGATGCAGTTTCTGGGTGCTATATCAGACAAAGATTTGGGCAAAATGAGGCATGAAATGAGGCCCTGATCTTTTGTCATCCTTTTACCTTCTATCTCCTTAAGCTTCTTAGATTTATGTTTCTGGTTCTAGAGAGTCCATTGCCCTGGACTGAACCCCTGGACTCCAACTCTCCCACTTGTTCTCCAAAAGAAATGCTGAGGTTGTGTGCTACAGAGTTTCTTAATTGCTTTTTCCCCCAGGGACAAGAACAGCTGCCTTTGCTCCAGCCCACGGGTGAGCTCTTTTGAGCTCTGACACGCAGGAGATGACAGAAATATGTGGGCTTACAAATGCCAATGCCCAAGGCCACCACAGGGATGCAGAATTCACCTGCCAGAGCATTTGACACTTGCGTCAGGAAAAAGCAACAGCTGAGAAAAGCCCTGTGAGAAATACTTTGTCACGTCTGTGGGAACAGCTGTCCAGATTGTAAATCAGTAGGATGTCTGTTTTGTCCAGCTAATGCTCCCAAGGGTGGAAGAAAGGGGATTTACTCAGCTCATTTAGTCCTTGTGTGGAAAGGATAGCATACCAATGATGTGGGAGTAATTTTTCACCCTGAGATAAAAAGGCCTTTGGTGTCTTGTCCTTAGAAGGTTGGCTAAGGATGGGAGACCAGTTGTTTCTAGGTGTGTACTTCTGTGTGTGGCCCCCTCCTCACTTTAGATAGTAAAGATCACAACCTCTGAGCATATCCAAAGAGATCAGCTCTTTCATTCAGACCAATCATGACATCAGTATTCAAATGTCCTTCCCTTAGATTTGACTCCTTGAAGCTCTTAGAGAACTTTTCATTTCATTCCTGATGATGTTCAGGTTCCTTTAGATGCTAACAGGGAGTAAATTACAGATACTGCTGATAAACAAAACCTTTTGGGTTTAAACAGTAATGAACTAAAGGAAAACGGGAGGGCAGAGCCATCTGCCAAGGAAGTAGTTATTCACAGGTGAATGTGTGTAGCAAATGTGTTATTGAGAGGAAAGTTCTCTGCTCAGGAAGTTAGTACAGCTAACTGGAGACCTGCCTCAGAACAACCCAAGTGGACCTGAAATTCTGGATGCACCTAAAGACTCATGTAGCCTATTTAAGTAGTAGTTTAACATTCAAAAAACAGAATTCAGACTCCCAAAAGGGAATCTAGGAAAAACTCAAATATTTTACTGATGCTGTTTTGAGAATATCCACAGGGGAATCAGAGTCTACAGTAATACTGATTAAAATACCCATTTTTTTCACCGATTCGCTTCTCCAATACCTACTTATAGTCTCACGTCCCAGGCTGGAATATTCTGTGTCCTTGGCAATTGTCATTGTCATCTAAGCACAAAGGAGAAATCTGCTTTTTCTTTCGAAGGGGGGTTCCACACTAAACTCACTATAAGACTTCTGGTAAGAAATGGGAGGAGTAACTTGGAGTGGGAAGTTTGATTAGTCGATGCAAACTAATGTATTAGGCCAACAGTTCTCAGATTTGTCCAGGAGATACCATAAAACCTCCAGATGTTATGATACTTTTCAGAGCACCATGAGAAAACAGACTAATCAATTCTGTTATGTGAACTGAGAACGTACTTTACGTTTATAATGTGAAATCACAATCCTGAGCATACCTGTCCATGAAATAAAAAGTCACCAAACCCACTTGGTTAGTTTATTCCTAGATTTCCTCATTTAAAATGTATGACTTTGATTCTCCCTTGTCTTTTTGGGCACTATCACCTGATAGCAGAAGTGCAGAATGGACACCAAAAGCCTAATACAAATACATGAAAGACGAACTTGCAGTTAAGAACACAGCATCTTTTAAATTAATTTTGGGAGCAAATTGGGAAAGACTACCAGCATTTTATTTAATGGTACAGTATATCTCTTGTCCAATTTAAGACAAAGCTGTATTGCATGGGACTATACTTTCTTTGCTAATTGCTGCCTTGGGTTTGGTGAGGCATACAAAGGAAGCTTCTATCCGAGAGACAGAGACCAAGGAAAGTCTTATTTCTCCAGCTTTATTTTTCCCTTTTCTAGGCTATTTTTCTCTACAATTTGGCCTACTTTATTTTTTCTAATCCTTTTTATTAAATGGTAACTTTTCAGTCAGTATCTTACATATGTACTCTGTAGCTTTCTTATCTCTGGTAACACTCTTCTTGAAGCTGCTGTGAAATGAATGTTTGTGTCCCTCCAACATTCATCCATTGAAATCCAAAACCCCAAGGTGATATTATTAAAAGGTGGGGCCTTGGGAGATGATGAGGTTGTGAAGGCAGGGTCCTCATAAATACGATGAATGCCATTGTGGAAGAGGCCTCAGATAGTTCTCCCTCACTTCTACCTCTACGTGAAGTAACGGCGCTAGAAGCTGCCCTCTACGAACCAGGAAGCTGGTCCTTACCAAACACCAAATTTGCAAGGGCCTTCCTTTTGGACTTCCCAGCCTCCAGAACTGTGAAGAATAAATTTCTGTTGTTTGTAAGCTCCAGTGTATGGTGTGTTGTTGTAGTGCTTTCCTTTAATTCCAGGACATCACTTTTTACAGATTCTCATCTTACATTTCTGTTTGTGTTTGGTTGCTCCTTAACCTGTATCTGTCCATTAGAGATCAGTCGCTTCAAAGCTGTCCATATTTTGTATATTTTTCCTGGTCACACTCACTCATATTTTTTCTCTAACATCTCTACATTGATGACTCAAAAATTTCCATCCAAGTTTAGACTATTCCTTCAACTTTCAGATCTATGTTTCTACTCTCTCTACTTAGCTTCCTCATATACATTACATTTATTTTATTCATACAACAAATATTTGTCAAGTGCTAACAACAGGACAACAAACAGCAGTTTCTTTGCCCTCATGCTGTTCATGGCTTCTTGGGGGAGGCAATTTTCTTAACTGCCCTTCCTAGAATATGAAATCCTTGGAAATAGAAATTGTCTTTGTTTTGTGTGTGTCCGGATTCTACCAGGAACTGGCATGTTAAGATGCTCAAAATATGTTCACTGAACACCCATGAATGGTAAACACTTGAGGTCAAAAGATATTTGATTCTCCTCTAACTTATCCCAATAATGGGTCACCCAGTTTCTGCCAGATTGGAGGGTTTTTGTTTGTCATTGGTGTTTATAGACGCATGCATGGCTTTCCTAGATGTCTTCTTTCATTATGAGAAAGAAAAAAAATACTGAACCAAGAAAGCTTGGAGAAAATCCTATGATATGTGGACAGAGGTAGAAAGAAACGACCACTATGCAATGAGGAAGTCGCACAAACAGGTTAGAAAAAGAGACTGATCTGTTCACCTTATATAGCACCCATTCCAAAGAGAGGGTCAATAGCTACAGCTGTTTCGGTTTTGCCAATTTTGCCCTCCAAATTAGACACGTGCCTTCCATTTACTTTAATAGGAGCCATATGTGTGCTGTTGATGGTGGTACTTATCGCTCAGGAAGCAAAGTGCTGAGTTCCTGCCACCCACCCACATCTGTGGCTTTATAAGCCACAGGCAAATGAAAAACAAACATGCTGCTGGCATAGCAGGAAACCATGGAGCTTTGACAAAACCAACCAGGAAGAAAAAGATTGGGGTGTACTGGCAGGATGCTTGAGCATCACAGAAGTTAAGATCCTAATTTCACTATCCATGTGGCACTTCACTAAGGTCTTTGGTTGAAGCCTTGTGGAGGATATTTCTGAGACTCCCCTCTCTGAAAATGAAGCACAACACTCATGGTTAATAAAGATAGCTAGTTATCCATTCATTTATTGAACAAATGCTTTGAGTTCCCAGAAGTTGTCTGCTAAAATATGATAACCCTTCCAGCAGTACCAGGCTGGAGTTTTAAATTAAAAAAAAAAAACAAAAAACAAAAAACAAAGGACAGCATTTAGTGCAGCATTCTTTATGATATCTCTAAATTGGGTAATAGTCTGTGGTCAGGCAATAGTGGACTTGATCAACAAATTATAAAACCTTTACCCAAAGAAATGCCATTTGCTGAAGTTAGGGTTAAGCCAGTAGGCACTGCTATAGGCTTCTTCCCAAGACCTATTGCTAACTGAAAAAAGAAAAGCTTTAGAACAATATATGTGTTGGCTTTTATTCAACAGACTATGGACTCTGTGAAAAAACAAAACAAAACAAAACAAAACAAAAAAACGATTCCCTTACAAGCTTAGTAGGTTTGGGATCTATTTGAGCCAATCAATTTTAGTAAAGACAAAGCTAGTTACCCATCAAGTCCGTGCCAGAATTTAGATTTTGGTCAGTGGACCCTAGAGCTCTGCACATCCTTGTAGTGACTAGCTTAATACTCTTCAATTTGGCTTCTGTTTCAAGACAGCTCAAAAGCCCCATAGTATCTTTCTCTTGCCTTCGGGCTATAGTCCAATGACTGGCTCTTTTCATTGGAGTTGATGGTCTGCTTTTTGGATGGGGAGTTCACAGGTTGCAGTGTTTAAAAGAAGTCTGAAGGAGAAAATTGTTGATTTACCCTCCTATCTTATCTCCTACTCCACTTTTAGCCTGCATTCCAACTTTAGTCTGAGCCAGAGGATTTAGTATCGCTAATTCTGCAAGTAAAACGTGAACAGAATCTCAGACCCCTTCAAAGACTTGTATGACGAAAAGGTCTTTCTTAGCACAGCTCTGTTTTCTTCTCTCTGTTTCCAGATAGGCTAGCATGCGTAGAACTTCTACGTATAAGAAGTTTGTTTCTTTCTGGGGCTGGGTGAAGGCTACATAGATTAACCAATACTCCCCTACCTTCTAGAATTTTCTGCAAATGGCCCCAGTATTTCAGCCTTGTTAGGCGCGTTATCTATATCCCAGATACAATAGGTGGTGATTCAACCACCTAGTAACAGGTTTCCAACTTCTTGGTAATAGCAGAGGTGTCCTTACTGCCAGCTGCCTCATCAAAGCTCAGCCAATTCCACATTTATGGACTCTTAGAATATACTTAGACTCTGTATCTAAGCTTTGGTCTCTGTATTAAACATAACTCTTCCAGTTTCAAGCAACAGAAAACTAATTCAAAATATCTTAAAATAGTTTGTCTTCCATATGTGGAGCAGGGTAGTTTTCCTTGAAGCACAGCTGAGTTCCATCAGAAGCTGAGTAGGTTTGGGATTAACCTTTCTGAGGGATGTTGTCACACCCAGATGTTTTATATTCACCCCGGAGCTTTATACTCCTGTCCCTGGATTCATTCTCTAGACTTTTATACTCATTTTGGGCAACTCTAGACTTCTGTTTCTGAAAGTGTTATCCTCAGAAGCAAAAACCTTTTGCCGACTAGCCTAAACAGTCCTGGCTTTTCCATTGCCTCGGATTGGCCTGGCTGCACGCGTGCTCCATGAAGCCAGGCGCTCTGGGTTGCTGATGATTGGCCAGGGCTGGTGTTCAGTCCCGGAGGCAGGTTTCATCAGCGCTACCTGAAACACTCTCAAGAAGAGGGTGCTATCCCAAGAAAAAGTGCTTTTACTACTGGGCTAAAAAAATTCAGATTCTAGGCATGAAAAATAAGATATCAGTGACTAAATAATAAAGAAACAATACTATTTACAGAAAGAGGAATTGATTTTTTTTAAAAAGTGGAAAATTCCAAGTAGGCTGAAGATTTGAGTCGTGTTTTTGAAAGAGCAGGGAGGAGACATTAGAAGCATTTGCTATGTTGCTATGTAGGATTTTGGGGGGACAGTATTTTTAAGCATACTTTGATGTTTCATGCTATATAATTTTCTGCCACTTCTCAAGAGATAGATGACACCTTTAGTCAAGGCCTTTTGGACATATATTTGTACTGCTTTGTGGATATGGTATGCTAATTCTGGCCTGGAGGGCACCCAGCATTGGGGGTTGTGTAACACACTTATACACAATTGTCGAGTCTTTAGGAAGAATGACTACGCCAAGGATAGCTTTGAGTGTAGAATCTACCTTTAAGCAACAGAATTTTTCTCCAGACCTCCTTCTATTCTCAGAGTCTTCCATATTTCTGACCCTCAGATTTCCTTTTAACAAAGACTTAGGGTCATCTGTAGTGCTAACTAGTGCAATAAATACATGGGAACAGTAGGAGTAGACAGCCCCAAAGTTTCAGGAGGCATTGAAAGTAGTCTTTCCAAAAACCATGTGGGTTTATTGTCTATGAAAATAACATAAAGCAAAAACACACTGAGCTGCACTTTAAGATCACGAGGAAGCTTTAAAAATGACCAGTGACTGGAACCTACCCCTAGTGATTTTCCTGTAACTGGTCTGGGGCAGGCTTGGCATGAGCTCGCGTTGAAAGCTCTTAGGAGATTCTAATGTGCCACAGAGCTGGGAACCACTGCTGCCCAGTCGATGCCCTCAAGCATGCCCATGAAGGCCACGGCCAAGGAAACCACTCTTGTTGAGAACCCCTGAATTTTCTCTACCCTCTTCTGTTATTTAATGAGCTTAATATGGGAATGCCTAACTGGAATGCTGCTTTTATGAAGTAATGGTAGTGTCAAGTAAGCAGTCTGGGCTGGTATGAAGGACAGCAACCGGGAACCCAACAACATACTTGATGACCACGTTTCCATGTTTTTGTAATAGATGGCTGAGCTGGGCTAGAGTAGAAGGCCAACACATAGATGCTAAAAGCCTGTAGCAAAGGCTTCTGACAACTGCAGAGGAAAGGGAATATTCTAGGAACGATCTTAGAGCAAAGCTGTCTTGACTTTCCCTACTTGTAAAAGACAAAAGAGGACCCTGGTGGTCACTTATCTCACACTTGGGATACTTGGCAGTACGAGTTCCTGTGTAGAAGAGTGGCCACGGACTCGGAGAAATTGTCGACATTATTTTGAGTTAGAAGCTTAGGTGTTTCACTTCCTTCCACCCCACCCATCCTCCCAACCCTCTTGTTCAGCTTGAGGGAGGCCTCCTGCGCTTGGGGCCTCCCGTGCCAGCGCTGGGTGAGGGCGGGGGTGCTCATTGGCAGAGGCGGAGCTGCTTCCCCACCAGCATGGGCAGCATCCTGTAAATCAGATCTGGGAGCAAAGGTAATTGCCTGCATCTGGCATCTTTCAATAAGTAAAAACACCTCCTGCCCCACCGATGAAAAGGAGCCGCCCCGAGGGTTTTACATATTGGTTTAAACAACAGGAACAAAAAAAGCCAGTGAGATTTATAATAATGCTGCATTGAAAAGGATCCTTCTGATGTTGTCTTCCAGGAAAATATCATTTCCTCAGAATCATTTTGGTAGTTGTGTGGCCCCAGGGCCATTTCTTTCTTTTTTTCTTTTTTCTTTCTTTCTTTTTTTAAAATTTGTGCATGCATGCGCACACACAAGCACAGAAGCCAGGGGGTGGGGGTGGGGGTGGAGGGGGCAGGCTCAGGGAGAAGCAGGTTTCCTGATGGGCAAGCAGCCTGATGCTGATCCCAGGACCCAGGGATCATGACTGAGCGGAAGGCAGACGCTTAACCAACTGAGCCACCCAGGCGTCCTCACAGGGCCATTTCTGAAGGTGAGCGCCAATAGGGTTTCCCAACTAAGGGAGTCAAGAGTGAGGCTTCCCTTGTTTTGTGATGAAAAAGTTTGGGCAGGACAGAGTTTCTGCACTGGAGTGAGGGCTGCGGGAGGCCTGGATTAGAAAGGGAGAGAGGAACGGGACAGGAGGACCTCCCAGCTTGGGTGGGACAACCCCCTTGTCCACTCTAGGGGAGTCCTTGTCGATACAAAGAACACCTCTGAGTCCCCTTTTCTGTTTCATGCCCTCGAAGAAGCTTTGACTTTCCTCAGCTCTGTTTCAGGTTATCTATTGGCGCGTGGGAAAGCACTCTCAAGTAGGGGCTTACAGCAGTAACTACCACTGATTCTTCTCTCCTGAGTTCTGAGTCTGGCTGGGGTTAGCCAAGTGGTTCTCATGGGGAGTCTCTTATGGGATTGCAGTCCCACCAGAAAAAGTAGCTTGCTGGGGATTTCTTTTTGGTAACAAGAGGTAACAAAATTGAGGACATTCTAGGTCATTTTTCTAGATACTTCCCGCCTACTGTAATTCTCACACAGAATTGCCATTGTTGAAGAGTTTTTTTTCCCACCTCCACTGAGTACACTTCTGGTTCTCCTTGTCCCTTGCCTTACTCATCGGAGTTTGGGTGAGGAACGGAACATGCGTGGCTCAGTCCCTTTCTTTCTCTGTGCTCAGGAAAGTCTAAGCCTGGTCCACTTCGGCCGTGTGGTGGGCTTCCAGCTGGGTGCCCTGCCCTGCTCCACCCTGCTTGGGAAGCCTGAGGTTGGTCTTGGCTGCCTGTGACTTGGGTATAGCAAATGCTGTGGGCGACCCACCTCTCTGCAGGCTGGAGGCTGCTGCTTCAAACACTTGTATGTCCTGAGTGTGTTTTTTTTCTTGGCCACATGAGTTTGCTTGGCCCATGCCCAAGATAAACTGGAAGTGCCAAGAGTGGATGTCCCTAAAGGCAGCTCTCCAGCCAGGATGGAATGGGAGTTTGATGAGTAAATATGCCAGCTTTCTGGACTGGATGGAGCTCAGGATCCTCTCAGATGTGTGTTCTCCGCTTTCTTCCAGAACTCCCCAGCTAGGTGGAGCTCAGGCTGCCCACAGCAGGGACTGGCTCTAGCAAGCATTCTGGCCAGCCAGCCTCACTCCACACCCCTACTTGGTTTAAGTCTTGAGTAAAACCCTTGTAGTCACACCCTCGTCTTGGATCCTGCTTCTGGGTGAATCTGTTCAGGGTAAATTCCAAGGAATCCAGTGCTTGCTCGCTCTCCTCAGCCACATTTCTCCCAGCTCTTAAGCGATCAAGTGGCCGTTGCTAGTTGCTAGTCCCATCTGCCTGACTACCCTGTTCATCCTTCAGAACTCAGAAGAGAGAAACGTTTATTTTTTTGAGGCTCCTTCTCAAATCCTCCTAACTTTTGCTTTCCTACCTCTCCTAATTTCTGTGCAATAAAAATTTAAAATATGGAATTAAGGCCTTATAAATAAACATTAACTATATTCTGCTCCTGCCAAAGACATGAAGGGAAAAAGTATATACATTTTCCATTTTGTTTATAGTGGTGTAGTCTCATGATAAATTTAATCTCTTTAAGAATTTTACAAAAATTGTTTAGTTTACCATATTAAATGGTTTTGTTTTAATTTTTTTCCATTGGATAACCACATTCAGATTTGTCTCTTTGTCTACCCTTGTCTGGTGGTTTGCTCTGGAAATACAAAACTTTTTCTTTTTTAAAGATTTATTTATTTTAGAGAGATAGTGTGCTTGCAGGGGGAGGGATCGAGGGAAGAATCTCAAACAGAATTCCTGCTTTGCACGGCGTCTGAGGCAGGGCTGAATCTGAGCAGCCAGATCATGAGCGGAAACCAAGAGTTCGACTCTTAGCAGCCTGAGCCATGCAGGTGCCCAAATCAAAACCCTTTCAATGGCATATGGCTTTTTAATTTTTATTTGCTCTTAGAATTGAGCCAGAAATTTACAAATGGAGGGGCATCTGGGTGGCTTGGTTTGTTAAGCATCTGACTCTTGATCTCCATTCAGGTCTTGATCTCAAGATTGTAAGCTCAGGCCCCATGTTGTGCTCCATGTTGAGTGTGGAGCCCACTTTAAAAAAAAAAAAAATTACAAATGGGAAGGGAATGCTAAGAAATGAACCCAGTGTATAAATTTGGGGTTAATTGTTTAGCTCAATCTCCTCTATAAAATGGGCATGGAATTATTTTACCTATGTAATAGGATTGCTGTTTATATCAAATGTGGGTAGAAGTTTTGTCTGATAAGCCTCAAGTGGTATAAAAATACCCATTTTTATTTCCTCAGGGATAATTTTGATTTTGAGCCAAAGATGTCACTAATTTTCAAGATTATGTTTAGTTTGAAAGTATAGGTGAGGCTCTCACAAGAACCTATTAACCTCTGAAGTAGAAAGATATGAAATTACTTTCTGGGAGATGCTCATCTATTCTAAGCATAGTAAATTTAGTTCTCCTATGGGAGTGGAGTTGTTTTTTCTTACTTCTTTGTGAATGGAGGAAATTCCCTAAATAGGCAGAACTTTTTCTAAAATTGCCAGTAAGAATATGAAGCCCAGGTTATTCACATGGGGAATGTAGATACATCTGCAAAATTCCCCAGAATTAATCAACAGCTGTGACTCCCAAGAAACTGTCCATTTCACATGATGCTTGTGTTGATCCCAGGTGGGAATGCATCTCACAGCCGAGTTTATTAAAATAATTTTGCTATTTGTTACGTATCTGAAAGGTATGAAACCATTGCTTCATATCTGAAAGAAAGAAACCATTGTTTCTTCCTCCCAAATGTGACATTGGTTAACTAAAACGTTCCCCATATGAGAAGAATTGGAAGCTGATTGATCATGGGTTTCATTAACAAAATTTTTAATATTTTTTATGAGTTTCTATATTCAATATTCCCCTTAGTATTTTGTATGTCCAACATGTTCAGAATATTCTCCTCATGTAAATTGAGACAAGTCATAAAAACAACACACACACACACACACACACACACACACACAAAATCCCCAGAGTTGTTTTTATTTTCCAGCTTACACTGACACCTGGTGGCCTCTCAGGCTACATAGGGAAAGACAGCCAGTCTTGGTTGTGTTTTCACTGGACAACAGCTTAGTATCTTATTGTGTTATGTATTTGGATCTCAGAGAACCTTTAATTTCTCATTCCAACTGTATATCCGTTCCAGAGGCCCTTGCCATGAACATCCAGCTTCTGCATCACATTTCCAGTAATTGGGTTTACTTTTTGCTAAGGATTTTCATTATTAGAATTTTAATTTTTGCTGAGGTTAAATTTACTTCCTCTTTCTATGGCTATTAACTGTTTTATCTTCCCACATCCCTTCTATTAAAGGGAATCTCACTCTTGTTACTTGGGAGAAGAGTGGAGACCAGATGACCATAAGATATGTTGGACATTCTAGACTGTGTTGGAAATCTGTGTTCTCAACTGCAGATCTTGTGTGTGTTGAGGGAAAAGAGAAATTAATTCATGCTACACATTTTCCTTTGCCGATGTGGTCCTAAAGAAACTGCCTTGGTAGGTGAAATTGAGCCATCGTAGAAATGGCCTACTTTAGGCCTTTTGGCATTTTTGAGCTCTCTTAGTCACTCTTTCTTTTGTCTAAGTGCTAATAGATCCAAAACTCGTTCAGGAAAAACAAATAGTTTTTAAATCAAGAACTAATAAGTCTCAAAGCTCACCTCTCCCTGACTGGAAATTAAAACAAGATTTCTACTACCTCCATGATAACCCAGACCTTGCACTGGCCTTGGAGAGGGTTGAGAGTGCGGGACAGACTATTAACTGCCTTGGCCAGCTATGTGGAGGGTCTTGGGCTGCCTCACAGCCTGTGGGAGAACAGGGAGAAGAGAAACGTTCCCACATTGGTCTGCTTCAGTGGCAAAACTATAATAACCTTAGGATAGTGATCTATAAAACTGATACAAGCCAAGATGAAAATTCTGTCATGGTTACTAGGTACCCCACAGTGATTTTTGGCTATGTATGAAGTTCACAATGATCGCTGCCCCTATTGATCACAATGATCATAATGATCACTGTTGCCCATTTGACACATAG
The DNA here is from genome assembly GCF_009829155.1 of Mustela erminea. Lineage (NCBI taxonomy): Eukaryota > Metazoa > Chordata > Mammalia > Carnivora > Mustelidae > Mustela > Mustela erminea. Next base: position 54,123,848 of record NC_045629.1, read on the forward strand.
GGCACAAAAAGTGGCAACTCATTCAGACGGAGCAGACTGGTGTTATTTTGCAATGTTGGGGGCAATCGATGAAAATTTAGTAACTAATTATATCAAATTCCTATATGCAAACAGGATTGACCTGGTAGGTATTGTAAAAACCACTACTGTTTGGAAATTCAAGAGAATCTGAATAATATATGTTTGTGTGTGGGGATGGGGAAGGGAGGAGATTATGTATTTTCTATGGAAGGCCACAATAAGGACAAAACTTAGTGTCTCATAAATATATATATATATATATATCTCCATATGCCCAGCACCATGCTGGATTGCTTGTAATTGGGAAGTCTTAAGTTAGTTTCTCCTTTAAAGTATGTTTTAGGATTCTCCAGAGAAACAGAATTGTTAAGGTGGATGGATCTCTGGACGGACAGATACCTGGACAGATAGATATCTAGATAGATATGAAGAGACTTACAGGAATTGGCTCATGTGGTTATGGAGGCTGACATGTCTTCTGACTGGTCGTCTGCAAGGTGGAAAATCAGGAAAGCCAGTGGTGTAATTCGTTCCAAGTCTAAAGGCCTGAGAACCAGGGGAGCTGATGGTGTAACTGCTGGTCTGAGGCCGAAAGTCTGAGAACCCAAAGCAGTGGGGTGCTGGGACCTCTGCTGGTGTATGTCCCAGAGTCCAAAGGCCCCCAAACCAGCAGTTCTGATGTCCAAGGGCAGGAGAAAGTAGATGTTCTAGCTCAAGATAGAATTCGTCCTTCTCTGCCTTTCTGTTCAGGCCAACAGATTGGGTGATGCCCAGTCACATTAGTGAGGACAGATGTTCTTCACATTGTCTATGGATTCAAATGCTAATATCTTCTAGAAACACTCCCATGAATATAACCAGAAATAATGCCCATTAGGGCATCCCTAATCAGGCTGAAACCTAAAATTAATCATCACCAAGGGTCCTGATGCTTAGCATGTAATTTCTTTTCCCGATTTTATAAGAAACAAATAGAATTAACAAAGTACGTTCATTTTTTATTCTTTTTTTAAGGATTTATTTATTTGAGGGGGGAGGAGGCGTGGGGAGGGGGGTAGAGGGAGAAAGACAATTTCAGGCAGACTCCCTACTGAGTACAGAGCCTGACAGAGCCCATCTCACTCTCAAGAAATCATGACCAGAGCAGGAATTGGGCGTCGCTCAGATGCTTAGCTGACAGAACCACCCAAGCACCCCCCCATTGTTTATTCTTAAATAAATTACCATAAAATAATACATATTACATGAAAGAAGTCCTATTGATCTTGTAAACTTTCTAAGCTATAATTTTATTCATTCAAAATGTTGCATTTTAGGGGCGCCTGGGTGGCTCAGTGGTTTAAGCCTCTGCCTTCAGCTCAGGTCGTGATCTCAGGGTCCTGGGATCGAGCCCCACGTCGGGCTCCCTGCTCAGTGGGGAGCCTGCTTCCCCCTCTCTCTCTGCCTGCTTCTCTGCCTACTTGTGATCTCTCTCTGTCTATCAAATAAATAAATAAAAATCTAAAAAATAAAATGTTGCATTTTAAATGATTCTATGATAGGTTAGAGAGAGACCTGCCCCTCATGACTCAAAAGAAATAAGAGTGTTGTGATTCAACAGCACAGTTTGAGGCCCAAGAGTTACAAAAAGTACATCACCTACTCTCCACTTGGTCAAGATCATGAGGTTTGGCTGTAGATAGTATGCAACTCTTAGGGGTTCCAAATTGCTCAGATGGGAAGACATAAAAGATGATCAAAACCAGGAGAGAGATAGCATTATCTGGGTACTTCTTGGTACCCCATTTTGTCAGGCATAAAGGGACAGAAGAACTCTTTTTCTTGCCTAGTTGTCCTAAATTTTCATCTCGTTGTGGTTTGAAAAATGCAAAGTAAAGTCTTGCCTATAATGAAGAGGTGTTTCTAATTTTGTAAAGCTCCTAAGGTGTTTGGCACAGAACTGTGACCTATTAAAACAATGCTGGAGAGAGACACTTGGAAAATACTCTGTTTCTGCAGCAGCCCAGTATCTGTTTTTTCGGTTGGGCTAATAGAGTACCTGAAGGCAGTAACCACGTCTTATCTATCTTTGCATCCTCAGCAAATGACACATCAGAGGGTCCACTATCAATAAGATAAATAGGCAAAAGCTGGGGCTCTATGGGTGGAAAAGTAGGGCATACGTCTAGAGGGTACAATGACTACAGATAACTCACAAACTGGATAATGTGTGGTTGACTTCTAAAAATAAACATTATTTAGTGGAATATTTGAGTCTGAAACTCTAATATTAAAATCCAAAAGAGGCAAACAAATGGGAAACTATGGTTGATAAGACCTCTCTGTATGAGATCTATTAATGCCCCTAACTCCAACACAGTAGTGGTTAACTATCTAGTAAACAGTTAACAATGGATCTTACCAAATTTCTCTCTCAGGTGTTCATGCGAGCTTTGAGCCAGGGTTGGATCATAGAGAATTCCTACCTGCATTCTTGGAATGCCCCAAATACCAACGGTCTGTGGTTTTGATTAAAGATAGATCTATATGCCTTACATGCCAGACTCACAGGCGGCAGTATTGACTTTCTGCCATGAAATGTTAGCAGCCCTGGCTTTCATGCTTACTCACAAAGGATCATCCCACAACTAGGAGGCGCTTCAGGGCTGCCTGGGAGCAGGGGAGATATTTTTGTTAAAATAGCTTGGGCCTTCAGGCTACTAATTGTCTAGGGAAGTATTAGTTTCCTTTTGTAAAAAAGTATTCTAAGAGAGGTATTAAATCCTTGCAGGATCAGGTCTATAAATACAGAGAGCAAAGTGGCCAGAGGGGAGAGGGAGAGGAAGTGGGGGAGGGGGTGGATAAAATGGGTGAAGAAAAGTGGGAGATACAGGCTTCCAGGTAGCAATGAATAAGTTACAGGAATAAAAGACACAGCACAGGGAATCTCATCAGTGGTATTGTAAAGGTTTACCATGGTGACCGATGGTAGCTATTTTTGTGGTGAGCATAGCATAATGTATAGAGAAGTTGAATCACTGTGTTGTACACCTGTTACATTAGTTTCAGGTCATAAGTGTTCATTAGTGTCAACTATGTTCAAATAAAAAAAAAGAAGTCAACCTTTTTAGGGATGGCTGTCAGTCTGGCTACTTTTAGCTTATAGTTTAAGAAGGAGGTTAGGAAAAAAATCTTCTAGGAGAAGACTTTTGAACCCTGGCTTCCTGGGGGGAAAAAAGAGGAGGCAATTTAATCAAGTTTATTAATGAAACTGTCCATGAGAGAATTTCTGATAGCTGTTTTAGTATCTTACAGGACCCCTATTTAAGACTTAGAGTAGTACCAAAACATTAGAACTGTAAGATCAGTTTTCCTGTTGCTTACACTCTTCAGTGGCTCTTTAGGGTTTCTATAGTAATGTACAAACTCTTTAATACGATGTCCAAAGATTTTCAAAGTTTGGTTTCCAGGTTCCCTTTCTGGTGTCTTCATGTAACTCTTCCCATTTTCTTGTTCTCCATCTACGGACACTCCATCTGTAGAATTTCACACCTCTCTCCCTTCTACTATGTTCTTTGACACCCTGTTTTTTTTTTTTTTAATACTACAATGTATACAATATAAAACTCAGTGTTTTAACCATTTTTGAGTGTAAAGCTCAGTGCATTAACTACATTCTTTTCTTTTTTTTTTTTTTAAAAAGATTTTATTTATTTGACAGAGATGACAAGTAGGCAGAGAGGCAGGCAGAGAGAGGGGGGAAAGCAGGCTTCCTGTTGGGCAGAGAGACCAATGACCCTGAGATCATGACCTGAGCTGAAGGCAGAGGCTTTAACCCACTGAGCCACTCAGGCGCCCCTAAGTACATTCTTATACTGTGCAACCATCTTCTCTATCTAGTTCCAGAACTGCTTTTTCACTACAAAAAGAAACCAATACCCATTAAATACTCATTCCCCATTTCCCCATATGGAATCCTGTAACAAGTAGCCTTATATGTCTGGCCTCTTGCACCCTCCATAATGTTTTCAATTTCATCTGTGCTGTAGCATGTGTCAGTACTTTGTTCCTTCCTGTAGTGAGATGATAGTCCATTGTATGGATTTACTGCATTTTGTTCATCCACTCATCCATTATGGACATCTGGATTATTCCCACCTTTTGGTTTTTGTGAATAGAGATGTTATGAATATTTGTATACAAATTTTCTTTTGCGTGCTCTTGTACTCTCTCTCTCTGTCTCTCTGTCTCTCTGTCTCTCTCTTTCTTACACACACACACACACACACACACACACGCACGCACATGCACATGCACACCTGCCTCTAGCAGTGAATTATGGGCTATGAAGTAATTCTATGTTCAACTAATTGGGGAATCACCAAATGGTTTTCCACAATGGCTGTACCATTTCACATTTCTACCAGAAGGGTAAGAAGGGTCCATTTTCTTCTCATCCTTACCAACAGTTCTTTGCCATTTTTTTTAATAATGGACATCCTTATGGGTACAAAGTTGTATCCCCTGTTTAGATTTGCATTTCTCTAATAATTAATGATGTTTAGCATCTTTTCCAGTGTTTGTTGGTCATTTGTATATCTTCTTTGGAGAAATGTCTATTCAAGTCCTTTGACCATTTTAAATTATCTTTTTGTTGTATTGTAAGAGTTCTTTCTATACTGTAGATATCAGACCCTTATCAGATATGATTTACAAATATTTTCTCCCATTCTGTGATTTGACTTTGCTTTCTTGATACATTCTTTGTATAAAAATGTTCAATTTTGTTGAAGTCCAATTTATCTATTTTTTCCTTTGTTACTTGTGCTTTGGGTATAGTTGGATTTTGCAACATTTTCTTAAATACATCATGAAGATTTCCCCTACATTTTCTTCTAAGGTTTTATAGTTTCAATTCTTACTTAGGTCTTTGGTCCACTGTGAATTGATTTTTCTATATGATGTAAGGTAAAGGTCCATTTTACCTTACCATTTTATTCTTCTGAATGTGGATATCGAATTTTCTCAATACCATCTGTTGAACGTGTTCTTTTTTTTTAAGTAAAACATGGTTTTGCCTGATGCTGCTGCTTTTCTGGCCAACATTTCACATAGAGCACCGCCCCCCCCCCCAGTCCCCGCCCATACCACCTCCCCCTCCTTTCCCTGATCCTGGAAATGTCTGGACACATTCAGTTCCCATTTTTTTTGCTTCTTCCTCACTGTTCCACCACTAACACCTATTGGTGCCTTACTTTGAGCCAGAATGTTATCCATTCAGTGCCCCCTTCTCCCTGAATGCATTGTTATTGTCCACTCATTCCATCTTATTTGAAGACCTCAACACTTAGAAAAGTCTTTGTCTACAAGTGAATCAGTGTTGTCATCTTTGTAGACTTCAACCATCGTATTGATCGTATTGATGACAGGCCTTCTCCTTCCTTTCACAGTGCCAGGATGTTGGTTTTCCCTTTTCCTATCCATCAGTCAATAGTGAGGTCATGATTTAGACTTTGTCACCCTCAGAGAATACTTCTTTTTGGGGTTTAAAACTGAAACTCCTTCTCAGCACACCCAGACTTCTTGCTCTTGATATTAGCTTCTAGCATTATTTAAGACCTCTTTGCCACTCCTGATTCTTTCTAAAAACAATATAAGCATTTTGGTAATCTTTAATTTTAGTATAATTTTAATCTTACATAAAAATTGTGGAAATAATACAGAGAACTCTCTACTCCATATTCATATTCACTGCTTACTTTCATTCAGTCTCTTGCCTTATTATTCTATTCCCTTCCTCTTTCTGAATCATCAAAAAATAAGTTGAAAAATACCCCTTTATTCCCAAAATACTTCAGAGTACATTTCCTAGAACAAGGACATTTATTTACATAAGTGCAGTTAAATGATACAAATCTGGATATTTACAATTGAATATTTTTCATCTAATTTATATTTCTATTTCTAATTTTACCAATTTTCCAATGTCTTTTTTCCTCCCCAGACTACTGTTTAATTCAGTATGATACATTACTTTGTTTTCCTATATTTTTAGTCTCCTTAAATCTAGAACATTTTCATAGTCATTTTTGTCTTTCCAGAACTTGATATTTTCTAAGTGGATTGGCAAGGTAAACTCTAGAATGTCCTTTGATCTGGGTTTGTCTATGGTTTCCTTAAAATTTGATTAACATGCTTTGTCAGCAGGGATACTACAAATGTTAGGTCCTCAGTGGATCATAGTAAACATTTAATGGAGCATTGTCTTATTAGTAAAATTAACTTTGATTACTATGTTAAGGTAGTGGTCACCAGCTCTTTCCATTGTACAGTTTCTATATTTCCCTTTGTTATTTATAATCTGTGGGAAGATGCTTAGGTATTATGTAAAATATCCTGTTCCTTTTCAAACACTCAACCACTAATTTTATCATCCATTGATGATTCTTGACTAAATCTAGTCTTACACAGATGATACAAAATGGTGATTCCTCCTCCCCAAATCTATTCTTGCTTCTACATTTATTCATTGTCATTCCACTGTAAGGTAAAGCTTTACTGTCTTCATTTATTAATTTATTTATATTAGTGTGGAATCATGGATTTTTGTTCTATTCAGAGGATTATTATGTATTACTGTCACTCATTTTTTTAGTGCTCAAATTACCCAAGATTTAGCCAGTCAGTCTCTCCATGCTGATTCTTATGTCCCTTTGATGTACCCCCACTATTCTTTGAACAATTCCTTACTTTCTAGCACAGGAAGATGTTTCAGAATTATCTTCTACTTTCCCTGCTCCATGGTTTCCGAGAAACTCTTGATTGGTTTTGGTCAGAAAAGAATATGTTATGTGTATTCATTGCTCCCAAGGGGTCAATGCCATGAAGTTTTCTCAGCAGGAAAGAGCTGTGAGTGTGTGTATATCTTTATTTACCATATCTGTCTATCATCTGTTGATCCATGACAAACACCATGAGTTCATACTAATACTTTGAATTCCAGTCTAGATTTCTCCATTTCTGCATCTCACTTCAACAGTGAGCAAATTGGCTCCTATTATTCTCAGCATGTTGATTGACCCATTTGCTCAATTCTGGAATACACACAAAATAGTTTCAGAATTGCTAATGCTTATCACTGTGAAAAGCATACCATTAACTAGAGTTCAATATTTGTTGGTGGTGTTTTTTTGTCTTAAGACTGAAGGAGGATTTTGAGTTTGATTCAGGGCAATTAAATTTTAGGTGCTTATTACATATTTGAGTAGAGAGGTACAGTAGGCTTTCTGGATCTGAAGGAAGATGTCAGGAATAGAGATAAAGATTCAGGAATCATCAGCTTAAAAATGATATTGAAATAACTTAAAGCAAGAACACAGATCTTCTTACAGTAAGGGGAGTTAGAGAAGAGAGCTGAGGAGGAGGATCCAGCAAAGAAGGCTGAGAAGGATAGGCCAGTGAGATAGGCATATTTAAAGAATACACTATTCTGGAGGCCAACTGAAGAAAGTGTTTCAGAAAGGAGAGCAGCCTCTGCTGTACCAAATATTGCCAAGAGGTTGTAAGAGATGAAGTTTGAGAATTGGTAATAGATAATATTGAAAAGTGAGGTTTCCGTGGGTGATTAGGATAAATGTTTCTTTATAAAGCATTAAAACATAGCCAACGCCTTCCTAAGAATGGGAAGTGGGACAATGGGGATAGTGAGTACAGACCAAATATTGAGAGACATTTTGCTGAAATGTAATGCATACTTACAGCAAGTATGTGGGCTGGTAAGAATGACCCCATGGAGACATACGGGGATAATGTAAGGGAGAGAGAACTATTCAGAGCAAAATCTTCAAAGAGCTGGGATTTTAAGGATCCATTGTACCAGTGGAGTGGTTGGACTTAGGAGCAGAACGATTATCCTGACAACAAATGAAGAGAACTGAGGATTCTCAACTGGGTCTCTCTGACTGCTGAGTTACTAATACACATTTTAGCATACTAAATCCACTCTTCAATACTGCTGTGGGTTAACTTTCAGGACTAATTTTCTGTCATTCCCTCTCTTCCCAAGTCCCATACCTCTAATCACTAGTCCATGTGCCTGTGTAACATCCCTGCCTCCTTCTGAAAATAACTTATTACAACTCCTGCTGTAACAACTAAGAATCCTTACCAAACAAACAAACAAAAAAAAACAACAAAAACAAAAAAACAAAACACACACACACACACACACACACACACACACAACCATTTTCATGGTTTCTTTCCTACTTCTTTCTTCTGGTTGAGAGACGTGTTTCCCACCAGCTTTTACCCATAGGCTCTGGCTTGCTAAGGAGAGATGAAAATATTTTTTTTTTCTTTTCTTTCTTTCTTTTTTTTTTTTTTTTTTTTTAAGATTTTTCATTTATTTGTTTGAGAGAGAGCGCACAAGAGAGCAAGAGAGTATGAGAGCATGAGAGCACGAGCTGGGGGAGGGTCAGAGGGAGAAGGAGAAGCAGACTCTCTGCCCAGCAGGGAGTCCCAAAGGATCCAAAGCAGGGCTTAATCCCAGAACCCTGGGATCATAATGTGAGTCGAAGGCAGACACTTAACTGACTAAGCCCTCCAGCCACCCTGAGATGAAAATCTCTTTGATCTTGGCCTCCATTCCTAAGGACTGATTTGGTTTTGTTTATGAATCATCTCATCCCTCACCCCATAGACAAGGGAGAGTTGACAAAGATCAATTTAAAAATGAAGAATCTCAAAATCTTAACCTCCTATGCAAAAACTAAGGGTCCTTCCTACTAGATCTAAAGAACAACAAGTGGAAATAAAGGTAGGACTTTGTGGGGATGTGATGCCCTGCCACACTACCCTCAAGTTATCCCCTCTCCCACCCAATGCCATTGGATTCAAGGCTTAGAGAGTGCAGTGGAACCTGATTCTGGTTTGGGACCTTAGAGAGTAACAGCACCTCTTCCCTCCCAATCCCCCCACACCACTGAGTTCATGGTGGGTGAGTCGGGGAGCTGAAAATGGAAACAATGTATTGGGGCATCAGAGTTCAGAGACTGCCTCGTCCCTCATCCCCAAGCTGAGTTTAGTGCCTCAGGGAATTTGAAGGGGCCTGGAGCTCCCCTGGGCCTGACTCGTGGGGAAAATTGGCAAGAGGAAGGGTTCCCAGGCCTGTTGCCAGGTGACCATGACCAAGAATAGGATACAATGTGAGGGCACACAGTTTACCCCATAGATCATTGGGAAACTTTGTTGGAATTTCAGTAGACCCCAAAAGCCAGGGAGGAGGGAAGAAGTGGAGTGCTTTACATAGAATACTAAGTAAGCTTCATGTTCACCTGTGGAGCAAAGAAATGGAACAACGACTCACCAGTCAACACTACAATATCCTGGGTTAGGACTATAAAGTCAACTTGGGAACTGGGTGAAAGAGAAAACCCAAAAACATGTGAGGGAATTATGAACTATAACAAAACTATAACTGTAGGCCTGAACTGTTTAAGTATTTGGGTTGGACCGAGAATTGATCTAAAATTGGCCTGTTTTCCACCAGCAGACATGAGGCTACAGAGCTAGTCAATTCCAATTATAGAGAAGAAGGCTAGAAGGCTATATACTTAAGCATTCAAGCATATACTTAAAATGCATGTAGATTCCAACAGGGTTATAATAATTTTCACATTTATTAACTTTAAAATTAGAAATATATAAGCATCTAATGATGAAACCTGGTCTCCATATCTACATTGCTGGATTTTATAAAATAGGAAAACTTCTAGAAAAACAATAACTAAATTTAGTACACAATGATAGGTTAAATATTCTGTTAGATTTTATGTAAAAGTCCATTACAGTTTGAATAGTAGAATATTTAAATGACCAAATCTCTGATTAATTATTTTCTGAACTTGGATTAATTTGTGTTTCAGTAAAGTTTACTTAATATTGTCTAAGTTAGAGGTTGGTAAACTATGACCTGCAGGCAAAATTGGGCCAGTCATCTGTTTTTGAAGATAAAGTTTTATTGGAATACAACCACACCCATTTGTTTATATATTGTCTATAGTCTGTGTTGTAACAGAGACCACTTGGCTTGCAAAGCCTAAGCAATTATTAACTGACTCTTTACGGCAAAAGTTTGCCAAGCCCTAAACTAAGACTTAATCAAGGCAAGAATATTTGTGGTCTTATCTTTACAATACTAAGTAGAGTCCATTTTTATTTCCCTTTGGGCATATTAAGGCCTTATTTCATTAAGCCATGGTGCTTTCCAAACATAATGTTTGGACACTGCAAAGAAAGAATCTTTAAAGATGCTGTCCTTTACAAAATGGGGCATCACATAGAACATTAGTCCTAGGACTCAAGCTGACATTTACAGATGCATCAATGCAGTATTCTTAAATATGTCATAAAAGCTTAAGTACTTGCTAGAGTAGCTGGAAAAGAATAGACAATGTTTTGTAAGAAGAGGTCAGTGAAGAATTCTCCCGCATCACTTTCAGTTTTAATTCCACTTACTACCATTCTCGTGTTGCAGAATGGATCTTCTACCCTTCAGGAGTAGTTTGCACAGAGATATTTTAAGGTTAGACCAAGTGGACATTAGAATGTACTGACAGGGAAAACCCCCATGCCTTTTCATGGAAGGACTCATTACCTTACCAAGATTAAGTACAGATTGCAAATTCTACATGTAAGGCCTGATAGCCCATTGATTACCTTTTATTTATCTAACCTTATATTCTTGAAACTCCTATTGCAGTTGGATCCATTTCTTTTTGTCTTCTTTCTTTGTTATTTCTATTTCCCACTTCAAATTGTAGGCTGTTCCATATAGGACTCAAAATACTCTTGTAAGACATTGTGTGGATTGAATACTGGAGGTCCATCTCTGGGTATGGGCTCTGGAAGTCAAAGAGTCTCAGACTGGACAGGATTGAAATAATTATCAGTGCTTCAAAAATAAAGCCCTATATTCATTTTGGAAAAGACAATGTTTTTGAATAATGGAAAAGGGAAAAAATGAAACTCATCCATAATGCTTCCCTATTTCCCACAGTTAATGATTTTCATAATTTTTTCTATGGATACATCATTTGTATTATAATCTTACTATGAAAAACTTTTTTCCATATTAGAACAGCTAGCACCCTTTGGTGTTTGTTTTATATTTGCCACAGAATTTATTTAAAGCATTACTGTATTACTTGACTCGAGTTTCCAGGTGGTCATTATTATTCATAATTCTGTGAGAAATACACATGCCTGATTACTTGATCAAATACTTGTTTAGGCTATCTTTTCAGTAGCAGGATGACAAGATCGAAAGATTGGAACATTTTTGATGCTTTGAGTGCCTGATTACCAGATTGGCCTCTAAAATGGTAGTACCATTTCACATTCATAGTGGAAGTGTACAAGAGTGCTCTTTTCCCCAAACTGTTACCATTACCAGGTTACCTAATCTAACGACTTCCCCAAATTTTCTTGAATATGACCCAAGGGTAAAAAAAAGTATTTTATATTGTGGCTTAGAACACACACATTCATAAACATATAATAAATACATAAACACATATATCTAATAAAAACAAAAGTCTCAAAATAATTCACTGTATGAAATACATTCAATTTTTTATCCTATTCTATTCTAGTTCATCTAAAAAAATGCTGGCTAAGACCCACTCACTTGATTTAATGAATGATAAATTAATCTGGAAGAAATGGTGAAGTTTTGGGGTAAAAGAAATAGGATCTAAAAAGCTTTCTTATCAGCTAGAGCAAGTTTGTAACAAGATGAAATTTAACAGATATTGGGAGGCTCCTCCATCACCATCAACACCACCACCACCCATGTCCAGGGTTCCTTCCATATGATGCCTATCCTGCTCTCACTTGCTAAAAATCTTTTGAACTTTAAGATTTGAACTCTTGATTCACTATCAAATTTGATTATTCCCTTCAATATACTCCTTGGTCTTTTATACTCTATAATGATGGTGACCGAGAAATCGAGCGTCGTTTCTCAATCCTCTCACATTGCAGCACTCACCTTCAGATTAGGTTGAGTAACCTTTATTTGTCCTTATAATTATGTGGAACCATTTTTCTCAAATTTTCAATCTGCCTCTGACCCTGCCATCTATCCTTCCACCCTGTCCCCTCCCTATAAGTGCAAATAGCCTTCATAGAATTTTCTCTCTTAGTTCCCTCTTTCCTTAGAATGACTTCAAGACACTCCTCAAATCCTAAATCAGATAGGCTTGTGTTTGGCCTATTGTATGTGCTTGGGCATGTCTGAATTTTAGGAAAGGACCTAGGTTTCTCCTTTCCCCACTGATGATATTCCCATGAAGACCTTCTTTAAAGTGGATTTTGCTAACTAAATGGCAGAGTCTTCAAACATGACTTCTTTCTTGATCCTCAGATTGTATTCTGCACCACCTGCACATTCAAGGATATTACCAATTAGTTTTCCACTTAGTAATAGCTGGTGGTTTTCAAACTGTTGTCCGTAAACTGAGGAATTACATAAAGACCTTAATGCATCCCCTTGGGAAGGAGGAGCCAGAAGGACAAGTTGGGAGGGGGTGAGTTCCAAACCTATTCAGTGAAGTCGTCACATTTTAATTTTTTTTATATGCTAGACTTTCTTGTAAAATCTACTTTTAAACCCTCTGCCTTCCATAGAATTTCTAATTCTAAAAGACAGTGCTAAGAGAATTAATTACAAAAAATATTCAATACTTTTTAAAAATTCAGCGAGCAATATTAAGTAGTATTTAAAAAATACCACGTTCCATTAGAGTATTTGTATTGCTCTATTAACTCTCACATGGGTGAGCAAGTAAGTGAGTGGCAGAGTTTCTAAATGATCCAATGGAGATTTCCCCTAGCACATCTTTTTTCTTTTTTTAAATTTTATTTATTTATTTGAGAGACAGAGATCAAATTCTACATGTAAGTCCGGATAGCCCATTGATTACCTTTTAGGTTCTATTTCTTTCAAGTAGGCAAAGGCAGGCAGAGAGAGTGGGGGAAGCAGGTTCCCCGCCTGAGCAGAGAGCCCGATGCAGGGCTTGACCCTGGGATCATGACCCAAGCCAAAGGCAGAGGCTTTAACCTACTGAGCCACCCAGGCGCCCCTTGTAACACATCTTGATGGCATAGTAACAGTTTGGACTTTTACCTGGGCGGAGAATAATGCAGATGTTTTCCTTTTTGGTACCTGCCATTTCCTACTACAACATAAAACAGTGTAATTGGCTCTAAACTTTGACTTGTCCTTTATCCTATGCTATTTATCCACAAAATAAACAAAAACTCATTGCACCTTCTCCAAACAGCCCCTTTAAACTTTGTACTGGCCTCTCCCACCTGAGTTGAGACACTAAGGCTGTTTTCAGCTTTGTTGCCCATGATGGTCCTACAAAGCCAGTACCAAACTCCTAAACATAAAATCTTATCCCTGATGGCTTCGTAGAAGCTGGGTTATGTGGAGGCTAGGAGTGAAGCTCTGAACACAGAATGCCTGAGTCTAAATCCTGACATTGCCACTGCCTAGTTGTGAGTCTTGGGGTAAGTTAGATTTTTCTGTGTTTTACTTTGCTCATCCATAAAATACACTTGCTAGGGGCGCCTGGGTGGCTCAGTGGGTTAAAGCCTCTGCCTTCGGCTCAGGGTCCTGGGATCAAGCCCCGCATGGGGCTCTCTGCTCTGCAGGGAGCCTGCTAACTCCTCTTTCTCTCTCTGCCTGCCTCTCTGCCTACTTGTGATCTCTGTCTGTCAAATAAATAAATAAAATATTTAAAAAAAATACACTTGCTAAGTTCGATACTTGGCACATGGGGATATTATGAGGATGTCACTACACTCAAAGGACTTAGAAAAGTGCCTGGGCATAGTAACTACTCAAGGAAAGTTGATTTTTCTTCACATAATGTTAAACCACTCTAAGTTAAGATTGAGGTTTTAGTGTAAATGAAGGCTACAGGTCTTACTGCTGTATCAAAATAGAAAAGTGTGAAAATGAAATTGATACACTCAAACATGTGGAAATATTTTTCACTTCATTTCTTACTATGTGCAAATGTATGAGTGAAAATGAGTCAATTTTGTGTGCTGTCTAGTTTTATAAATCATACCAACTTCTCATATTGTTGAGTCCAACATATTCTAAATATATCAAACATTTCAACAAGAGAAATCCTCTTTTTGAAGAACTACATGGCTTCTTACACTCATTGATTTCTTCTACCTTGTCCCCACTTTCCTTTTTTCACCACTGTCATTGCTAATGGCTTCTTTTTTTTCTAAGATTTTATTTATTTATTTGACACAGAGAGATCACAAGTAGGCAGAGAGGCAGGCAGTGAGAGAGAGAGGGAAGCAGGCTCCCTGCTGAGCAGCGAGCCCAATGCAGGGCTTGATCCCAGGACTTTGGGATCATGACCTGAGCCAAAGGCAGAGGCTTAACCCCTGAGCCACGCGGGTGCCCCTGCTAATGGCTTCTTAAGGGAGCCTAGCACAAAGGACTATCACAGGTAGAGTCTAAAAAGCTCAGAAGCATGGTGAACTGGAAGGGAACCTTGAGATCATGTAGTCTGTACAGCCCCATTTGCTAGGGCTTCTGGCTCCTAGAGATGAGGAGTCAATACAGGGCAGTTCTGTTCTCAATGACCCAGGGAACAAATGAAAATTCTGTGCCAGAGACCTGAAAAATATTTTGGTCCTGATTCTTATCTGGCATTTGCTCAATGCTGTTGAGTAAGGTGAGTCCTAATAAGACCATTTCTGCATCATCAGCTGAACCACAGACTGGTCTGTGTCCTCCATTGATGACAAATTTTTGGTGAAACAAGAGGTGACAATGCTAATGCCGTATTTCAGTTTATGGTCTCCAACTCTGTATGACTATATGATAACACTGTTTCTATTTATCATGATGAAGTAAGTACAAATATTGAATCCTGCGATTTCATTCTTTTTTAAATTTTTATTTAAATTCCAGTATAATTAACATGCAGTCTTATAATAGTTTCAGGTGTACAGCAGTGATTCAATTCTATATATTCCTCAGTGCTCATCAACAACTGAGTTCCTCAGTACTCTTAATTCTTTCAGTTGTTTCATCCATCTCCACTTACCTCCCCTCTGGTAACTATCAGTTTGTTCTCTGTGTTTAAGAGTGTTTTCTTCAAAACAAAACAAAACAAAACAAAAACAAAAAAAACATGTGGTTGGTTGGTTGGTTTTCTTGAATTCCACCTATGAGTGAAATCATATAGTATTTGTATTTCCCTGACTTCTTTCATTTTGTATTATACTCCCTAGACCCATCCATGTTGCAAATGGCAAGATTTCATTTCTTTTTTATGGCTGAATAATATTCTATGGTTTATAAATACCACATCATCTTTATCCATGAATCTATAGATGGATACTTGGGTTGTCTCCATAATTTGGCTATTGTAAAATAATGCTGCAATAAACAGGGGTGCATATATCATTTTGAATTAGTGTTTTCATTTTCTTTAGGTAAACAACCAGTAGTGGGATTATTCGATCACGTGGTAATCCTGTTTTTAAAATTTTGAGGAACCTCCATACTGTTTTCCGGGGTGGCTGTACCAATTAATATCTCTACCAACAGTGCATGAGAGTTCCTTTTTCTCCACATCCTTGCCAATGCTTGTTTTTTTGTGTGTGTGTGTGTTTTTTTTTTAAATTTTAACCATTCTGACAGGTATAAAGTGATGTCTCGTGGTTTTGATTTGCATTTCCCGGATGATAAATGATGATGAGCATCTCCATGTGTCTGTTGATCATCTGGATGTCTTCTTTGGAAAAACTTCTATTCATCTGCCCCCTTTTTAATACAATTGTTTGTGTTTTGGTGTTGAGCAAATGATTCTTGTCTACTGAAAGGAAGATAAAATGTAATTTTCTTGGAGTTTGAGATCCCAACTTCTCAGAACGCTTTTAAATCCTTTCTGTGTAAAGTTCATTAGCTGGGCCATCCATTGGTAATTAACAGTGATAGCCAAAATGTGAGTGGGGTTGGCTCAGTTTCTACCAGGGTCCTACCAAATTTAGTTGAGGAGTGAGTTTTTAGATGAGGTGAGATGTCTTTCCTTTTTCTGTTTCCCCACGTCATATTTTTCTATTTTCTCCATCTCTCTCACAATTTTTTTCTGTCTATGCTTTTTTTCTTCTCTCTATTCTCTCTCCCCACTATCTACAAAGCATGTT
Organism: Mustela erminea; assembly: GCF_009829155.1. NCBI lineage: Eukaryota > Metazoa > Chordata > Mammalia > Carnivora > Mustelidae > Mustela > Mustela erminea. The sequence continues at coordinate 54,140,099 of NC_045629.1, forward strand.
ATTGGGAGAATGGGGTAAAATAAACACCACTCACACAAGCCAAGATGATAGAATATAAAACAAAACAGTGCATGAAATTTTCCATGGGAATTGTACCATTTAGGTCAGATTTGCTTTGCAGTTATTTTTAAAATGCCTATTTTAATCAAGAAAAGTCTAAAAGTAAACAGTGGTAAAGAAGATGTCCCTTACCGCACCATATTGTGTACTTCATTCACCTAATTGTTCTTTGCTTCTGCCATTATTCTTTTTGTTTCTGTTTGACTTCTCCCTTTTATGCTTCTGACAATACCATCTTTTTAATCTTTCATATTAATTTTTCCATGGTTTTTAATTTTTCCAAATAAAAGTAGTAACAGCAGATTTAAAAATATATTTAATAAAATTTTTGTTAAAATTAATACTTAATATCTCCAATACTTAATATCTCCCTATTAGGCTATGAACAGCATTAGCAGGGTTTGTGTCTCCAGCATCTGGAACATTACCTGATATACGGTAGGTGCTTAGTTGGGCTTGCTGAATTGATAGAGTACTAATATATTTTTAACTTTTTATTTTTGGATAATTTTAGGTTTATAGGAAAGGTGCAAATATGGAGCATTCATTCCCATATACCTTCACCCTGTTTCCCAGGCCTAATATTAATGTGTCACAGAACCTTGGTTCATTTGTCAAAACCTAGAAATTAACATTGATACTATGCTATTAACTAAACTACAGATTTTGTTCAGATATCACCAGTTTTTCCACTAGTGCCCTTTTTTCATTTTCCAAGATGGAATTCCTGATACCATCTGGCATTTTGTATTCGTGTTATTTTAGTCTTTTCTAATATTGGATACTAATTTAAAATTTACTCTTTATGACTTTATTTTCAGTACTTTGTCATGTTAAATGGTATGGGACACTAAGAAGATGTGAATTTATAGAAATAAACCATCACTTTTCAGTGACTTCAATTTGCCCAGCATCAGTGTGGTACAAGAAAATGTATTCGATTTAAATTTCAAGATCTGGAAAGGGAATATTTTCCCTGGCATCTCTTGATCTTTCAAATTCCTTTATTTTAAAATATAGCTCTCTTTATTGGCTTTTGTAATACAGTGAAGGTTTATTTCTTAGTATTGATAATTCCAACTCTACTCAATTGGTAAGGTTAACACAGGTTTTTTTGGGAAAAATATTTTATGATTTTATTATTACAAACAAATTAAATTCCAAAGGGAAGACTTTAAGAAAAGGGTTGTGTTTGTGGAGTCAATCTTCAGATTTTTTTTTTTTTTTGGTGGTAATCCCAGTAGGATTTTAAAAGTATTGCTAGACAGTCTTCTATCTTGATTACTGCCTTATACACTATTTTCTCCCACCTATTTAGTTACAGCTGCCTGTGCACCATTGAATTATAGGAAAGTGCTGTTGAAAATTCTTACCTTTTCTCCATGAAATAAAATGCCCAGTGCGTTTTTTAAACTTAACCTATATTGTATTATTAGTCCCAGGGGTACAGGTCTGTGAATCATCAAACTTACACATTTCACAGCACTCACTATAGCACATACCCTCCCCAGTGTCAATAACCCAGCCACTCTATCCCTCTCCCCTACCCCCTCAGCAACCTTTAGTTTGTTTGTGAGATTAAGAGTCTCTTATGGTTTGTCTCCCTCCCAATCCCATCTTGTTTCATTTTTTCCTTCCCTACCGCACACAACCCCCTGCCCTGCCTCTCAAATTCCTTATACCAGAGAGATCATGTGATAATTGTCATTCTCTGATTGACTTATTTTGCTTAGCATAATACCCTCTAGTTCCATCTACGTTGTTGCAAATGGCAAGATTTCATTTCTTTGATGGCTACATAGTATTCCGTCGTGTGTGTGTGTGTGTGTGTGTGTGTTTGTGTGTGTGTGTATGTATGTATGTATGTGTAATCTGTCACATCTTCTTTATCTATTCATCTGTTGATGGACATCTAGTTTCTTCCCATAGTTTGGCTATTGTGCACATTGCTGCTATAAACATTTGGGTCTATGTGCCCCTTCAGATCACTACATTTGTATCTTTAAGGTAAATACCCAGTAGTGTGATTGCTGGGTCATAGGGTAGCTCTATTTTCAACTTTTTGAGGTACCTCCATACTGTTTTCCAGAGTGGCTGCACCAGCTTGCGTTACCACTAACACTGCAAGAGGGTTCCCCTTTTTCTGCTTCCTTGCCAACATCTGTTGTTTCCTGACTTGATAATTTTAGTCATTCTGACTGGTGTGAAGTGGTATTTCACTGAGGTTTTGATTTGTATTTTCCTGATACCGAGTGATGTTGAGCATTTTTTCATGTGTCTGTTGGCCATTTGTATGTCTTCCTTGACAAAATGTCTGTTCATGTCTTCTGCCCGTTTCCTGATGGGATTATTTGTTCTTTGGGTGTTGAGTTTGATAAGTTCTTTATAGATTTGGGGTACTAGCCCTTTATCTGATTTGCGAGTATCTTCTCCCATTCTGTCAGTTTTGGTTTTGTTGATTGTTTCCTTTTGCTGTGCAAAAGCTTTTGATCTTGATGAAGTCCCAATAGTTCATTTTTGCCCCTGCTTCACTCGCCTTTGGCGATGTGTCAAGGAAGAAGGTCAAAGAAGTGGCTGAGGTCAAAGAAGTTGCTGCCTGTGTTCCTCAAGGGTTTGGATGGATTCCTGTCTCACATTGAGGTCTTTCATCCATTTTTGAGTCTGTTTTTGTATATGGTGTAAGGAAATGGTCCAGTTTCATTCTTCTGCATGTGATTGTCCAATTTCCCTAACACCATTTGTTGAAGAGACTGTCTTTTTCCTGCTGGGTATTCTTTGCTGCTTTGCTGAAGATTAGTTGACCATAGAGCTGAGGGTCTATTTCTGGGCTCTCTGTTCTGTTCCATTGATCTCTGTGTCTGTTTTTGTGCCAGTACCATATGGCCTTGATGATGTCAGCTTTGTAATAGAGCTTGGAGTCTGGAATTGTGATGCCACCAACTTTGGCTCTCTTTTTCAGCATTCCTCTGGGTATTTGGGGTCTTTTCTGGTTCCATATAAATTTTAGGATTATTTGTTCCATTTCTTTGCAAAAAAAAAATTGATGGTATTTTGATAGGGAAGGCATTAAATGTATAGATTGCTTTAGGTAGCATAGACATTTTCACAATATTTGTTGTTCCAATCCATGAACATAGAACATTTTTCCATTTCTTTGTGTCTTCCTCCATTTCTTTCATGAGTACTTTATAGTTTTCTGAGTACAGATTCTTTGCTTCTTTGGTTAGGTTTATTCCTAGATATCTTATGGTTTTGAGTGTAATTGTAAATGGGGTCAACTCCTTAATTTCTCTTTCTTCTGTCTTGTTGTTGGTGTATAGAAATGCAACTGATTTCTGTGCATTGATTTTATATCCTGACACTTTACTGAATTCCTGTATGAGTTCTAGCAGTTTTGGAGTAGAGTCATTTGGGTTTTCTACATAAAGTATCACATCATCTGTAAAGAGTGAGAGTTTGACTTTTTCTTTGCTGATTTGCATGCTTTTAATTTCTTTTTGTTGTCTGATTGCCGAGGCTAGGACTTGTAGTACTGTGTTGAATGGCAGTGGTGATAGTGGACATCCCTACTGTGTTCCTTACCTTAGGGGAAAATTCTATTTTCTCCCATTGAGAATGATATTTGCTGTGGGTTTTTCATAGATGGCTTTGATGGTATTGAGATATGTCCCCTCTATCCCTACACTTTGAAAAATTTTGATCAAGAAAGAATGCTGTACTTTGTTGAATGCTTTTTCAGCATCTATTGAGAGTATCATATAGTTCTTGTTCTTTCTTTCATTAATGTATTATATCACATTGATTGATTTGTGGATGTTGAACCAAACTTGCAGCCCAGGAATAAATCCCACTTGGTCGTAGTGAATAATCCTTTTAATGTACTGTTGGATCCTATTGGCTAGTATCACTTATCTTTTGAATTCTCTCCTCACGGTCCAGTAATTTTTTGTCTCTCTTTTACTCAGCTTCTTTATTCTCCATCATTTGGTCTTCTTTATCACTAATTCTCTCTTCTGCCTCATTTATCCTAGCAGTAAGAGCTTCCATTTTTTGATTTCACCTCATTAATAGCTTTTTTGAATTCAACTTGGTTAGATTTTTAGTTCTTTTATTTCTCCAGAAAGAGATTTTTTTCTCCAGAAAGGGATTCTCTAATATTTTCCATGCTTTTTTGAGCCCAGCTACCACCTTGAGAATTTGTCATTCTGAACTCCAATTCTGACATACTACCAATGTCCATTATTGATTAGGTTCCTAGCTGGTGGTACTGCCTCTTGTTCTTTTTTTTTTTTTTTTTTGTAGTGCGTTTTCCCACTATGTCATTTTATCCAGATGAGAATATATGAATGAAAGAGTAAAATACTAAAAGGGTGGCAAGGACCCCAGAAAAATATATGCTAACCAAATCAGAAGAGAACCAAAACTAGGGGGAGAAATAAGGGGAGGGGGATAAAAAAATAAAAAATAATATATATTAGACTGGTGAATAGAACAGAGCTACACACTTGATTTTGGCTGTATTCTGGTCTCTTAGAAGAAACTGCCTCCCAAAATTTTAAAGAAAGAAAAACTTATATATATGTATACAAAAATAAGTTTAAATATGAAGAAGGGATGGAATATGACTATAAAGATGAAAAATAAAAGATTCTAAAAAAGGAATTGATAAGTTGGTTGGAAAAAGAAGAAAAAAAAGAGACAATGTGATCAGGCTAGAGACTAGAACAAAGCCATGTGCTAGATTTAGGGTATATTTTGATCTATTAGAAGAAATTGTATCCCAAAATTTTAAAGAAAAAAAAAACACCTATATGTGTACAAAAATAAGGTTAAATACAATGAAGGAATAAAATATGACTATAAGAATTAAAATTTAAAAAGATTTTTTAAAAAGGTATTGATAAGATAGTTAAGAAAACATTAAAAGAGGAAAGAGGAAAAGTTAAAAAAAAGAATAAGAAAAAAATAAAATTTAACAAATTTAACTTTGAGAGACTAAGTGATCATGGGGAAAAAGTCATGAATTCTATGTGTTGCTTTCCCATAGCTCTGGAGTTTTGCAGTTCTCATTGATTGGTTAACTTGGTCTTGGCTGGATATTCTTGTTGTTCTTCTGGGGGAGGAGGCTGTTGTCGTGATTCTCAAATGTCTTTGCCCAAGGCAGAATTGTACTGCCCTTGCCAGAAGCCAGGCTAAGTAATCTTCTTGGGCTCACTCTCTGTAACTATTGTTCCCTGAACACTTTCCGTAGAGCTTTGGGGGATGAGAATGTAAATGGCAGCCTCCCAATCTCTGGCCGAGGAGCCGAGAGCTTGGAGCCCCACTCCTCCATGCTCCCTCAGAGAAAATTAGTCAATTCCTCCTATCTCCCTGGTCTCTGGCCATGTCTGTGCTCACCTGGCCTGTGACCAAGTGTTTCTAACTCTAGTGCATGGTCCCGTTTGTATTCTCCAAATTTAGCAGATTCCTGCTGCATGCTCCCATCCTGGTCCTCCTGGAGGAGGAAGGAAGGGGTCTCTCAGGATCTGCCACTTGTGGGGTCCCTGCTTGAAAAGCAGTGGCCTGACTGGGGCTTGGATCATGATTGACGGTAACCCAAGCTGAGAGCTCACTCCTTGGCTCCGTGTCTGCAGTTGACTTCCCCACTCCAATACCTGGGAGCTCTGCCACCCTCAGACACCCCCAGTTAATCTGTGACCCCGTGGGTCCTGAGACCACACTTCTCCCTGTGAGTCCTCTACCCCCACTTAGCCTCTGGAGCGATGTCCCTCAGGGGAGCAGACTTCTCAAAGTTCTGATTTTGTGCTCCACTGCTTGCCAGGAGCCAGTCCCTCCCACCACGGTCTATCTTCCAGTTGCTTCCAATTCACTTCTCTACACGTCCTACCTTCCAGAAAGTCATCAGTTTTCTGTTTCTAGAATTGCTGCCCTTCTTCTCTTCTGTCTCCTATTGAATTTGTAGGTGTTCAGAATAGTTTGATACCTATCCAGCTGAACTCCTGGGACCCATTCATATTTCAGTCTTCTACTCCTCTGCCATTTTGCTTCCTCTTTTTCCAGTGTTTTTCTAAACTATAGGGTAAGTAATAGTAAATTTTAAAAACCGAATGGTATTGCCCAACCAAATCTAGCATAATCCTTGGCCTAAACTATGTACTCAAAAGAGAATTTTTGAAAAGTTGAACTCATAGAAGCAGAGAGTAGAATGGTGGTTGCCAGGGACTAAGGTGTGGGAGAAATAGGATGTTAATCAAAGGGTAGAGGTTTTCAGTTATAAAATGAAAATTTCTGGGGGTCTAATGTAGAGCACAATGATGATAGTTAAAATAATGTATCATATACATGGTATTTTCTATGAGTAGATCTAAGTGTTTGCACCACATAAAGAAAGGCAACTGTGAGGTGATATGTATTAGCTCGATGAGGGTAGGTATTTCAGTGTTTCAGATCTACTTCAGGAAAGTTGGGGATAAAATGAAATGAGGCTTGTTGATGGATTCAGTACTAGGAGGCCTGAATAGTAATAGGGGAAGTCTTCCCTAGAGCTCTTAAACTCAGTCTAAATCCCTGCCTGCCATCTTCAGGACACAGTGAGAACTGTACTCTATTCTGTCTAAACCGTGCCTACTCCTGTTAAGAGCAAGGCCATTTATTGAATCAAGAAGGTGATTGTGTGTGTGTGTTTTTTTTAAGATTTTATTTATTTATTTGACAGAGAGAGATCACAAGCAGAGGGGCAGGCAGAGAGAGAAGGGGAAGCAGGCTCCCTGCCAAGCAGAGAGCCCGATGCGGAACTTGATCCCAGGACCCCGAGATCACGACCTGAGCCGAAGGCAGAGGCTTAACTCACTGAGCCACCCAGGTGCCCTGGTGATTGTGGTTTTTAAAAGGTGAGCCTGGTGGTGGGTTCTAAGGAGCACTGGGTGTTGTGCATAAACAATGAGTCTTAGAACACTAAAAAATTTAAATAAAGAAAATAAAAAAAAATAAAAGGGACATGGATTGAGACAGTTACTCAGATGATTAACATGAAAAGGAGTTTCCATCTGAAATATGCCAATTATTAAAATGATTTCAAGCAAAATTACTAGAAAATGGTTTGTCTCATACTTTATCTAGGTAGAGTGGAAGAACACGAAGAAAGTATGATGTCTTTCTTCAGTAAACATGGGTCAAATTCTATTTCATTCAGGTAGTTTGTTTAGGTTTCTTAAAATGTCTGATGCGTAAGGACTATTGATAATAGAGGACCATTGAGGGAAGAAGATCTGGCAAAGAAACAAAAGGCTGTTTTGCAAGTGGTCAGTGCACTCATCACCCTTGGCATTTTTACCATATAATCAGAGAAGATGAGCATAATGGGGTGGGCTATGTTTGTGGCCAAATAATTCTACCCCATCATCAGTCTATCCCACTCTCTGACTTTTATTCCCTTAGAGATTTTTTTCGATACACACAGGGAAGGAACCCCTTTCTGCACATTCACCACTGATTCTGTTTGGTGTCCCTCCCAAGTGTCTGCCACCTAGCACGTGCTTTGTGGGAGTCGTGAAGTGGGACCCACACCTCATCATACATCCCAGTCCTTTGTGAGACGATTGCCTACTTAGCATTTTTACCCTCTCACAACCCACTGTCTCTTTGTTGTTGTTGTTTTTTCCGAAATGTCACGGGTGTCTTTGTAACAGTAATTTCAAGTCTGCGGTGTTGTTCAGCCCATTGTCCTTCGTCTCTCGTCTCCTGTCTTATTCGCCTCTTCGGCCTTATCCTTTCACATGTCTCTGGTCGCAAAATCACAGCTGTCTTTTCTTCACTGTGCGTTGCTAGCCAGATAATGAGAATACGTCTATCATCAAGAACACATTTTCCACATGAGGATTTTAATGGGCATAAATACACCTCGTGAGATTGACACGATGATGACAGTGTAGTGTCAGGAGTAGCACATCCAAAGAGGAACCAGTTCTGTGCAGGCAGCTTCCTCAGTATGGAGTGGACTGTCAACAGTTAGGGAGATTTTCTCGTTAGGTGAGTATCTTTAGCTATTTTGCTTTTTGCTCTGGTGGTATCAGTTCCTAAATGATAGTGCATTGCTCTGTGTTAATGTGGAGCCTGCAAATCTCTACACAATCCGTTCAAAAGCTAAAGTTCCTTAAACATAGTAAACATGCTATAGAAGAGTAACTCTGGGTCAGGCATCATTCCAAGTGTTTTATGCATAGTAAACTCATTTTGTTATGACAACCCTGTGAGGGAAAACTAGATCTCTGTTTTAGAAATGAGAAAACTAGGAGAAGTTTGCAAAATGCTTCTCCCTCCATAGCTTCCAAAGGCATTCTACAAAGCAGGTACCCATACACAAAATTCCAAGTTGTGGAGTCAGGATTTGGATGTAAGCCATGGGGCTCTAGAATCTGTCCCACCAAGCATTATACTGTGGATTATCAGGATGCCTGCTGCGGGTGAACACCTCCAGAGAAGGGGGGAAGAGGAGTACTTCAGTCCCCTGAGAATGATCTGATATGTTCCAGAAGCCTGCAGTTAATTCAGCATACTAACACTGAAAGAATGAATGTTAGACATCAGGAAGTAGTTTGGAGGTGGTGCACGTCAACCACAGCACTGAGTCTGGGTCTCAAGGAGAATGTTCTCATGCTGTTTCTGTGGAAAATGCTTCAGCTGAATAGAGCTCTCCTCACTGAAACACAAGGAATCCGATGAAAGGAACACTAGACTTAGGAAAAGATTCTACAGTCTGAAGAATAAGAACATTTTTTGGGGGGGGTGGACATTGTAGAAAAAAATCAGACTTCCAAAAATTGTTTAATACACAAAAGTAAATTTTATAACACCTGCTTTGGGTTTTTAATAAAACATAGAAAAAATTTGATAAAGATAATATATATTATGTATCACAAATAAATGTGATTAGAAATAAGAAAAAGGAACTTGTATGCAAGTAAAAATAAGAAATACCTTGCTGTGCAAAATAAAATAATGTATGATTTATAGTTTTAATAGAAGCAGTGAAGGGTGTAGTCAATTTTTCAAAAAATTCTTTCGAACTTTGAAAAATGTTCCTGATCAGAAAAAAATGAAGAGTAATAAAAATCAAATATACAAGAGCATAAAGCTTTACTGACCTAAGAAAGACCCGTTGTAAATAAAAGACACCAAATAGCAAGTAAAATTGAGAAGAAAACCATTGATGAATTGTTTTGAATTTCAGAGAAACAAAGCACTCTTATTTAAATGTCTAGATGCAGAAGAAAAAAAGCAAAGTAGAAACAAATCAGACTTATTACAAATGAAAAACTGAGGTGCTTCCCTGGCTCAGTTGGAAGAGCATAAAACTCTTGATGTCAGGGTCATGAGTTTGAGCCCCAGGACAGGTATAGAGAGTACTAAAAAAAATAAACTTTAAAAAAAAAAAAAAACTTTTAAAAACAACAAATGAAATGAAACTGGTTTTATACTTTACAACACCAGTGTTAGACTCTAAGGATACAATGTTTATGCACTACTGGAAGACATCATCGTCTTTTCTTTTTTAAAAATATTTTTTATTGAAAGTAATCTGACATAATTAAATTTAAGTTGTACATCATGTTAATTTAATACATTTATACACTGAAGTATGATTGCAATTGTAATGATAACTAAAACCTCCATTTTTATAATTTCTTTTTAGTGGTTGGAATAATTCCATTTTAGTCTCTTATCAAGTTTTATGATTATAACACAGTATTATTATCTATATTCACTATACTGTGCATTAAATCTTTAGGACTTATTTACTACTAATTTTAAGTTTACACCCTTAAACCTCTGTCTGCCCTCCCCACCCATCACCTGGTAACCACCATTTTGCTCTATTTTTATGAGTTTAGCTTTTTTAGATTACACATATAAGTGCTTGTCTTTCTCTTTGAATTTTTTCACTTAGCATAGTGTGCTCAGGGCCCATCTAAGTTGTCAAAAATGGCAGAATGTCCTCCTTCTCATGCCTGGATAGCATTCCAGTGTGTGTGTGTGTGTGTGTGTGTGTGTGTGTGTGTGTGTGTGTATTGATGGACACTTCGGTTGTTTCCGTATCTTGGCTATAGTGAATAATGTTGCAATAAATATGGGAATACATAAGTCTTCAATATTCTGTTTTCATTTCCTTTGGATATATATTTCAGTTACTTTTAGAATTGCTGGATCATGTGGTAGATCTATTAATTTTTTGACAAACCACAATACTGTTTTCAATAGTGGCTGGAACAATTTATATTCCAACCAACAGTGACAAGAGTTCCCTTTTTTCCACATCCTTGCCAACACTTATCTCTTGTCATTTTTTGGGTAAAGATTTATTTATTTTAGAGAGAGAAAGAGAACGGACTCGAGTGAGGGGAAGGGCAGAGGGAGAGGGAGAATCTCAAGAAAGTCCCTGCTGAGTGTGGAGCTCAACACAGGGCTCAATCTCACAACCCTGAGATCATGACCTAAGCCCAAATCAAGAGCCGGATGACTCACCGACTGAGCCACCCCAGGCACTCCTTATCTCCAATCTTCTTGATGATAGTTGTTCTAACAGGAGCAATGTGACAGCTCCTTGTGACTTTGACTTACATTTCCCTGATGATGAGTGATATTGAACATCTTTTCATTTACCTGTTTGTTCTTTGGATGTCTCATTTAGAAAAATGTCTATTTAGTTCCTCTGCCCCTCCCCCCCTTTTAAAAGATATTTTATTTATTTGACACAGAGAGAAATCACAAGTAAGCAGAGAGGCAAGCAGAGAGAGAGGGGGAAGCAGGCTCCCCACTGAGCAGAGAGCCCGATGCAGGGCTCCATCCAGGACCCCGAGATCATGACCCAAGCCTAAGGCAGAGGCTTAACCCACTGAATTACGTGAATTATTTATATATTTTGGATTTAACCCCTTATCTAATATATGGTTTACAAAAACTTTCTCCCATTCTATAGGTTGACTTCTCATTTGCTAATTAACTATGCAAAAGAATTGGTGTCCTATCAAAAAAAATCATTGCTAATGTATATCCAGGAGCTTCCTCCTTACATTTTCTTCTAGGAGTTTTACGGTATCAGGTCTTATGTTTAAATCTTTAATTCATTGTGAGTTAATTTTTGTGAATGGTGTAGGATAAGGGACTCACTTTCATTGTTTTGCATGTGTTTATCCAGTTTTCACAACACCATTTGTTGAAGAGACTATCTTTTCCTTATTGTTGATTATTAGTTCACCATATGTGTTCAGTTGGCCTGTGTGTATCCATTCTCATGCCAGTATCCTACTATTTTCTGTTTCTGTGTTTTAAAAGCTGTAGTTTTCTAGTATAGTTTGAAATGAAGAGTGATGGTGCCTCCCACCTTGCTCTTCCTTCTTAGGTTTCTTTGATTATTCAGGATCTTTTGTGGTTCTATGCAAATTTTAGAAGTTTTTTTCTGTCTCTGTGAAGAATGCCTTTGGTATTTCAGTGAGGATTACACTGAATCCATAGATGGCTTTGGGTAGTATGGACATCCTAACGATATTAATTCTTCTGATCCAGGAACACAGGATGTCTTTCCATTTTCCATTTGTTTGTCTCTGCTTCAGTTTCTTTCAACAAAATCTATACTTCTCATTATGCAGATCGTTTACTTTCTCAGTTAAATTTAGTCCTAGGGGTTTTATTGTTTTTGATGCTATTGTAAATGGGATCTTTATCTTTATTTCTTTTCCTGATGTTTCATTATTAGTGAATAAAAATGTAACTGACTTCTGTATATCAATTTTATATTCTGCAAATTTACTTACTTTGATTAGCTTCAGTAATATTTTTTGTTCAGTCTCTAGGATTTTCTATATGCAAAATCATATCTGCAAATAATTGTTACTTCTTCCTTTCTGAGTTGGAAGCCTTTTGTTTCTTTGTCTTATCTAATTTCTCTAGCAAGGACTTTCTGTGATGTATTGCAGAAGAGCGGTGAGAGTAGGCCATCACTGTCTTATTGCTGATCTTAGAGGAAAAGCCTTCAGGTTTTTACCATTGAGTACAATATTAGCTGTGGGTTTTTTGTATATGGCCTTTATTATGTTGAGGTGTGTTCCTTTTATACTCAATCTGTTGAGAGTTTTTATCATGAAAGGATGTGGTATTTTGTCAAATTCTTTTTCTGTGTCTATTGAGAAGATCATGTGATTTTTTAAAAAAGATTTTATTAATTTGACAGAGAGAGAGAGAGAGAGCAAGCAGGGGAAGCAGTAGGCAGAGGGAGAGGGAGAAGCAGGCTCCCTGCAGAGCAGGGAGCCCAATGTGGGAGTCTCTCCTAGGATCCTGGGATCATGACCTGAGCCGAAGACAGACATTTAACTTGACTGACTTACCCAGGTGCCCCAGGATCATGTGATTTTTTATCTTTCATTCTATTAATGTGATATACTACATTTTTGATTTATGTATGTTGAACCATCCTAAGGGTAAATCCCACATGGTAATGGTGCATAGTCCTTTTAATATGTTCTTGAATTGGTTTGCTAATAGTTTGAGAATTTTTGCATCTATATTCATCAGAGATATTGGTTTATAGTTTTCTTAATGTGCCCTTATTTAGTTTTGCTACCAGGGTAATTCTGGCTTTATAGAATGAGTTTGGATCTGCTTCCTTTTTTTCATATATATATTTTTTTAATTTGAGAAGGATTGACATTAATTCTTCTTTATTTGCCAGTGAGCAGTGAAACAGTCTGGTACTGGGGTTTTCTGGTACTGAGGTTTTTGATTGTTGATGTGATCTCTTTACTTATTATTGGTCTATTCAGATTTTCTATTTCTTCGTGATTTGGCTATAGTAGGTTGTGTGTTTCCAGGAATTTACCCATTTCTTCTGGGTTATCAAATTTGTTGGCACATAATGTTCATGGTTGTCTCTTATGATCTTATGTATTTTTACAGTATCAGTTGTCTATCTCCTTTCATTCCTAATTGTTTTTTTTTGCATCTTCTTTTTTTTTCTTAGTCTAGCTAAGGTTTTTTTTTTTTCCCCCCAAAATATTTTTTCTTTTTGAAAAACCAGCTCTTAGTTTTGTTGATCCTTTCTATTATATTTTTTCTGGTTTCTATTTCATTTACTTCTGCTCTGATCTTCATTTCTTTCCTTTTGCTAAATCTGGGCCTTGTTTTGTTTTGTTTTGTTTTTTCTTTTTCTTTAGTTCCTTGAGGTGTAAAGTTAGTTATGTAAAGTTAGTTATGAGGTGTAAAGTTATTGTTTGAATATTTCTAATTGCCTACTACAGGCATTTAACACTATAAATTTTCCTCTCAGAACTGTTTTTTGCAACATCCCATAGGATTTGATAGTTTCCATTTTCATTTGTTTTGAGAAAATCTTTATTACCCTTTTTATTTCTCCTTTGACCCATTGGTTTTCCAAAGTGTGTTGCTCAGATTCCACATACTTGTAGACTTTCCAGCTTTCTTCTTGTTGATTTCTGGTTTCATAACATAATGATCAAAAGAAATAGTTTATATAATTTTAATCTTAGATTTGCTAAGACTTATTTTGTGGCCTATAATATGCTTTTTTTCTGGAGAATGTTCTGTGTGCACTTGAGGAGAATATGTATTCTGCTGTTGGATGGAATGTTCTGTGTATGTCTAAGTCCATTAGATCTAAAGTGTAGTTCAAATCCCACGTTTCCTTGTTGATTTTCTGTCTGGATGATCTATCCATTGCTGATAATGATGTATTGAAACTCCCTAGTATTATTGTATTGTTCCTTCTTTCTCCCTTTAGAACTGTTAGTACTGGCTTAATGTATTTAGGTCATCTGATGTTGGGTGCATACACACATACGTATAATTATTGTATATTCTTGATTTATGGATCCTTTCATCATTATACAATGGCCTTCCTTGTCTTTTGTTACCAGTTTTTAGCTCAAAGTCTATTTTGCCTGATATGAGTATGGTTACTTCCACTTTCTTTTGGCTTCTACTTGCTGGAATATCTCTTTCTGTCCCTTTACTCTGAGTCTAGTTGTGTCTTTCAAGCTGAAATGGTAAGTAAGGACTTACTTCTGTCATCTTCTTGGTTGCCTTCTCCTTGCTTTGTATTTCCATTGTTTCTTTGTCCCTTCGTTTCTGCCTACTTTTGTAAATTGGTATGGTTTTCCATGGTGGTATACTTTGTCTTCCCCTTTCTTTATATTTCATGAATTTACTATAGATTTCTGTTTTATGGTTAGCATGAGGCTTACCATAAAATATCTCATAGATAAAACTGTCCATTTTATGCTGAGAGCAACTTACCTTCATTTGTGTAAAAACCCCACCCTTTTCCTCTGCTCTTTTCATGTTTCTGATGATGTGATTATTTCTATGCTGGGTATTCATTAACAAATCATAGCAGCTATAGTTATTTCTAATGCTCTTTTCTTTTAATGGTTATACTATAGTTAGGCAGTTAACATACCCTTAAATATAGAATTACAGTTTTCTAATTATGGCTCTTTTTCATTTTACTAGATTGTTCTACATCTTCATATGTTTTCATGTCTCTGATTGGTTCCTTCTGTTTCAGCTTCAAGACGTCCTTTCAGCATTTTCTGTAAAGCAGGCCCAGCAATGGTGAAGTCCCTCAGCTTTTGTTTGTCTGGGAAAGCCTCTATTTCTCCTTCATGCCTTCACCAGATAAAGTATTCTTGGCTCACAATTTTTAGTTTTCAACACTTTAAATATGCCCTTCTACTCTCTTCTGGTCTGTAGAGTTTCTGCTGAGAAATCTGCTTGTAGCTTAATTGGGATTCTTTTGTAGGCTGTTTCCCCCACCCCTGGCTGCTTCTAAGATTCTTTATCACTGACTTTTGATGGTTTTATTACAATGTGTCCTGTAGAAGATCTCTTGCACTGAGCTCATAGGGTGTTCTATTAGTTTTGCAGACATATATGTCCAAGTTCTTGCCTGGGTTTGGGAAGTTCTCAGCTATTATTTCTTTAAATAATCTCTGCTCTCTTCTGCTTCTCTTCACCTTCACGTATACCAATTCTTACATTTACCTTTCTGATCTAATAGCTCTGGTAGAGTTTCTTTTTTCTTTCTTTCTTTCTTTTTTTTTTTTTTAAGGATTTTATTTATTTATTTGACAGACAGAGATCACAAGTAGGCAGAGAGGCAGGCAGAGAGAGAGAGAGAGAGAGAGAGGAAGGGAAGCAGGCTCCCTGCTGAGCAAAGAGTCTGATGTGGGGCTCAATCCCAGGGCTCCGGGATCATGATCCAAGCTGAAGGTAGAGGCTTTAACCTACTGAGCCACCCAGGCGCCCAGAGTTTCTTTAAAAAAAAATCTTAGATCTCTTTCCTCTTCTGTTATTTCTATATTCCTATGCTCCAAGTCACTTAGTCTTTCTTTCATCTGGTCTGTCCTTTTACCAATGTTTTCTAGTGCATTCTTCTCATTTTTTTGAATTCTTCAGCTTCCGAATTTCTGTTTGTGTCTTTTTATAATTTCAATCTTTGTTAAAGAAAGCCTTCTGTTTTTTATTACTAGGATCATTGAATGGTCTTTCCGAGTTTCATTGTAGCTTATTGAATTTTTTCATAAAAGCTAGTTTGAGTTCTTGATTTGTTACATTGTAGAATTCCATGCCTTTGAATATGGTTGCTAGAGAATTATTTTCTTTTTCTGAAGCCATATTTCTTTTTTTTTTTTTCTTCAGTGTTTGAAGATGTACACTTTTGCTTTTTATGTTTGAAGTAGGCTACCCATTCTTAAAGTTGTGTGTGTGTGTGGCCCTTAGATTCAACAGGCTGGCCATTAGAAACCTTTCTTTTGAATTCCAGAAGGTGGCGCTATAGCTCAAGCTTGTGGTCTCCTTGTGCCGCTGCCTCTCAGTGCACTTGGAAGTGTGTGTGGACTTAGCATCTAAGAGTTTGGGGATGTTCACGGGTTCGACTGGGGTATCCTCCAGTGGGGCAGTCCCGGAGGTCCACGAACAGTCTTCCTGCCGAAGGCTCAAAGCTAATGGCATGGAACGCATTCCTTCAATTCCCTTTGAGATTTTTACCTGCTTCCTTTCCTTTCCTCTTTCTCCCCTCCCAATCAAGGAGGTCTCTTATTCTGCGTGCTGCTAGAGAGACGCCGGTTTCTCCAGCCACAGCCTACACAACTGGGACAGCTAGGAAGTCACGCACTACTTTGGCTTTTGAATTCCTCTGTGGGAGAGACACTGTGCCGCTCTACGTCCTCTGCCCCAGGGAACCACTGCCACTGCCACGGCCAGAAGCCCAGGTACTTTCAGTAACCCCCTGGAGAGAAGGGCTGCATCCCGACTCCCCTCTGACCTACTCCAGTGGCTTGCCAGATTCTCCCTTCAGGCACACTGGACTTCCACAAATTCTCCGTTGCCTGTGAGTATCTGCCCAGGTTTGTACTCTCCAGGTCCCCTTTTTCCTTCTCCAGGGGAGTGGAAGTGGGGCAGACACATGGACTCTCTTGGATCCACAGCCCTTGCTGAGGTCCTATCTGCCCACTTTTGAAAGCACAGATGGTAGGATGCAGAGTCCCTTTATCCAGTTATGAATGTACAAATAGTTGTTAATCAAAGGGCCAGAGCAAAGAGAAATGACTCCTGTTATCATGATGCTGAGGTCACTTCCAGCTTCCCTCTCTTTTTCTATTGTAGATAGGACATAAGAAAATACGAGTATGTGAAAAAGTTACTTAAAATGAAAAAATTCTCATAAAATCAAATATACAAAAGTTATATTACCCATACATCTTTAAAAATGCACATTGGAGCAGGACATACACTAGCAACACACTCAATAAAAGGACAAATTAGGCCATGAAAGGATTAATGTTAAGCACAGATACCAGTGACACATAGAAGTCAGAATGCTTGCTGTAAACTTAAATTAAAAAATAATACATATGTAAAACTATGCCCAAAGAAAATATACAAAATTAAAATAATACATGCCTTAAAAAGCCATATTTTATAAATATTAAGTGGGATAAAATTAAGGTAAGCAAAATCCTACTAAGTTTCTTATTTACATGGGAGAGTCAAGAGGTTTCTCTTGTATTCTTGATATTGATAATTGAAGAAAGTGATTTCAAACATGTTTTGAGTTTTTAAAACACTTTAGATAACTTCTAATTGACAAAAGCAGAGAATATACACCTGTAGTGCATAGGACAAAACATAGGAACAGGAAAAGTTATAGGGAAAATTATAAACAAGGGGTGTATTAAAATATATACATATAATTTTGCCTTAAAGAAAAGAAAAAAACTCAAATTCAAATATCTGCTGTTTCCAAGGGACAAAACTAAAATAACAAAGATATTAAGTGTAAAAGGAAAGGCAAGGATAGACTAGGCACATAGAAATTCAAAACAGTGGTAACATTAGCATCTTGCAAAGGAGAATTAATGGGGAAAGTCGTTAATGAACAGATGTATCTGTTTATCTGGTTCTCTCTGGTTGTCTGTGTATGTATCTGTGACTCTATTTCAACAGATCTACATATACATGTATATATCTATATATTATATATTAAATTTACTCATGCTTATTTATATATGTATATATTTATACATATCTGAAGGAAATCATCCAACTGGATGGTGAAATTATATATTTATAGGCAAGTGATAACCTCAGATTAACATATGTAAAGAAAAACCCTCAGTACTTGGAGAAATTACATACATCTGTTATGTAGGGTAGTAAATACATCTGGCATAATCTGATCAAGCATGTTAAAACTGAAGAACATAGATAACTGAAATACTTAACAAACTTTTTCACCCAGTAAGAAGAATGTAACTTACCTTCAAGAAAGTTTCAAAATTTTGTCGTTTGCAATAAGCCTAGTAGTATCGAGTGGTAGAGTAGAATATACACCCAAACATTGCTGGGGTAAGAAATGTTGGAACTTCTAATTGTGTTTATTTTTATCTCACTCTTAAAGATGAAGATATATAAAAAACACAAAAGTATATATTATAAAATAAAGATGAAATGTAAAGATATGTACAAAATGAAATTACATGATTGTCCTTATATGTGTGCATATAATTTATTGGGAATGCGGGCTCAAAACCTTCACAATGAGAATTGTATGACCCAGAAGTTTGGACCCTTCTGCATTCATTTGTAGTAATTCTTCCAAAGCAAAAACTGTGCATATCCCATTGTCTACCACAAAACATCCCCAAACTCTAAAACCAGAGGGAGCACCCCTCACTCAAAGCCAATCAACAAACAAAAACTCTCACCCAGTCACATACACGTCCTGGAAATTAGTATTTGAATTGCCATAGTTTTTTTTTGTTTTTTTTAAGATTTTATTTATTTATTTGATAGAGATCACAAGTAGGCAGAGAGAGAGAGAAAGCAGGCTCCCTACTGAGCAGAGAGCCCGATGTGGGGCTGGATCCCAGGACCCTGGGATCATGACCTGAGCTGAAGGCAGAGGCTTTCACCCACTGAGCCACCCTGGTGCCCCGAATTGCTGTAGATATTTACTGACTTGTTCACTTTGTGCACTTTGAAATCACTTCGAAACTACTCTTCAGTGTTTCCTCCCCTTCACATCCAGTTCACAGACTTCATAGTCCTTTCCTGGCCCCTCTCATTATTTACTTCTGTGCTGTGTTTACTGCTTCACTAATCCCCACTTTCACTCTCAACTTTGCAAATAGTTCACAATCCTTGCTTTTATTGACTATCTTGCCCCTCCACGCCTCACCATCGTTCTTACGTGTAGGTTCTCCTTAAGACCTGGGGGTGGATTTCCCCCACTTCAGATCCCCCCCAATCTCCATCTTAAATCAACGGTCCTTTTTATTAGAGGAGCCAATCTGTATCTTCGTCCTGATCTCTTTTTCGAAACTGCTAGATTCGAATTTAAACCGCGTCTCCCTGCTGAGAAGGCTTTGCGGAGCATCTGCTATGTGCCTGCGACTATTTTAAGCATATTCAAATGTTCTCTCACTTAATCATTGGGAAAAACCTGTGAGACAGTGCCACCAGATTTACTGACGAGGGAATCAAGTTGTAAGACATTTAGGTAACTCGTCCAGTCCAGTGTCAGAATCTGTATTTGAGCCTGATTCTACCCAACTCCCATGCCCAAGTAGAGAACGAGTGAAAACTACATTTTTGGGGAAAATCAACTTTTGGTCCTTTGATCTAGGCAATGGCCAGGTTTGTTGGGATGGAGACCAGAATACCTTGGGGAGTGGTCCACACTTAGCCCCCTAATGCTCTGTTCACCTGTGATTCACTTTGTTTCCCAACAACACGAGGAAGTGGAGGCAGACAGGGAGGGGCCCCTGTGGAGGGCACCCCGCTGACAAGGAGCCCATCAGAGATCTGACTTGATTTGATTCTGGGTCTTTTTCTGTGTTCTATCACTCTCCCTCAATTAACCATTAGCTGTAAGTTTCAGATTAAGTTGTTTTCTAGTCTGGGCTTGGTTTCATAGTCTTTTAAATGAAGAACTTAAATATCTGGTAACCAAAACTTCCTTTGGTTCTCATAAAGCTGGGTAGCTCTACACAGCAAAGTTGTTTCCTGAGAAAATTAGGTACATTCGTAGCAGAGCTACAATAGGATATTTTGTCTCAAACTTTACCTTCCCCATTCTCATTATACCCAACCTGCTGTCCTCTTGTGGTCTGTGTCTCAGCCAAGGGCACCATCTGCTACTGAGCTGACAGACGCAGAGACCGGCGAGTGTGCCCTCCTCTCTCCATTCAGATGCTCTCCCAGTCCTAAGCACTCCCGTGGCCCTCGTAACTGCCACACTGGCCACTTCTCCCCATTCCTGCTGGTGCCCCTTTAGTCCCAGCTGCCTTCCTTTCTTGCTTCCAACAACGCTACATCCATGTTACTGGTCCTTCTGCCTTTGCCACTGCCCTTCTTCCAACTATTGTCCACAATGGGCCAGAGCAGTCATTGTAATATGCAACTGTCAGTGCCGTGCACTTCAAACTAGTATAAGGTTGTATACCAAATATACTTCAGTAAAAATATAAACATTCTAAAATGTAATGCAGGTCTCATCGTGAAAGCCTCCCAGTAGGATCCCATGGCACTCAGGGTAAAGTCTTGTCTTCGCAGGGTCCATACGACCCAGCCTGCCTCTGCTAACACGCTGAGGCTCGTCACTCATCACTTTCACCCTGCCTCTAGAAGCTCTGAGTTACTTGCTTGGAGGAGACTCCCAAGTTCTCCTGACTTACAGATGAACTATGTACTGACCTAAATATTCTTCTTTTTATTCCTCATTTTGCTTTTCAGTCCTTCTGGTTTCTTGTTTCTCAAACTTGGGTTGGGTGTCCTTTCTCTGAGCTTTTACATTACCAGTATCCTCCTGGGTTTACCCATGGTATTTATTACAGGATCTTGAAACCTGTTTATGATTTGTCTTCCCACTAGGTCATAATTTCCTTCGAGATGGAAAATATGTACCTAAGAAAGCATAGGGCACATCTAAGGTGCTCATGTAATATTTGTTGAATGAATGAAATAATTTCTAGAAGTCTTAGTCCCCTTTTATAACCACTAATCTCTTTAGCACAAAAATATTTATTCTTAGGGTTCATTTTTTTTTTTTTTTTCCTGTCCTGTTCTGCTTCCTAGGAGTACTTGCTAAGGATATTAGAAGGATAATGACGAGGAAAGTTGGGTCAGAGGAGGGAAGTTCATGTAGTTCATTCAAAAAAATCATAAGAAGAACAAATAAACTTCCCTTCACAAGGTAAAGTGACCCCATTCCAACATGGTCTTTTGGTAAAGGAGCCACACTGGAGACACGTACTACAGCTGGGCCAGCCAAGATGTTTTAGGCTTCATACAAAGGGAAGAAAGTTGCAAAACAAAATTCCAAGCACTCCGGAATATCTGTTTTTCAGTATTCATTTAAAGTTCAAGATCAGCTTGCCACAGATTCTACATTCTAGAGTAAAATTTTCCATCTTTTGTTGGTCTTGTGGTTTATTTTCTCTCATAGAGGTGATGCCATCTGCTTGAAGCTTATCCTGTTTTCTACGAACAGTGGTATTCTGGAGGGACAGCCCCACTGCTCTGTGCGGAAATCTGGGGTGGGAGGTGTTTTGTAGCTGTCCCAGTGATGGAGAAGCTCACTGGCATTTAGTGAATGGGACCTCAGGAGGCTGCCTGTCTAGCCATGTTCAGGAGGGTACTGATGAACAAATCGTTCCTTATGCTGCCACTCACTTTTAGAAGTCCCACCAGACCTTCATATATGTGAAGAGCCTATTTATAATTATGTGAAGGAAGAACCAGATGATCTCTTTCGTATTAAACATTTACGTTTTTATGCAGCTTTAATATAAATTGAACTTGCTGGGATGCAACTGTTGTATATGTAGAGAAAGGTCTTAACTGTTTCACCTGGAGATTTACCAAGAGTTACTCATCATTACTGTAATTCTCATCACTGAGGACATTGCCATTTGTGGTTTTTGAGTCAAAAATGCAAAACACCTGTGTCCATTTGCATTTTTGGCTGTTTAGATCATTATTTCTTCTAATGTGAGTATTCACATGCTGAATTATACATTGTCTTACTATAATTTGCTTTGTTTTTATTTCTCCTTTATATAACAATGAGGGAGTTTGGTGGCATATTGTTTTAATTATATTTGTAAACATTACATTTTCTCTAAAATTTACTTGGGGGTTTTGAAATAGGAGTTACACCCTATTTAGAGGGTTAAAAACTATTGACGTACACATTGACGTACACAGGGCATAATGGCTTAAGAGCAAGGACTGTGGGGTAGGTCTTGGGTTAGAATCCACCTCCTTTACTTACTTGTTCTGAAAGCTTTGGGAAGTCCTCCTTTCCCTGCCCACCCCCTTCCCATTCTGGTTTAGTTTCCTCAACCATGTAATAGTTAACTTTTGTAGGGTTGTTGTGGTGACTGTATAAGTTTATACAGCAGAAGCTGCTTAGATCTAGACCTGGAACAGAGAAAGTAAATGTTAGGTATAATATTAGCCTAATTATTATAAGCCTTCACTGTTTAAATACTCCTTTACTATCTATTTTTTAATGGTATCTGAAAGCATCTATTTCATTTTTTTAGTTCTGTTATTTATTTTTAGATCATTAGACTCTCCAACATATTTTGATCTTTGAGCATGAAATATAACTTGTCAAATTCTATTAATATTACATAGTTTGAAGTACAAAATCAATCACTTAAACATAGTTTTGAGACACCTATGGGATGGATAGAGTTTATAATCATTACAGGAAATTATTTTAATAGTAATAAATAGTTACAGACTGGAGTTTGTAGATCTCCCTGGATGGTAAGTGATTTTAAGATTTGTGTTGGAGTCTTCTTCTGGAATGGTGGCAAATAGAAGTTTAATTGGTGGAGCAAAGAGGAGGGTGCAGGGTATGATGGTGAGGTGGCCTTCATCAATCAAATAATTCATTTTGCTTCCTCTTTGGGTGGTGGATAACTGCCTGTAGATGTGCCCCCACACTGTGGTGCTAATGTTTAAAGCTCAGCTTTGCTGCAAGCAGTTATCATAGTGATAAATTACTGGTGGTTCCAGTTAAAAGGTTCAGGAGACAGAGTGAGGGGAGCAAGACAGAGATGACTTGTGGTGGGGGTAGGGGTGGGGGTGGAGGACGCTCAGATGGAGGGAGGAGCGTCCCAGAAGATAATCATGGCTGCCAAAGACGTGGAGAAGGAGGAAGGGAAATCTCTCCAAGGAGAATCATCAATTATGGAGAAAGATGGCCAAGAAATAGAGGTCTGGCTTATGCAATGCTAAAATAAAGTTTTTTATTTAATTGCTAAGTTTGGATTTTTTTTTTAAAGCTAAATCCCAAATAGAAAATTTAAATTATAGAATATGCTAACACATTGGAACATATGTAACTAATCATTATATTACCATCAACTATTTTTCCAGTGAGTGCATTGGTATATCTGAATGGTCTAGATTTGGAAGAATGAATGAGTGGAAGAATGAATAGGATTTTAGAGCTCGAAAAGACAATCTAGGAGGTAGGCTGAACCACATTATCAACCAACCCAGGTCATGTTTCTGGAAGAGAGGGGATGCTATGAAAACTCAGGGACAAGTGTTAAACTGGGACAAATGTTAAACAGGGACTGTTCTGGGAGGTTTGGTCACTTTCCAAGAGGTCACTAGTTAAACCTTCTTACAGTACCCATTTGAAACAAAGCCGCAAAGATGTGTAATTTTGTGAAGTCAGACATTTCAACAGAGACCCAGGAAAGACGAAATCCCAGCTCTTGGTAAAATGGTGTGTATCTGTTTCTCCTCCACACTTGCCTGCCTTCCCAGTCACCTCTTTGACAGTTTTTTGTGACCGCCTTGCAACGGGGGCTAAATAATGACCTTTGCAAATAGTGAGGTGAATAGAGCAAAAGGTAAATTCTTACCCTTCAGCTTGTTTTTAGAAGTTGGCCTTTTTGTCCTTTTTGTCGACGTATCAGAATAGAATGGAAGAGAGCACCTTAAAAGTTCGCCTTCATAAGCTCTTCATAAGCCAAACGTCAGGGCTTTGTGATCGTGCTTTTCATCTACTTCAGTCTGTTCTCTGAAACCTGATTTCAGGGTAGGAGTTCCCTTTAGTGTTCTTTTCTGCTCTTTCTTCCTTCATCTCTGAGACCTGGTGACTCTGCCTGGCCGCTTTTCACAATGACAGGTCTTACATTAAAGCGCAAAGGTCCAGACATTACTAAATTCAGTATACATTCTTTGTAACCTGTTCAACCCACATGAATCCTGGAATGGGCCAGGGCTCCTGGGGAATCTGCAGAACATATTATCTGCACTTATGGTCTCCAGGACTCATAGCGCTGAATTTTGTGGGTCCTTCAGGGGACCGTCAGTAGCTTGAGCCAAGCCTGAGGGCTGTGTGTTTGGGGATCTTTTTGAGCCACCAAATATGGTGGGTTCTGATTCTATAAATGAGGTTTCTTTCAGCCCTTCAGCCTGTGGGTATGACTGTGGGTGTCCTTGTACTATGTGCCAGGACAGCTGTAGTTCATAGCAAATGGGAAAACATTTGGCAAACATTTAATTTTGCTTGTCAGAACTTTATGAAGAAAGAGATCCGACTTTAAGTAGGATTCAGGGTTTTTTTCTTTTCTTTTTTTTTAATAAAAAAAATGAGTTCATGAAAATGAACTCTATAAAAATTCTTCATTGTAAAGTGATTATATTGTGCACTTGTAATAAGAATGATGTTATTTTGAATTTAAGTGACCTAAAGAAAATAAGTTTTATCCAAAACCTGCAAGTGTGCACAGAGAACTGAAAAATGACATTGTGAGAGCTCCCATTAATTGAGCCTTCATCACATGGAAGCATGCATGGTATTATGTGATTTATAGGTCTTAAAAAATTAATCTTGATAATAATGTAGTGAAGTATACACTACTATGATCATATTCAGATGAGGAGGCTGAGGCTTACAAAGTGGGAGTTTATTGCCCCAGACTGCACAGATAGTAGGTAGTAGAACCTGGGGTCAGCAGGGGTTCTGTGCAAAACAAAGTACACGACAATTTCCTCACCTAAAAAGTAGGAAAAAGTAACCTATTTCAAGCAGTGTCAACTTGTTTAACATTATAGCAGCTATAGGATAGTATCAAAAACTTTCCCTATAATATCAAGAACTAGTTTTTACAGGGTTACTGAAGAGAATCCCAACCATTGTTAAAAATCAAACTCTGAGCTGTTTCCTCTGAGGTGCACACACGCAGTGCAGAGAGAGAAGCAGCTTGAACTCATCACAGCAATTTGAAGTATCCGCACTTGGGGCTCTCTGCTTGGAGACCAGATTTGAAATCACTGTTTTCTCTGTCGATGGTGTCTTCACATGTTTGGCAAATCTCTTCCAGTTGGCAGTCATACTGGGGTTTTCCTGTTCCTCAGTTTCAGCCAGTCAGGCGTTTGGTGCAGAGCCCATATTAAAAATCGATCATCTCAAATGTAGCATCAAGATTTGATGACAGTGTATGCATCCTTATTCGTATACTATGGCAATAAACAAATATACGCTCAGACTAGAACTTTATTTTAACAGATCTTTAAAAAAATTTTTTAAACTTACATCCTTGTGTCTTTCCCACTGAAGCTCTGAAGACAAATGAGTCTGGATACTTACAGAATATATCGTCTGTATAACAACAGGCCTCTCTCTGTGGCAGACATTGCTAGTGCTCACGGGATCCCCTCCTCTTGCTTCCTGGACATGAGGGAGACCTGACTCCCTCCCCCATGCAGCTGTGTGAGATCTGGGACTGGTTTCTGATGATGAAATAGGAACTGAAGGGAAGTACATACTTTTAGGTTTTCCTGCTTAAATAACCTACCTTGATATCCTGTTTCCCTCAGGGTAAGTACCAAACACTGAATATGGTTTAAAAGGCTTTTTGGGATCTCTCCACCTTCACCTCTCCATCTCTTCTCTATTTCCTGCCTTGTTGTCTGTCTCAGCTACCCTGTCTCCCTTACTATTGGATCTTCATTCAAGTGACAGCCACTTCCTCCAAGTAGACCACTCTGACCTCCAAAGCACTGTTTTAATGACCTTCCTGTGTCCTCTTGTACAATGTTCCACAGATTCCTGATTATGGTACCTCTCACATCTTATGGAAAGTTCTTTCTTGCCTGTCTTCTTCCACACTGGGTCATATGCTCATCAAGGGCAGTCCGATATATCATTGTTCATTCATTTAATACTTATTTCCAACTCTAAAAGAAGTTCCTCCTATTCTTCCTCACAACTCCCCATTTTCCCCTTTGTTTGGAGAAATTACTACAAGACCTCTTTGGAACCCTCCCTTCCCCCTTCTCCTCTTCCCTCTCTCATCCAACACGAAATCTTCGTAGTTGCATCTCTCAAATCATGCATTCATCCATTTCACTCATTCACTCACTTGCACCTTAGTCCAGTTTCTTATTAAGATTATGAAAATACCATCCTAATTAGGTTCCCTTCTTCCCCTCTTACTTCCTGTTTGTGAAGTCAACATATTACTTTCCTTCTTAAAATGTGCCACTCGTTTCCTATCATTCAATACTTAATGGGAACTCCTTTTCATGGCCTGTGGCCCTCTGTGAGTTGGCCACTGCCTACTTGTCTGACCTCATCTCAGATATGCTCAATACTTTACAAGCACTCTGTCCCCCCTGCTCTTCCCTGAGTGAAACAAGCTAGTATGATCTATATGTGTTTGTGTGTCCACTGAGTTGCATAAATATCCTAGTGTGTGACATTATAGAGTGTTTGGGGTAGTGATAAAAGAGTAAATACAGTGACGTACCATCTTTGTTACCAGTTTGATTTCTTTATAGTACACTATGGTTTACCTTATAGCTTATAATTAGTTTTATAGCCACAGATTTTTGCGAGCTGACGACGATTAGGCTAGGTCACCACATAATAGTTTACGGGATGAGGAGTGTCATTGTAGCCAGGAAAAATTCCTGTTCTCCTGGAGTTCAAACTTGTTCATTTGGCAGAAAGCTGATGAAGTAAGAGTACAGAGATAGCTAGCTGAAACTGAAGTTACTTACAGACTATTTAATTCTCCAAATTTCTCCCCTGTTTTACTTTTCAACAACATAGATGGCACTCAAACTCTAGTAATAGCCAGAAAGCAACTAGGATGGAATTTCTTAAAATATTGGAAGAAAAAAATCTGGGAAGGGATGTGACAAAATATTGAAATTGGTTGAGACATATTTTACCAGGAAGCAGGCAAATATTAGGATAGAAAATATATAAAGTTTAATAGTGACTACACTGAAACAAATGCTTAAGGCAATAGAAGGTAACTGAAGATACATTGGCAGCACTTAGCCAAGAAATGTGAGAAATACAACCATATCAGAAATGGGACACATAGAAGAATTAGCAAAAAGAAAACTGAAGATTAGATCCTGCTGAAAATGGAATTGGGGTTATGAAAGATGAATATGAAGAAATTGAACAAATGAATAAAAGTTAAAAAGAATAGATAATATGCTAAAATGTTTGAAATAACACACACACTCTATTAAGAACAGGATCAGAAAATATATTAAAATATGAGGTTATGGTGAAATTGATTAAAAGTGTACCTACCGAGTACTGAATGAGTACTGAATAATTTATAATTAGTGAAGGGTACCCCACATTTGGAAGAACTATCTAATGGCACAAATAAAGTCAATTTTTTTTTTTTAATCAGAAAGGAGGGAATAGAAAAGAACTAAACCCCAATTTTCAAAGTTCCATAGAGCTTGATGAATGGGAGATTAAAATTCAGGACCTCATCAAAATGAAGAATCTAACAGAAGACTCTGCTAGAGCTAGAACTTAAAGATACATACTTCAGTGCAATGGGAAGAAGTAATAGCTCTGTCTACAGAAGAGGATAGAACTTTGGCATAGACAAAGGGGAAAATATCTCCTTTGATTATTTGTACATGAGTTAATCCTCACACAGTTTTGCTACCTGGATTCATGTAATCTGTTTGTTCCAAAATATGTCAAGCATAATCACTCTAAATTCAGTGAAAAATCTATGAGTATAATTAGATTTTTTGGGACCTCATAAACAAAGAGATAGAAAATATATGACTGGGTAAGACAAAAAAGGATATTGGGATACAGTCTAACATGTACCTAATTAAGATTTCAGAATAAACAGGAAAAGCAGCAATATTTCAGGAGACAGATAACAAGAGTTTTCCAGACTTTTGGAAAGGCCATAACTTTTCAATTGAAAAAAAAAAAAAAATCAAGGTAAGACACAAAATTAACAAGATAAATAAGAAATACTAATCTAATGATTCAGGGTAAAATATAAAATACAAAAGGCGAGAATAGGATTTTAAGTAGAGATGGAAAGAATTACTACTGCAAAAATAACAATCTGAGGGACAACTCACTTCTTAATAGCAGTAGCCAGAAGATAAGTCCTATCTTCAAAGTCTGAAGAAAATAACAGTCAACCGAAATTATATATTTGGTGACAATATCTTTCAAGAATATTGGTGAAACTAAGTTCTTTTCAAATAGTAACTGAGAACATTTATCACTGATAAGCCAACAATAGAGGACGTTATAAAGAATATAATTAAGGCTGAAGAAAAATTATACTGTAAGAAATACTTCTAACTGTTGAGAAGAAATGATGAACCAAGAGGTTATTATGTGAGAAAGACTGGAATATTTGTTGTGGAAAAACATCTATAAGTCTATGAAGCTTTTTGGATTGTGTAGATAAAGAGAAAAAAATGTAGAACTCTGGGGGCAGTGGGTGGCTCAGTTGGTTAAGCGTCCAACTGTTGAGTTAGGCTCAGGTCATGATCTCAGTGTTATGAGATTGAGCTCTGTGAGGGACTCCATGCTCAACTTGGAGTCTGCTTGAGATTCTTTCCCTCTTTCTCTCTGCCCCTTGCCTTGTTCACAGGCATACATGCTATCTTTCTCTCTCAAATAAATAAATAGAATATTTAAAAAAATAGAAAACTCTGAGATGTTAAGCAAAAAGGATAGTGAGATGTAATCTTATATATATCCCATAATGTGAATAAAATACAGCCTAACATGCAGCATGCAGTATGTAATGGTACAATTCATATGTGTTAGTGAAGGCTTTCAGAATGAAGATTCTTCTATTTGTGGGGAAAAGAGTATGGATCTTCATTAATATTGGACTTGGTCTGGATTTAATTATGGAACTTCTTAAAGGAAAAAAATCAAAGTCTAATAATATATAAACTAATATGGGGATAAATGGACTGAGAAAAAAAAAACTTCTCTGAGTCAATTGAATAAGCCAAGGCATGAAAAAAAAAATAGGAACATCTCAAGTAAGAAACTACAAAAATAAGATGGTTGAAATGAAATTTAGCAGTCATCAAAAGAAATATAAATCAGATATATTTAGTTGCAATAACTATAAGACTAGATTTAAAAAATCCAACTTTGTGAGATCTATAGGAGACTCAGCTAAAACAAAAGGATAAAAAGATATTTAAAAATTTGAAAGAAAAAGAAATGGAAAAAATATGGTAAAATACTAGCCAGAAGAAAGTGAAAGTAGTTGAATTAGTATCAGGCAAGAATAGACTTTAAGGTTAAAAAAAAAAAAAAAGACTTTATAGGTGACTTCAAAAAAGATAACTTATTTTATGAATTCGTTCCACAGTAAAATAAGGTTTGATTCACTTGTGTGAAATAACAATTCTGAACTGAAACCATAGCTTCAAAATACATAAAACAAAAATTAAAATACAAAGAGAAATGGAAAAATCCACCATCATCTAGGGAGAATGTGTCTTACCTCTTTCAGTATGTAGCATAAATAGCAGTCAAAAAAAATCATTTAAGTACATAATAAATTTGAACAGTAACTTACAAACTGGACCTAGTAAAATAATAAAAATAGAAGGCTGTACTGAACAAGTGGAAAATATATCACGTGTAAGCCTAGAAGCAAAACATTTAAGTAGTCACCCACAATGATGCTCTTACTAGTTACTGATGTGAAGGGGTTAAAATGTTTAAAATTCTAGAGATCTAAATCCAAAAGCCCTAGAAAAAAAGCTTATTCCTCAATCTTTACCTGTGTTTTTCTATTTCGCTTCTAAACTTCAAATATTTATACACAGTGAAGTTGGCTGCATTTGAATAAAAAACCTGCTGAGGAGTTTGTTTTCCTCCATCTGTGTCTAATTGGATTTCTCTTTTTTTCATGGGCTGGTCAGATTGAGTCAAGCTTGTCTACAAGCAGAGCAGATTGTAAATTCCCATCCAGATTTGTGATTAGACAAGGCTTTAACAAGAGTGTTTATCATTTTATTTGGGGAAAGACAAAATGTTCATGCATAAAGTATGCATTGAGAAGAGAATACTTAGTTTGCACTAATATACTACTAGCTTACTATATGTTTTTTTTTGTTTTGTTTTAACTTTTTTTCCTGCCATGTCCTCTTTTCATGTCACAGCTTGTGAGAATGGCCATAGGATGATTCCATATAGCTATTTCAGTAAAAAAACAAAACAAAACAAAAAAACAAAAAAATAAAACAAACTTTTTTTTTTAATCCCCTGATACTTTGCTTTGGTATCTTTTTCTATGTGAAAATGGAGAGTTGCATATGATTTTCTCTCGTTTTCCTCCTATTCAGAGAAACAATGGATGGTCCTATAACATATGTATCAAATTTCACCTTTCTATCAAACCTCAATTTGAAGACACTTCTCTTCTACTCTGAAGAGATAATCTGCCTACCAAAATACAGCATAGCCACTGAGGTTCATGTAAGTTGGTAGAAAACACATCTTAGAAAACGCTCCTGTGTGAAAAAGAAATAATGATATAGTAAAGGATTAAAAATTCTGACTTTTATCCTGTGGAGTTTCAGAATCACAAATCTGTTCTTGTTTAAGAACAAGTTCCTGGGTGTTTTATTTTGTTGTTATTGTTGTTTGTTTGTTTTGTTTTGTTTTTGTTTTTTAAGAACCATTTATTCATTTGAGAGAAGAGAGAGAGCATGCATGAGTGGGGAGGGGGCCGGGGGAGAGAATCTCCAGCAGATGCCCCACTGAGCACAGAGCCCATGCGGGGCTCAATCTCAGGGTCCTGAGATCAGACCTCAGCTGAAACCAAGACTTTGGTTTCAACTGACTGAGCCACCCAGGAGACCCAATGTTCCTGTTTTTTAAGTTGATAGAGTTCCGTTCCATTTCGTGGTCTCTTTCCTGGTCTCTTTAACCTTAGAAAGGACTAGTTCTCTTTTTAAAAATTATTATTTTCATCTTTGTTGGTACAAGGTTGACGAATACAAATTATATATATTTAAGGTTTACAGCTTGATGTCTTGATATACGTATACATTGGGACATGATCACCACAACCCAACTAATTAACATATCTATCACCTCACATAGTTAATTTTCTTCCATCTTCCCTTCCTTTCTTCCTTTATGATAACATTCAAGATCTACCCTCTTGGTAAATGTGAAATATAGAATTCAGTATTATTAACTAACATCACCATGCTGTGGGCTAGATCTCCAGAACTGCTTTATCTTGCGTAACTAAAACTTTGTACCATTTGATCAACATCTCCCCATTCCCCCTTCCTCTCAGCCACTGGAAACCACATTCTGCTCTCTGCTTTTATGAGTTTGACTCTTTTAGATTGGACATACAAGTGAGATTATGCAGTGTTTGTCTGTGTCTGGTTTATGTCACTTAGCATAATGTCCTCCAAATTCATCCATACATGTTATCACAAATGGCAGGATTTCCTTCTTTCTAATTAAAGCCTGAATAATATTCCATCTTATATATGTATCTGTATACTACATTTTCTCCTATATTTGGGAAGTGGGGATAAGTTTTTCTTGGACAGTTGGATATAAGACTATTGAATGTGAGTTAGTCTTTCCACCAAGATGTCACATGTGTGGGAATTTCAAAGTGGATTCAGAATAGACATTCCTCCCAATAAACTGACTAGCCAAGTAACTGAATCCTATCAGGTTGCAAGAGCATAGCATGTCTTTGCAGACACTTCACAGATGCTCACTGCTTCAGAAAAATCTGTGCAATGGGAAAGTTCAGTGTAAATTTATTTTGTTTGTTTGTATATATGCATCTGTATCTTTTAGCCCACAATGATGACTTGAGTAATAACAATGTTGATGTGCAAAGAAGAGTTCTAAAACTTGAATGTGCATACATATCACTTGGAGAATATTGTTAAATACAGAATTTGTTTCAGTATATTTCAGGGATGGCCTAAGGTTCTGCATTTTTAACAAGTCCCCACATGGTGCTGATGCTGCTCATTCTAGGACCGCATTTCAAGTAACAAGGTCATAGAGCTTATCAATTTTATGTGGAATTCTCCAATAGCTGTGCAGAGAGCTATAAAGATGAGAAAATAGAGGCTAAGAGAAATTATCTGGCGCTGTCATGTGGGTGTAAGTCCTCTGATTTAGCATTTTTTTGGGGGGGTTGCTATCATTCAACTGTATTCCTCTGATTTATCTCTTGGGTTACTTTATTTTTTTTTAACTTGTGTTAAAGTTTTAAAATTTTTATGGGTTTGAAATATGTCCAGTCCCTCAGATAGGACAGCCCCACTGTATTCTGTATATCTGACCACAGTACAGCTGCAGGGTGACATACTTGCAGAACATGGCATCAAATAAGGCCAGGGAACTGACCTAAAAATAGGATTGTCTGCTGAAGAGGATTTTGGGATCTTTCATTACTTTTGCAGAAAAGGTTCTACCTCAGGTTTTTAATGTGCCTCTAAGTAGTGCTATGAGCTTCTAATAAAACCACTAGTATTAGTGGGTGTTACCTGCAGAAGGTCTAGCCAGTTGTTATGGGGTTGGTCTTGGAATTAAAGGTTCAGGAGCACTGGGTCATTCCAATATGAAATGAAGCCTGAGAACTATTGTTTTAAAAGAGCTAATACTTAGGCACCTACTTACCCAGAACAATGGAATAGCAATTTCTGGACAGAACTCAAACATGGGTAATTTTTTAAAGCCCTGGATGATTTCAGTGTGGAGCTTGTTTAAAAATCACTGCCCCAACTCATTATTTTTGAGGTGTATGTTGTGGTAGAAAGGGAGCTATTTTTTCTCCAGAAAAGATGAATGAAAATTATCACGAGGATGGGGGGTAGCTTTGATTAAAATGATAACAGTTCTGAAAACTGAAGCAACAAAGCAAAGCCATCAGTAAGATGAAATCAGTTTGTGCATGTTTTAACTCGGTGGTTTCTCAACAAAAATGCATCAACTCTGAGTTCATCCCATTTGTACTAATCTTAATACATGTTTGTGTTGTATTTCTTTCCCATTGCATGTCATGAAATGAAGGATTTAAAGGTGAAGGAGTTTTGAGAACTTGTGTTAGGTAAATTATTAGAATTCATTACATCCTAGATTTTTATCTTTCACATTTCCCCATCTAATTTTTTTTTTTTCCTGTATGCAAGGTCATACAATTTTGTCATGTGAGCTTTGTTAGCCTCACAGATCTTGGTTTCTTATCAGGTTCAATGCCATGTCCTTCAGTAGAAAAGAGCAATTATATCAAATTCATGATGTACTGTCCTTGGACAAAAATGGGATATGATTAAAATTCATTTCTCAGGTTTATCTGTACAGAAAAACTACAAGGCTATTTTCTATAGTACAATGAAAATTTTCTTTATTTCCATATGGAAAGTAACCTCAAATTTAGGAAATATCATTTCTTTCTAGAAAGACATTGAGCTTTAAGTTTGTCTCTTCACAAGGTACTGAGGGAGAACTTTAGTTCCTACAAAGATAAAGGTAAAATTCAAAGTATAGAAGTGAGATTTCAGGTAGTCATTTGCTCAGCTTACTATATTCTAGACGGATTCAACATCATGTAAAATAATGGTTTTAAACCAACAGTGTATATTTTTTAAGCAGTGTACTCTCATGATGTTAGCTGGTTGATATTGGTAAACAGGCAATAAATAACTCTCTCTCATTCAATCTCTTGCCCTTACCAAGACCCTCTATTCAGAGTTAAGATTTTAACTTCTGTGTCTCTCAAAGAATTGAGGCGGGGAGAGGACAAAGGAGTTCTTCTAAATGATTGATGACAATGATTTATTGCCTAAAGGCAGCTCTCAGTGTGATATTGCCTCATAACAAATTTGTGTTGACAAAAAAAATAAAGAACTATTAAAAAAATATGATGGGCCTCTCATGGTGAACCATAAGATGTTAAAATTCCTGATAAGTTTGTGCCAAATTGACAGGTATATTTCTTCAATTCTTGCCAACCTCTCCTAATTTGTCTCTTCTAGAATTTCCTTCCTTCTTCTCTGTTTTTTTAAAATTAATTATTTTTATTAACATATAATGTATTATTTGCCCCAGGGGTACAGGTCTATGAATCATCAGGCTTACACATTTTGCAGCACTCACCATAATACATATACTCCCCAATGTCCATAACCCAACCACCCTCTCCATACTGCCCATCCCCCCAGCAACTCTCAGTTTTTTTGTGATATTAAGAGTCTCTTATGGTTTGTCTACCTCCCAATACCATCTTGTTTCATTTTGTTTTTCCCTACCTCTCAAACACCCCATACTGC
Organism: Mustela erminea; assembly: GCF_009829155.1. Classification (NCBI taxonomy): domain Eukaryota; kingdom Metazoa; phylum Chordata; class Mammalia; order Carnivora; family Mustelidae; genus Mustela; species Mustela erminea. The sequence continues at coordinate 54,174,347 of NC_045629.1, forward strand.
CTCTCAAATTCCTCATATCAGGGAGATCATTGTAAATGGAAAGATTTCATTTCTTTTGATGGCTGCATAGTATCCCATTGTGTGTGTGTGTGTGTGTGTGTGTGTGTGTGTGTGTGTATACCACATCTTCTTTATCTGTTGATGGACATCTGGATTCTTTCCATAGTTTGGCTATTGTGGATATTGCTGCTATAAACATTTGGCTGCACATGCCCCTTCAGATCACTACATTTGTATCTTTAGGGTAAATACCCAGTAGTGCTATTACTGGGTCATAGGGTAGCTCTATTTTCAACTTTTTGAGGAACCTCCATGCTGTTTCCCAGAGTGGCTGTACCAATTGCATTCCCACCAACAGTGTAGGAGGGTTCCCCTTTCTCTGCTTCCTCTTCAATATCTGTCATTTACTACTTGATAATTTTAGCCATTCTGACTGGTGTGAAGTGGTATCTTATTGTGGTTTTGATTGTATTTCCCTGAGTGTATGCCAAGTGATGTTGAGCATTTTTCATGTGTCTATTGGCCATCTGGATGTCTTCTTTGCAGAAATGTCTGCTCATGTCCTCTGCCCATTTCTTGATTGGATTATTTGTTCTTTGGGTGTTGAGTCTGATAAGTTCTTTATAGATTTTTGATACTAGCCCTTTATCTGATATGTCATTTGCAAATATCTTCTCCCATTCTGTCAGTTGTCTTTTGGTTTTGTTGACTATTTCCTTTTGCTGTGCAAAAGCTTTTGATCTTGATGAAGTCCCAATAGTTCATTTTTGCTCTTGCTTCCCTTGCCTTTGGTGATGTGACTAAGAAGTAGTTGCTGTGGCTGAGGTCGAAGAGGTTGCTGCCTGTGTTCTCCTCGAGGATTTGGATGGATTCCTGTCTCACATTGAGGTCTTTCATCCATTATTGAGCCTATTTTTGTGTGTGTAAGGAAATGGTCAAGTTTCATTCTTCTGCATGTGACTGTCCAATTTTCCCAACACCATTTGTTGAAGAGACTGTCTTTTCCTGCTGGACATTCTTTGTTGCTTTGTCAAAGATTAGTTGACCATAGAGCTGAGGGTCTATTTCTGGGCTCTCTGTTCTGTTCCATTGATCTCTGTGTCTGTTCTTGTGCCACTACCTTACTGTCTTGATGATGACAGCTTTGTAATAGAGCTTGAAGTCTGGAATTGTGATGCCACCAACTTTGGCTTTCTTTTTCAACATTCCTCTGGGTATTTGGGGTCTTTTCTGGTTCCATATAAATTTTAGGATTATTTGTTCCATTTCTTTGCAAAAACATTGATAGTATTTTGATTAGGATGGCATTAAATGTATAGATTGCTTTAGGTATCATAGACATTTTCACAATATTTGTTGTTCCAATCTGTGAACATGGAACCTTTTTCCACTTCTTTGTGTCTTCCTCCATTTCTTTCATGAGTACTTTATGGTTTTCTGAGTACAGATTCTCTGCCTCTTTGGTTAGGTTTATTCCTATGTATCTTATGGTTTGGGGTGTGATTGTAAATGGAATCGACTCCTTAATTTCTCTTTCTTCTGTCTTGTTGTAAAGAAATGCAACTGATTTCTGTGCATTGATTTTATATCCTGACACTTTACTGAATTCCTGTGCAAGTTCTAGCAGTTTTGGAGTGGAGTCTTTTAGGTTTTCTACATAAAGTATCATATCATCTGCAAAGAGAGTTTGACTTCTTTGCTGATTCGGATGCCTTTAATTTCTTTTTGTTGTCTGATTGCCGAGCCTAGGAATTCTAGTACTATGTTGAATAGCAGTGGTGATAGTGGACATCTCTGCTGTGTTCCTGACCTTGGGGAAAAGCTCTGATTTTCCCCATTGAGAATGATATTCGCTGTGGGTTTTTCATAGATGGCTTTGATGGTATTGAGATATGGCCCCTCTATCCCTACACTTTGAAGAGTTTTGATCAAGAAAGGATGCTGTACTTTGCCAAATGCTTTTTCGGCATCTATTGAGAATATCATATGGCTCTTGTTCTTTCTTTTATTAATGTATTATATCACATTGATTGATTTGTAGATGTTGAACTAACCTTGCAGCCCAGGAATAAATCCCACTTGGTCGTGGTGAATAATCCTCTTAATGTACTGTTGGATTCTGTTGACTAGTATTTTGGTGAGAATTTTTGTATCTGTGTTCATCAAGGTATTGGTCTGTAATTCTCCTTTATGATGGGGTCTTTGTCTGGTTTTAGGATCAAGGTAATGCTGGCCTCATAAAATGAGTTTAGAAGTTTTCCTTCCATCTCTATTTTTTGGAACATTTTCAGGAGAATAGGTATTAATTCTTCTTTAAATGTTTGGTAGAATTCCCCTGGGAAACTGTCTGGCCCTAGGCTCTTGTTTGTTGTGAGATTTTTGATGACTGCTTTAGTCTCCTTCAGTCTCCTTTAATCTCCTGTTCAGGTTTTCTATTTCTTCCTGGTTCAGTTTTAGTAGTTTATATGTCTCTAGGAATGTATCCATTTCTTCCAGATTGTCAGATTTGCTGGCGTATAGTTACTCATAATATGCTCTTATAGTTGTTTGTATTTCTTTGGTGTTGGTTGTGATCTCTCCTCTTTCATTCATAATTTTATTAATTTGGGTCTTTCTCTTTTCTTTTTGATAAAGTTGGCCAGGGGTTTATCAGTCTTATTAATTCTTCCAAAGAATGAGATCCTAGTTGCATTGATTTGTTCTATTGGCTTTTTTTGTTTGTTTGTTTCTATTCCATTAATTTCTGCTCTGATCTTCATTATTTCTCTTCTGCTGCTGGATTTAAGCTTTCTTTGCTGTTCTTTTTCCAGCTCCTTCAGGTGTAGGGTTAGGTTGTGTACTTGAGACTTGACTTGTTTCTTGAGAAAGGCTTGTATCACTATATATTTTACTCTCAGGACTGCCTTTGCTGTGTCCCAGATTTTGAACACTTGGGTTTTCATTTTCGTTTGTTCCCATGAATTTTTTAAATTTTTCTTTAATTCCCTGGTTGACCCATTCATTCTTTAGTAGGATGCTCTTTAGCCTCCATGTATTTGAGTTCTTTCCAACTTTTCTCTTGTGATTGGGTTCTAGCTTCAGAGCATTGTGGTCAGAGCAGGGAATGGTCCCAATCTTTTGGTACCAGTTGAGACCTGATTTGTGACCCAGGATGTGATCTATTCTGGAGACTGTTCCATGTGCAGTAGAGAAGAATGTGTATTCTGTTGCATTGGGATCAATGTTCTGAATATATCTGTGATGTGCATCTGGTCCAGTGTGTCATTTAAGGCCTTTATTTCCTTGTTGATCTTTTGCTTGGATGCTCTGTCCATTTCAGTGAGTGGGGTGTTAAAGTCCCTTGGTATTATTGTATTATTGTTGATGTGTTTCTTTGATTTTGTTATTAATTGGTTTATATAGTTGGCTGCTCCCATGTTAGAGGTACAGATATTTAAAATTGTTAGATCTTCTTTTTGGACAGACCCTTTAAGTATGATATAGTGCCCTTCCTCATCTCTTATTATAGTCTTTGGCTTAAAATCTAATTTATCTAAGGATTGCCACCCTAGCTTTCTTTTGATGTCCATTAGCATGGTAAATTATCTCCCCCCTCACCACTTTCAATCTGGGGGTATCTTTGGGTCTAACATGTATTTCTTTTGGATGGCATATTGATGGTTCTTGGTTTTTTATCCATTCTTATACCCTGTGTTTTTGGATTGGTGCATTTACCTCATTTACAATCAGGGTAACTACTAGAAGATATGAACTTAGTGCCATTGTATTTATTCCCTGTAAGGTGACTTTTATTATATATTGTCTCTGTTCTTTTCTGGTCTACTACTTTTAGGCTCTCTCTTTGCTTAGAGGACCCCTTTCAGTATTTCCTGTAGGACTTTTTTGGTGTTTGCAAATTCTTTTAATTTTTGTTTGTCCTGGAAGCTTTTTATCTCTCTTTCTATTTTAAATGATAGTTTAGCTGGATATAGTATTCTTGGCTGCATATTTTTCTCAGTAAGTGCTCTGAATATATCCTGCCAGTTCTTTCTGGCTTGCCAGGTCTCTGTGGATAACTCTGCTGCCAATCTAATATTTCTACCATTCTATGTTACAGACTTCTTGTCCTGAGCTGCTTTCAGGATTTTCTCTTTGTCACTAAGACTTGTAAGTTTTACTGTTAGATGACAGGGTATGGACCTATTTTTATTGGTTTTGAGGGAGGTTTACTGATTTTGATGCTTGTTCCCTTTGTCATATTAGGGAAATTCTCTATTATAATTCACTCCAATATACCTTCTGCCTCTCTCTCTCTTTTTTTTTCTGGAATCCCAATTATTCTAATATTATTTCATCTTATGGTATCACTTATCTCTTGAATTCTCCCCTTATGGTCCAGTAGTTGTTTGTCTCTCAGCTTCTTTATTCTCCATCATTTGGTCTTCTGTATCACTAATTCTCTCTTCTGCCTCATTTATCCTAGCAGTAAGAACCTCTCTTTTTTACTATACCTCATTAATATATTTTTATTAAATTTCAGCTTGGTTAGATTTTAGTTCTTTTATTTCTCTAGAAAGGGATTTTATTTCTCCAGACAGCATTTCTCTAATATCTTCCATGCCTTTTTTGAGCCCAGCTAACACCTTGAGAATCTTCATTCTGAACTCTAGTTCTGGCATATTACCAATGTCCATATTGATTAGATCCCTAGCCATTGGTACTGCCTCTTTTTCTTTTTTCTTTTTTTTTTTTTTTGTGGTTTTTCTGCCTTGCCATTATATCCAAATAAGAATATATGAACAAGAGAATAAAATAATAAAAGGGTGGCAAAGACCCCAGAAAAATGTACACTAACCAAATCAGAAGAGACCCAAAACTGGGGGCTCCGGGGGAAAAAAATGAAAAAATATATATATATTAGACTGGTGAATAGAACAGAACCACCCACTCAATTTTTGGGTGTATTCTGGTCTCTTAAAAGTAACTACCTCCCAAAATTTTAAAGAAAGAAAAACTTATAAATATGCAAAAATAAGGGTAAGTATGATGATGGGATGGAATATGACTGTAAGGATGAAAATTTAAAAAAAAATTCTAGAAAAGGAATTGATAAGTTGGTAGGAAAAAGAAAAAAAAAATAGAGAGAATGGGGGCACCTGGGTGGCTCAGTGGGTTAAAGCCTCTGTCTTCGGCTTAGGTCATGATCCCATGGTGCTGGGACCAAGCCCTGCATCTGGCTTTCTGCTTGTCAGGGAGCCTGCTTCCCCACCGCCTCTGCCTGCTTGTGATCCCTGTCTGTCAAATAAGTAAATAAAAATCTTTTGGAAAAAAAAAAAAAAAAGGACAGAATGTGCTCAGGCTGGAGACTAGAACAAAGCCATGTGCTAGATTTAGGGTGTATTTTGATCTATTAGAAGAAATTGTATCCCAAAATTGTAAAGAAAAAAACAACATATATATGTACAAAAAATAAGTTTAAATACAATGCAACATGGGGGCTTAAGTGGGTAGGAGAAGAATCAATGAAACAAGATGGGATTGGGAGGGAGACAAACCATAAGTGACTCTTAATCTCACAAAACAAACTGAGGGTTGCTGGGGGGAGGGGGTTTGGGAGAAGGGGGTGGGATTATGGACATTGGGGAGGGTATGTGCTTTGGTGAGTGCTGTGAAGTGTGTAAACCTGGTGATTCACAGACCTGTACCCCTGGGGATAAAAATATATGTTTATAAAAAATAAAAAATTAAAAAAAAAATCAATTCAAAAAAAAAAATACAATGAACGGATAATATATGACTATAATAATGTTTAAAAAGACTTTTTTTTGGAAAGGCATTGTTAGATAAGCTAGTTAAAAAACATTAAAAGAGGAAAGAGAAGAAGTTAAAAAAAATAGAATAAGAAAAAAATATTTAACTTTGCAAGACTAAAGGATCGTGGGGGGAAAGCCATGACTTCTATCTCCTAGCTCTGGAATTCTACTGTTCTCCTTGATCTGTTACCTTAGTCTTGGCTGGATGTTCTTGCTGATCTTCTGTGGGAGGGGCCTCTTGCCATGATTCTCAAATGTCTTTTCCCGAGGCAGAATTGCATTGCCCTTGCCAGGGGCCAGGCTAAGTAATCTGCTCAGGTTCACTCTTGGGAGTTTTTGTTCCCTGAATGCTTTCTGTACAGCTTTGGAGGTCAGGAAAATGGTGGCTTCCCAGTCTCCACTCTGGAGGAGCTGAGAGCTTGGGCCCCACTCCTCAGTGTGCCCTGAGAAAAGCAGTCAATCCCTCCTGTCTCCCTGGTCTCTGGCCACACTTTGTGTTCATCTGGCCTTTGACCAAGCATTTCTACCTCTGTCACATTGCTCTGTTTGGAGTCTCTAAACCCAGCAGATTCCTGCCACACATTCTTGTGCCACGCCCCCTGGGGAAGGAAGGAAGATCTGCCACTTGTGGGGTCCCTGCTTGAAGAACAGTGGCCCGACTGTGCCTTGGATTGCGGTTGGAGGTAACCCTAAGCTGAGAGCCCCCTCCTTGGCTCTGTCTCTGTAGTCGGCTTCTGTGCTCTGATACCTGGGAGCTCTGCCACACTCAGACACTCACGATCCTTCTGTGACCCCACGGGACCTGAGACCACACTGTGCCCATGAAGTCCCCACCCCTGCTAAGCCTCTGGAGCGATGTCCTTCAGTGGAGCAGGATTATAAAAGTGCTGTTTTTGTGCTCCACTGCCCTACCACTTGCCGGGAGCCAGCCCCTCCCCTCGCGGTCTATCTCCTGTTGCTTTGGATTCACTTGTCCGCATGTCCTACTTTCCAGAAAGTGGTCGATTTTCTGTTCCTAGAATTGCTGTTCTTCTTTTCTATCTTCCTTTGAGTTTCCTTCTTCTCTGCTTAAGCTGAGTTTCTTTCAGTTCTTGAAATGTTAGTATATACTTTCTGGCCTTTAACCTTTTGTGCACATTGCTCCCTTTTCTTAGATCAGTAATTCTCAAACCATTCTCAGATTGCCATAATACACCGAAAAATTAAGAACCACCGACAGCTTTTGTTGACATAGGTTATATTATTCTATCACATTAGAAATTGAAGCTGAGAACATTTTAATTAATTTTCTAATATAAAACACTTTTATTACAAATAACACTTTTGTGAAAAGTAAACTATCTTTTATAACAAAAAGAATTAGTGAAAGGAGTAACTTTTTTTTTCTGCATCTCTTTAATGTCTACCTTAATAGAAGATGGGTGGATTCTCACATGTGCTTCTGGATTCATTCTTTTTCCATATGTTGTTTTGCTTGAAATAATGGAAGCAAAATCCAGTGTTAGACATATACGTGATTGGACAAAGAGATGTATTTTAGTAGTCTTTTTAGATAATTGTGAATATTCTTTCCCACTACAGTAAAATTCAGCAACAGTTTCTTACAGCTTAGTTGAGCTGTGGTTACAAGACTAGTTCATAATAAAAACTAAGATACTAAATCATAAATTTACTTCCACTTCTTGGGAAGAACAGAGAAAGCATTGCTGAACATTCTCCCAGATCACCTAACATAAGTCAAAACCCTGTAATGAATCCTTTCTGAAACCCTCTTACTGATATCTCCCCCTGCTTCTCAAGAGTATGTGTTCTCCTTTGGTACAATAAGTCAACCAATGATTGCTTGTTTGACCACAGTGGTATTACCGGTGATCTTGGGCTGGAAAGAATCAACAGTGATTGTTTGGTCCCATGTGAGTGGGATTTCAAGGTCTATTTATGCAGGTAGATAAAACAATTGAACCCATTTTCAAGAGATTGCTGTAAAGATGGAACAACCACAGTCCTACTTTGAGGACTGGTGTTATTCTCACAATATGACCAGCTTAAGTTCTTTAGGTTTCTTTTTAGAAGACTCTGATAACCAGTAATAGATACTAAAAATAGTGTTGAATTTTACTATTTGCATCTGGACTTTGTGAATTTGTATGCAGAGTCATACCTCCTGGATTCAAATTACATTCCACTAACTTACCAGTTGTGTGATCAGGTGTGTTTTACCTATTGTCTCTGTGTTCAGCTTTCTTACTTGTAAAATGCGGATAATTATAGCACCCACCTCATAAGCTTATTATGTTCACATGGATTTGTGTTCACTTTAAATCATGTCATTGGGTACTATGTGTATTTGTTAATTAGTTTCTTATTTATTTATTTATTTATTTTTATTAACATATAATACATTATTTGGCCCAGGGGTACAGGTCTGTGAATCATCAGACTTACACATTTCACAGCACTCACCATAGCACATACCCTCCCCAGTGTCCATAACCCAACCATCCTGTCCCTCCCACCCCCTCTACTCCAGCAACCCTCAGTTTGTTTGTGAGATTAAGAGTCTCTTATGGTTTGTCTCCCTCCTGATTCCATCTTGTTTCATTTTTTTCCTTCCCTGCCCCCCAAACTTCCTACCCTGCCTCTCAAATTCCACATATCAGAGAGATCATATAATAACTACCTTTCTCTTTCTTAACAACAGAACCTGAATACTTTACATAAAGTAAGAGAAAACCCATGTGAAGATATGAATTTTTGTACTATTTAGCTAAGCTCTTCGATGTTGGTAGTATCTTAAGCTTTACCTGGATTGATATGTAATGTGAACATATGATTTACAATAGAAATCAATTATAATCTAAATGCACTAGTTTTTAGCAAAATGTTAGACAATTGCAGAAAAGGCTTAGAAAAATATGGTAAAAATTACAGGAATCCATAGACATGATCTCACATGAACTTTCGTGGTAATGCTCCTACCTTACCAATGAAATGTTTTAATATATGAGGAACACTTTGTATTCATAAAGGGCTCTAGTTACTCTAGAATTTTAACTAATACTAAAATTAGAAGTATTAGATTCAAACAGCTTTTTTTTTCTAAGCCCTATGTACAATTTACAAATTTTATTCTATTTATAAATCTATGGGATGAGAACAATTACCCATTTGTTATTTATGTTCATTAACTCATAAATTTAACAGATTAACATATTCATAATATTACAATATTTCAAAAAGTTAATATATCTGATTTGCTCAATACTATAAAGATCAGACTTACATATCTAACAGCAGAATATTCTTACCTATTTCAATACAACTTCAAATTATGCCTAAATTTATAAATTAAAAATCAGATTATATTTAATATTAAAATTACTACCTATAAATCGATCAATTGCCTTTAATGCCTTTCAAAGTAAAATCACATATATAACATCAATTTTAAAAGTTTAGGTAAAACTACATGTCTAATAAATCAATAGAGGGTCCACATTGCATAGTGGATAATAGTATGAACTCTGGAACTTTACTATCTTAGGTTTAAACCCCAGATTTGCCACTTACTACTTATATAACCTTGAGTGAATTACTTCTCTGCTTCTATTTTCTCATCTATATAGTGCATTATTTTAGGGTTGTTATGCGTGGTAAATAGTTTAATATTTCTAAAAACTCCAAAGAGTACCTGTTACATAGAATTAAATATGGTTTATTTAAATACATAAAATTTCTCTAAAATATCAAATTATTTTAACCATTTAAAAACTTAAAATAATATTTGATGATTGCAGAACTTATTTCTAAAATTCACTACAAATTGCTAATAAAATAAATTTGATTTACCAGTTTCTACCCTTATTTTCAAGCTGGTCTCATTCTTACAACTAGGGCTCTGCTTGGTTTGTGAATAGAGAGCTGAATGCCTGTAATTACAGCTGAGATTCATTTTATCAATCCAGTAAGTCTGGCTCTAACCCAGCTTTCAACTTCGATCTCTTTTTTAATCTTGACTCCAATTTTTAATTGCCTGAATGGAAAGGATTGGATTTTTTTATCCCCTACACACACTTTAATTTATTCACTATTTGGATTAAATGAATCTTATTATTGCCTGAGGTAATGTTTCATGGTTTTTCATTTTTTCTTTTGGTACTGTGTAAAGTTCTATCATTTTCTTGACAGCTTTCTTAATTTTTCTGCTCCCTCTTTTTATTTATTCCTGGCTAAGGCGTGAAGGAAACAAATTACACTTTTTAACCTCGGCCCATTGGCAACCTTGCATTATTGGACTTCTCTTAACAAAGCTTTCCAACTGTCCTGCTTGCTTCCTTCAGCTGGAATACCTTGGACCATGTGTTTCCCTGTCTAGCAGCACTTTATCAAAATCTGAAAGAAGTAGCTAACATCTTCCATCATCCTGACATCTCCTATCCAACCCCCTAAAATTCCCATCTTCAGTCATATTATCTGAGTCTCAAAACACAGCAGATGGTTGCTTAATCATACAGCTTCTCTATTTAGAATAGCAAAACCTGAAATTATCTTAGCCTTCAGTGTAAGAAATCCTCTGTGTTTCTCATTTGGTCTCCATATATTTTCACAATTTAGCATATGTTATTTGTGATGCTCACTTCCAAGGACCAATTTCATTATTAGTTAGGACTTTTGGTTGCAAGCAACAGAGGATTACTCTGGTTAGCATAAGTTTGAAAAGAGGAGACTGGTGTTATTGGAGAAAAGCTGTGATAACCAATAGAATCAAAGGAAGAGTGGAACAATTTAGTCGTGGGAAGAGTAGGAAGAGCTGGACTTTGTAGATCATTGTAGTGTTCTGACATTTTGATGACACAGCTTGAAAAAGTTTTCATTAATTATCTAAACCCAAGTCTACTTGCAGAGTACTCTTTAGAACTCCAACAGTCTTTTCCAAAATGCAGGGATTATACCTGGTCTGAAAAACTCTTTAATTTTACGGATAAGAAAACTGATCCAGAGGGTTTAAATAATTTGATTATAGTCAACATAATAAAGTTGCTTTGGCACTTAGGACTACTCAAAGGAATTTATTTACTTAAGAGTCAATTAACTCCTAAAGCATTCCTAAGAGTAAATATGATTAAAGTGACATTTTACTAGGGTGCATTGTTAGTTCCTTTGTTGTATCACTGAATATGACACCGTGGTCTTTATATTTCATCATTCTTTATACTTTTCTCAGCTCTTCTCCTTTATCTATAACAATACCAAGATTATGTGTGGATTAGTTTCCTAAATCCAAATCAGTAACACTGAGAACATATTTGAAAATGACTTCCTGGATGTGACAATATAAAAAATACGATTTTTTTCCCCAAAGGTATTCTAATTCATTTTGTCCAGTGGCTTCTTAAAATGAGATCCCTCTGAAAAGACTAGCTCTTTGTAATTATATTTATCCAACAAAGATTTACTGACCCCATACTTGTGTAAGGCACATAACAATTTGGGGTACATTAATAAATAAAACATAAAAGCAAAGATAAATTATCTGTGGCTTTATGGAATTTACATTCTAGCTGGAGAATAGATGATAAACATACAATGTAATAAATTATATAGTATAATAGCTGATACTAAGCATAGAAAATAAAATGGGATAAGAGAATCAGAAATTGGAAAGAAGGCTTCAAATTTTAAATAGAGTAGTTAGGAAAGTCCTCATTAGAAAGATGGCATTTGAACAAAGACTCAAAGGAGGTGAGGGACTCTTTCATGTGGCTATTTAGTGAAAGAACATTAGACTGTGTTTGGATTTATTTTGGATTTTTAAATTGAACTTTGAGGTATAACTTACATATAATAAAATGCACCAATTGCAATTTTAGAGTTTGATGAGTTTTAATAAATGTATATTGCATGTTACTGCCTTCAAAAACAAAATATAGAATATTTCTGTCACCTCCAGAAGTTTCTTCAGGCTCCATTTCAGTCAACCTCCACCTTTCACCACTAGTCTCAGATAATCACTGTTTTTTTTTTTTTTTTAACCTGTAATTTAGATTTATCTTCCTAGAGTTTTATAAAAATGAAATTAAATAATAGTGTGTCTTTGTGTTAGCCTTTATTCACTCAGCATACATTTTTTGTTGTTTGGCTTTGTTGCTGTATATCTTAGCAGTTCATTTTTTTTCATCCCTGTGTAGCATCTCACTGCATGAATAGTTTGCATAGTTTGTATTTCTGTTTACTGATTGGTGGACATTTGGGTTGTTTCTATTTTTCCAGTATTGCATATAAGGCTGCTATGGATGTTCAAAACAAGCCTTTGTGTGGATATATATTTTCATTTCTCTTAGATATACAAGTGTGTGCTTCTTAAGAAAAAATGTGAAGTTGTTTCCAAAGTGTTGGCCCCATCTTTTACCCTTGCCATCAATGTATAAGATTTCCAATAGCTCCATATCCTTGCTAACATTAGACAATGTCAATCTTGAGTGTGTGGGTAGTGGTATCTCATTATGGTTTTCATTTGTATTTTCTTGATGACTAATGAGATTAGTCATCTGTGAATCTTTTCCTGTGATGTGTTTGTTCAAATATTTTTTCTATTTTTTAAAATCAATAGTCTATCTCGATATTACTGAGTTGTAGGAAGTTTTTCTATATTCTGGATATAAATCCTTTGGTATTTGAATGTATTGTCACTATTTTCTCCCAGGCCATGGCTTGCCTTTTTTTTTTTTTTTTTTAATGGACAGTATACTGTAGATGACAAAGGCTCCCAGATTTCAAGGGACATGAAATAATTTGGATAAAGCAGGAAATGTTAAAGGTGGATATGAAATGAGTGCATTTTGTATGCCAATCATAATTTTGTACAGTCCAAAGCTATTTCTTAAAGTAAATCCCTTTCTTTAGTTTGTTGTCTAGCACTTGATTATATTTTTTCATATAATTTTGCCATGACTTTTCACATGTGTACATCTTCTTTTCTTAGCCAGATGTTTCTTTCCTTAACTAGATTATAAGTCATCTTTCTTTTGCTATAAGTTTCATGTCCTTCTTCTGTGTCCACCACAGCAACTTTGGGTTCACTAGATTTTTAAGAATATATTTATTTATTTGATTAGACTTGGATTTTAAAGCCTAAGTTTTATAAGTATTTGGTGGATTTTTGATTATTTTAGTGGTTTTTCTCATGTGTTTTTAGTGGTTTTTCTCATGTCTGTTTCCAGAGAAACAGAACCAACAGGACGCATATATTCATCGAAAGAGATTTATTATGAGGAATTGTCTCACATTGTTATGGAAGCTGAGAAGACCCAAGATCTGCAGCTGGCAAACTAGAGACGCAGGAGAACCAGTGGTATAGTTCCATTCTGAGTGTGAAGACCTGAGAACCTGGAGAGCTAATAGTGTAAGTTTCAGCTGGAAAGCCCACAAACCCAAGGCCCAGAAAAGCTGATGTTTCAGTTTGAGTTAGAAGGCAGGAGAAACCACATGTCCTTGCTCTAAGGTAATCAGTTGAGAGGAGTTCCCTCTTACTATAGGAGGTATCAGCCTTCAACTTGTTAGATGAGGCCCACACACTAAGAAGGGCACTTTACTTTACTGAGTCTACCAATTCAAATATTTGTCTCACCCCAAAACACCTTCACAGGCACAGAATATTTGGCTAAATATCTAGGCACCTGTGGCCCAGCCAAATTGGCACATAATACTAACCAGCAACCATGGTAGAGGGAAACTAAAATGGCAAAAAAAAATTCTTCTTTATTTACAATAGGGTATGGAAAAAATAAGTAGGCAAATTTCAATCATGTGAAGGGAGTTGTGGCTATCTAAACATTTATACTTGGTACCTACTTAAGTAAGTATATATTGAATTATTAGATATTTGAAATGAATAAATGCCCACTTGTACTATCAACAACTGTTCACGGATACTTTTACTACTTTTTAGAAAATGTGTTTTAGAACTATATTATTGAATAAGTTTTCTAGATAGCTCGAAATATTCAGATGCCAATTCATAACTACCCAAAGCTAGGGAAAGGTATATTCCTCATTCAATCACTGGGTTCCTAGTATTTCTTAAGATTCATAGAACATAAAAGAGTACACATTTAGAGAAAGAAGGAAGTCAGGTATTTCCAGTTTCCATGAATTGCCATGCTGCTGTCAGACTAAGTCATTGGCAAAAACTTTGGTTGAGGATACATAAAAATCCCATCTCCCTAAAAACCAGACACTAGTCATGACTCAGGTTGTATCAGAAACATTCCCTGCTTTGGCATTTCAGGAACTTAGAATGATGGTCTAGGGCAAGCTTGGGGCTGGGAAGATTGTCCATTTAAGACATCCTTCCCTAAACCTACCATACTCATCAGGGACATTATTCATGTTAACAGAAGGGAAGCAGGAGAGCCTAGTGGGATGGAAACACGTGGGAGGAACAAGAGCTAATAAATTTGTAGGTAGCATTTGTAAATAACTGCCTATATTCTTGTTGACAGAACAGTATGTTTTTTGGAATAGCTTCAGATGGACAAATAAGGAATGGTTGGGTTTAAATGAGTACTGGAAGCCCAGGCAGGATATGGTTTCACTTTGTAACATTTCAAGTTCTTTGGCACTGACTTAACTGCTGTGGGGAGGAGTCCACACAGTCCTTCACGTCACAGTTTTCTTTTAGCTTGACAGAGCTTCTATTGGATCGGGCACATAAAACCCCAGAGGGATTCATTTGGATTTAGGCTTTGGGTGGGAACTGGGTTAAATTATGTTCCCAGCTCTTGTTCTAAAAATCATATTTTTAAGCCAAATGAAAAACACTCATCCCTTGAAGGTTGACATACAACTGGGTTGTACTTCACCTGGTGAGACTAGATATTCAAGCAACGAGTCTAGGGACCAGTTATGGCTAAACTTAACTCTCCAAGTTGTAAGAGAAGTCATAACAGCATAAGAATGTTCAGTGAGACCATCAGCTCTCTTATCAGAATGCAGTTCTTCTTTGACTTTTTTGAAGGATGGTACTTGTTTCTTAAGATTTCTCCTTGGAGAGGGTAAAATTGAACGGTTTTCTTCCCTTAATAAAATACTTTCAATGAGAGGATTTTTATTTCTTAAGCCAGGGGGATTCAGTGATATTTACCTACCCCTCACTGGCAACACATGTTCACATGAATTCAATTTACTTACAGCTCTAGCCATTTGCTAAAAGAAAGGAATTTCTTTTGAGGATATTTTCACAGGACATAGAATCTTCCCAATTAGGATATAATTTTTATATCATTCTAAATTTGGATATAAAAGTTTATATCTTTATTTTTATGCATATTTATCACCACTTCATTATATTCAGTGTTTCTGTGGACAAGTTTAGGATGAAAATTCTTTTTTGAAGAATTTCAGATCACTGAGTTCCACATCACTAAGGTAGAAATTCATTTTTGTAGCCTCATACAATATAATATTCAAATCAATGCTGTAATTTCATTTAGTAATATCTTATGCAATGCTTTGCATAAGATATCATGTAATAGTATAACATAATATCCACATGCTGTCATTCTCCTATTCATACATTTTTATTGTCTGGAAAGAGTGGCGTGGAAAATGTAATAGACATTTTTTTCATTTGAAGTGCACATCTAGGACTGACACTGGTGGTACTTTAGGCATTTTCACAGCGTGTTTTCTTCCTGGGAATTATGAAGTTAGCTTTGGGATCTGGACAAGTTACCAAGAATTCTGAGAATCTGAATTCTAAAAGTAGTTGTTTCCGTTCAGAGGTCAGGTGGCCTGGCCAGTGAAAGGGCAGTGTTGGGGCAAGTGATCATTTATCATGATATCTGTCTGAGAATGCTGCTGCTTTCCATAATCTGCAGGGTAGGGAATGCTTCTTCCCAACATCCTCACCCCATTCTGCCTCCTCAGTAACCCCTCTTGGGGGGAAGAACTTCTTGAAGATTAGTAGGATTAGTTGCCGCTCTTCTCTTGGCTCCTGGCAGGACTAGCTATGTTCAGAAGCTGATTGTGATTAACTTTTTTTCTGAAGGATGATGGTGCCTCATCAAGGCTAGTCTTGTTCTCAGGCATTCTTGAGTCATGTTTATGGTAATCATATGATTCAAACTGGGACACTTTCGAGAGCAAAAATAGTGCTCTTAATAATTATCCTAGTGTTCTTGGAAAATAGGACTGTCCCACGCCAACAATGATGAACATCCCAGTTGTAACGGTATAGAGGTGGTTTCACAAGGGCACTTATAGTGAGAAGGATTGACAAGGAGGGAGTTGAGCTCTGTCATAAGGTGAGCTAGTGATGGACTAATGCTGTGCACATGCAACAACCTTATAAATCACAGGCCACCAGCAGCAGTGCAGGAGGGAGACACAAAATCGTTGCTTGCCACTCATAGTAGTTTTCTATAAGTAAGTCAGGATATGTTCAGTTTTGTATAGCAGATCTTTTTTGAAATTTGATGAAAGCTAACAAAATGCTCTCTAGAAGAAGACACATACAGGTGACATTTTGTATGCAGTTCCAAGGAAGCTTCACTTTCCAGGAAGCCACCTTTGAAAATATGGACCCTGGGTTTATTAGCCCTGTAAGGAAGGCATAAACAGCACAAAAGACCTTTATTACTTTTTCCAAAGGTGTTACAATTTAGGAACATATAACTTGTAGAATCTATTGTAATAGACATAATCAAAAACCACTGTAAAACCTTAAGTTCACTTTTCTGAGTATGTATCACTGACTGATTTTGAACCAACTGGGGGACTGTAAAGTAATTCATATGATCAGAATTTAGCATGCACTGATCCCAAGAAAATTATTTCACTAGCGGTGTTAATTTTTGACAGTGATGATAACTTGGTGATATTCTATAGTTGATGTGGGATTTTATAAGGAATGTTAGAGCAATAGTAAAAAACAAAACAAAACAAAAAAACAAAAAAACTAGCATCAGCCTAGTGCTTTGTACCAAGTATGCATCCAAAGACTTTACATGCATATGTCAATTGTCCTATATATAACCCTTGAAGAAATGTGTTTTAAATTATATTTCCATTTTATAGATGAGGAAATCGAAAGTTGGAGAAGCAAAGTAGCTTCCTCACACAGTATCATTTTATCTCAGGCTTTCTGACTCTAAAACTTAGGTTCTCACCTTTTATAAATTGTAGGCCATGATTTATGAGTATCCTGCTTTCTTCTGCTGATGTTATAGTATTGTAATCCTCTATATAAGCAGGAGAAAACATGGCAACATAGGCTAAGGAAAAATGGCCTATGGCAGGACACAATTTGCCTCACACTTCATGTTAGAAGTGCCTCAGGAGAAAAGTGGTGTGGATTTTCAAGAGTCCAGGGATAGCTGTGATAAAGAGAAAATGAAAATGAAGATGTGATGAGATATATAGGTAAAAACTGGTCCTCTGGCTGGCCTTCAGGAAACACGGATTCCAGTTATCTTTCTTCTTGATTCTTTACAACTTTTCTCACTCTTGCTTTCTTCTTTCTTTCTGTAGTGCCGTATTCAGTGGCTTTCCATCCCACCCAGAACTTCTATCCCTTTCCTTGCATACTTAAAGAAACTACAAATTGGTTTTGGGCATCTTAAAACCCTCCAACCTTTGCCTTCAGAAAAATGGAATCACCCTCCATATAAGGAATCAACAGGAAAATGGATGAAGTATAGCATATGCATGCAATTAAAATCTATACATTAGAAAAGATAAATGAATTAGCACTAGTTATTAATGGGAACACCTCTTTAAAGAGTTGAGCAAATAAAGCAAGAGTATATGGAGTGTGATATAATATAGTATTGTGTATCATTAGGGATACATACATATGTAGTAAAATGATAAATAAATGCATAACAATGCAAAACACCTAATCCAAGTTAGTGGTTATTTTTGGAGCAAGGAATGGAGAGAAGTGCCCATGGAGTGGTATATAGGGGGCTTCAGTTCTAGTGTTTTCAGCCACAAGATGTGAGGGGAAAGTCCAGGACAGAGGAGTCATCCAAGAACTATCAGTTGTCAATACTTCTAGCAGCTGGGAGAATGGGTGTTCCTAACCTATAGCTGAGATCTGGATGGGGACGAGAGTATCCACTGAATCTGCTTCTTAAACTTGCCTGTACATTAGAATCACTTGGAGAGATTTGTAAACTCCCAGAACCCAGTCTGCATGACAGACCAATTGAATCATACTTTCTGAAAGTGGACCCTCGGTGTTACCACTCTAAACTCATGGGATTCCAGTGCATAGCCACAGTCTCACTGAAGAGATACTGCATTTTAGTACATACCTTCATTTATCCAGGTATTTTTTAATTCTTGAAGGAGGGCCTTACTATCTACAGAGCTATTTTCTTAAATTTATTCCTCTCCTCTTCTTTTGATTATTTAAAATGCTTTTCAAATTTCATTTTTAGTGTTGCTAGTGGATAAAAATAAGATTAATCATTTTTTAAAATCTATCTTTTGTTCATCAACCTTGATATATTTTTTCAGTTCTCACACGTTGCCCATGTTCTCTTTTGCAGGTGTTTATGTTAACAATTATGTAGTATGTGGATAGTAATTGTTTAGTTTCTTTTCAATCTTTATCATTTTAAACAATTTTCTGTCTTACTGTGATTGCTTAGACCTCAAAGGCTATGCAGATTAAAAGTGATGATAGCAGGAAATTATTCATTCTTGGATTTAAAGGGAAGGCTTTTAAAGGTTCATTATTAAGTATGATCTTTATTGTAGGTTTTATGTATATCCTTTTCATTGGGTAATGAAGTTCTCATTTATTCTTGATTTTTATTAAAGTTTTATTATTAATTGGTATATAATTGGCTGAGTTCTCTTCCTAACCATGTGATTATCTAAATGTTCTTTAATCTGTTAATATGATGAATAAGATTTTGTTACATTTTTCTTGCACTTATGGAACAAATCCAACATGTATTACCACGTTCTGTTTCAATGCTATTCATAAGTGAATTTAGTGTAAATCTTCCTTTTCATATTATGATATTGGTAATAAGGTTTTATTATCCTAATAATAAATGTTAACTAGCATGTTTCTTCTTTCTCTGGTAGAGTTTGTGAAGTCTGTAACAATCTTTTTCTTTATTATTTAGTAGAATTCATTTGTAATACAGTCTGAGATGCTTTGGGCTATCTGGGTAGATTTTTAACTACTAATAGAATATCTTTAGTGAGTTAAGGACTATTTAAGTTTTCTATTTCTTCTTGAAGTTATACTAAGTATATTTACAGGAAATTGTCCATTTTATTTCAATCATTAAGCTATTGACACAATGTTAATAATGATTATCCCATTCTGAATTTTAGGGCTCCATAGTTACCCCTAATATAATTTATTTGTACTCTTCCTTCCTTCCTTTGTTTGTTTGTTTGTTTGTTTCTTTCTTTCTTTCTCCTTGATCTTTTCTGGGGGAAATGTATAAATTGGTCTCTAATGTTAAGGACTATACATATATTTGTATTCAAATACTTCATTCAAAGGAAATATTTGGATTTGACTAGTGCTCTTCTGTAAACAAGTAAGGTAAATTCTAATAAGAGACATAGTAGGCATATTTTGAAAAAGAGGTACATTATACTCAAGACTTGTTAGAAGTTGCCCATTCTGCTTATAAATAGGACTACTTTGTGGTCATATACGGCCCAAGGTTTTTTGTTCTTGTTAACAATTTAAAATTTTAAAAACATGGAAAACCAATAAATTTAAAGTATACAAAATGGTTAGTTCATTCAGTCATTTATTCAGCAAGTGTTTTTTAGACACATACTGTGTATCAGGCGTGATCTTAGGCATACCACATTACTAGGCACTCCCATTCTCCTGGCCTAAAATGCATAGTGCCCTTGTATTGTGCTATTTCTAGAGATCTTTAAAAGGAAAAAAAAAAAGAAAGAAAGAAAGAAAGAAAGAAAGAAAGAGAGAAAAAGTGTTCATAAAGGCCAAAATCAACAATAAGATGAAAACACTGCATCAAATAATTGATGGAAACTAAAACATTGGGCTTCCTTTCTGTCTCTCTTCAACCTAAATTCTTGTGACAGGAATATATTTAGGTATGTTACTCTCCTGGTGCTATTGTTTATGTCGGATTGATGTCACCCAGTGAGGGGATCATTTGCTTCATACCATTTAAATTGCTGGTGGAATACGAGTAGCATGCATATTTCTTTAACTGAGTTTTTTTTTTATTTCATCACTGTCATTTCTAATATTTTCTGAGACAGATTTGGTTGTATAGTTATGTCCACTCACATAAGGCAAAACATTTGGGTTTTCAGAATACATAGTCCACAGTGGTATTGCCAAAATCTAAGAGTCAATGACCAGTTAGATGAGAACCATTTAAAAATTTTCAGTTTTAACCTGTTGTAAATTTCTTCCCTCAGGGGAAAAATTTGGTTCTCCTATTGTACTTTGATGGAATATAGATATTAATTATCATTCTCCATTATCAATATAAAGTTATCTGAATATGCTTTGAAGACCATTCCTATTTCAGTACCCATTTAAATTTGCCTTTAATACAATTTATGGGATCTCATAAGGAGACTTCAGGCATATTAGACTTGAGTGGTTTCAATCTAATGTTCATCCCAATACAATTGAGTAATTCAAATACTTTCATTAGTAAGTGAGATGCCTCATTGATGATTCATTTGAAAGAGGAGACAATATAAAGTTTATAAAAATTCCCAAGGAAATTTATTCAGAGTCACTATTAGAAATATTTGTTAAACACCATCCTAGCCACTGAAGATACAACATTGAGCAGAATAGTTTCTGGCCTCTTGGGATTGTATTATATTGGTAGACTTTTATCAGGAAATTCCATGGCAAAGGGGTAAGATTTATGATAGGTTTAATACAGATGTTCATAGAACATGGAGGAGATACACAAAACTCAGACTTAGAGATTAAGGGAAAGCTTCCTAGAATAATTTACCTTTATGCTGACACCTGACTAATGACATTCAGTAAAGTAGGCCATAGTTTAAAAGTTCTAAACAGCAGCAACAACAAACAAACAAGATGTGGAGTGGGATGGGGTTATATGAAACAGGGCAGGGTGCCTGGGTGGCTCAGTGGGTTAAAGCCTCTGCCTTCGGCTCAGGTCATGATCCCAGGGTCCTGGGATCGAGCCCCGCATCGGGCTCTCTGCTTAGCGGGAAGCCTGCTTCCTCCTCTCTCTCTCTCTGCCAGCCTCTCTGCCTCTTTGTGATCTCTGTTTATCAGATAAATAAATAAAATCTTAAAAAAAAAAGAGAGTAAGTTAAAGGAATTTGATGTTCATTAACTGGATTATAGCTGGTAGGAAGACCCTCTGTGGCTATTATTAATGAACAGGGCCCAATTAAAGTTATTTACTGATGTATTTGAGAAGTTTTTGGACATAATCTGTCTCTCTTTATTTATATCATTTTCTTATATATTGTAATGCTTTTAGTACATGTGTAGAACTTGATTACCACACTTTACACCTCTGTCCTACTTAGGACCAAATACTACAGGCATAAAAAGGGCAAAAGGAGGTGTTTGGAGAATAGTAATGGCTATTAGTGGTCTGCCCATTAAAAACAGGGGCCATATTTAGTATAAGAAAGCCCCATTTTATCCTCTTTCAGTTCCAAGTTATAGAAATCATACAAACTAGCTTCAGTCAAAACAGAATATATTATAAAAATACTGGTGTACTCCATAAAAACCAAGTTAAAAAAGTATGAAGAACTTTTACCTCAAGAATAAGTTGGACAGTTGACTCTCACCCTCTTTCCTCTTCACTTTTATTTTTGTGTTCTTTTTTTCTGGCTCAGAATAACATTCCCATTTTGTTTAAGTCATAGATACTTAAGCTCCAGGGCTAAACATATTGAAGCCTTTTCATCAGAGAGAAACTTTCTTGGCTTAAGTCCAAAGAATCCTGAGAGAGAACCCTTTGGCTTAGATTGAGTCAGATGTCCATCTTAGGACCAGTCACTTATGGCCATTGAGAATGTGGGCTGTTGTTAGTGGCTCCACTTGAATCTTTTTCTCATTATTGGACCAATCAGCTCTACCAAGGAGCATGGATTTATGTAAGTCTTGGAAATTCTTGAGGATTTCTGTGCATGAAGTGGAGGGCAGGACATGTATTTTTTTTTTTTTTTTAAGAATTTATTATTTGTGAGGGAGAATGTGCATGCTTGCAAGAGAGAGCACCAGCATGAGTGGGGGGAGGGGCAGAGAGAATCTCTAGTGGACTTTGAGCTGAGCTCAAAGCCTGACATGGTACTGGATCTTAGGACTCTAAGATCATTATCTGAGCAGATGGAAGTAAAGAGTAGGACACTTAACCCATTGAGCCACCCTGGAGGGCAGGACATTTTCCAAGACAAAAATCCTAGGCAACCAAAGTACATCTACTACATTAAAAATTATTAAAAATCACTTAGTTTCTCTGAATCTCAAATTTCTCCTCTCTAAGAGGGTATGGATTAAGCTATTGCTATGGATTCATATCGAATGAAATATTTATAAAGTGTCTTTAAATGATTAAGTTGTATGCAATTATAAAATGTTGCTTAGGTCATTACAGTGATTTTGATAAAGTAGGTAGTAGAATATAACTCTTAAGAGCTTCAACTTGTGAAAAGTAGACTACTTTACCTCTGTTATGGTTATGGACCAAAAAAACAAAACTTTATTATGTAACAAGAATTAAGGTAGGAGCTTTACACATAATTGATCTTCACCAGGCATGTAAAGTAGATATTTCTTTTTAAAGATTTTATTTCTTTGAGAGAAAGTGCACAAGCAGAGGGGAGGGGAGAGGCAGAAGGCAAGGGAGAGGGAGAAGCAGACTCCTCTTTGAGCAGGGAGCTGAAGGGGGGTGCTTCATCGCAAGATCAGATGGTCGTGACCTAAGCCAAAGGTAGATGCTTAACTGACTGAACCATCCAGGTGCTCCTAAAGCAGATATTCTTAATAAGTGCATTGTAAGTTAAGTTGAAGTAGCTTGAGTTCCTATAACAAATAAGTATCAGACTTATACTGAGGTCTGAGTGATTCCAAAGATAAGAAATGGATGGTAGGCAATTCAAGGAGTCCTTTAACTCATTGTGTGAATGTATTTTAATAATTTATTGTTCATCTTTACAGTTTTGGCAGTTAGGTTTTCTTAATTAGCATTTTTTTTAAAACTTAAATTCTTTCTTGTTATGTTGTTTCTGTTTGGTGATTCAGTGATTATATTCAAAACCCTGTCTTAATTATTGAAAACATAAGGACTTCGTACTGTGGACTTGCTAAGAGCTGCTCTACTACTTGTTTGAGAAATTAAAATCTTAATTCTGAATGAAAAACTGGATATTTGTAAGCAACTGCAAGAAGAGAGGGATAATAGACATAATTTGTCCAAAAACAGTATGATAGTCTTCTGGACGGTTTCTGGAAAATTCTCAATAGCAGGTCAACATTGCTGGACTTAATAATGGAAAGTCAAGTAATGAGAAATTATAAGAACTTTTGGATTCTGAACCAGCTGATTAGAATACATCTTTTCTTTTTAAATTTGTATCAAAAAGGAGGTACCTGGCCCATCTGAGCATGTGTAATTGATTTGATGGAATTGTGTTCTAAGCATGAATATTAGAGTCTTCTAATCTTTACAAGACAAAGATTTTCAATTAGATGGTAAATACTTAAAAAATATGGTCTTCTACTTTTATGCTCTTAATACAATGAATTGTTATAAATCCCAAATTCCGTGCAAAGAGATGAATCAGCCAGCTGTTTGATAGTTCTCATCACTGGTATAATTTATGACCCTTTCAGTTATTTTTAAAAACACATGGAAGACAGTATATTTTTCATGAAGTGGGTGCGACATCCTCTTCAGTGTCTCAGTATGGTTACTGCTTACTTCTCGACTTCCTGAATGTTTCTGTACAATGCTTTCCTCTTTTGGTTTGGCTATAGGTCTCTCCTTTGTTACTCTTAGGCATATAACTCATAGTTCCCTTTCAAGGAGTATATTTCCTTTAAGATTTAAGCTCCTTTGGCAATTAATCCAAACTTGTGGCTTTACATAAAAGTCGAGGAATCATTAAATTATTTATGTATCTGGGAGAACAACTCTATCACACATTATCACATCATTTACTCAGAAAATATTTAGATTTCTTTGACCATCTTTATTTTTTTGTGAAGTACAATTGGCATACAACATCCTATTAGTTTCAGGTGTTTGTCCTAGTGATTGATGTCTTTATACATTAAAAAATGATGGTCCTGATAAGTCATTACCACCTGTCACCATGCAGAGTTATTACAGTATTCTTGACTACATTCCCATGTCTTACTTATTTTATAACTGGAATTTTGTGCCTCTTATTCTCTTTCACCGCCTCCCCATAACCAACAGTTTATTTCCTGTATCTGTAATAGATATAACTTCTTGAAAGGAAGCTATCCCTTTCATGTACCAAAAAGGTCTCAGATGTATATAATTTTCTTATTTGTAAATACTTGTAAAGAAGGTAACTTGTAAAGTTCAAAAGGAATGTTTAATTATTTCTATTTTGCAGAAGTTAGAACTAAAGTTTTGAAGACTTAAGTGGCCTAGTATACAATGTCACATGGCCAGTTGGGGAGTAACACTCAGTTCTCTTGGCTCCTAGTCCCATGCTTTTGATATCCCTTTACACATCACTTTTATCTCTACGACATCATTTGGTTCTTAATACAGCATGTAGGCAGAAACAGATTTGGTCTTCCACTAGTTGAGAGATGAGAATATTAAGCCTTAAAGGATTTTTGCCCAAGGCTACATAATGAGAAACATTTTGCTTCCAAGTTCATTTCCACTGTGATTTGCTGACTTGCCAATTTTAATAAATCCTAAATGGCCTATTAAAAATTCTACAACCTCTTGGTTTTAAAAAAAATTTCCCTTTATATTCATAATTAAAGAGCACATTAAACTAATATATCGATACTTTATATAGAATTCAGTCTGAATTCTATAGGGAATTTGACCTGCTGTACATGAAGTACTAAAAATTGTGGTAAATAGTCCTTTTTTTTTTTTTTTTTGCAAATAGCATTTTTGATTGAGACCTACATCTGTTCTCTTGCCAATAAAATAAACATTTCTTAAGTGATGCATATGATATAAAACTTTTTAAAATGTCAAAATTCTTTTCATTCCTCTAAGCCAAAACTAAAAAGCTCTTGTAATTCCTTTCCTTGAAAACTAAATTGATATTAATTTAATACCACCATTAGCTTTATCTTTCAAAACATCTGTTTGTTTGCTAAATGTCCATTATGAAGTAGTTCAATATTTATTACCAGGAAAATAATGACATATTCTGATTCCACTACTAGTAAATTAATAGAAAATGGAATAAAAATGTTCTAGCCCAATGTTCTCTCTCAAAGTTGCAGGAGTATGAGAAAGTCACTGAGGTCCTATAATAGTTATCTATTACTGCTCTTACACATTACCACAAATTTAGTGTTTGGAACACACAGGTTTATTATGTATTATCTCTGTAGGTCATAAGTCTGACCCATGTTTTGTTGTGGTAAAATCATGTCAACAAGACCACGTTCACTTCAGGAGGCTCTAGGCGAGAATCTTGTTTCCTTGCTCATTCAGCTTTTTGGCAGAATTCATTTCTTTCTGGTTGCAGGACTAAGATCCATTTTGTTTGTTTGTTTTTGTTATTGTTTTTTGTTTTTTGTTTTGTTTGCTCGTTGTTGGCTGGCTCTCATCTTGGAGAGGTCACCTACATTCTTTGATTTCTAGGCCATTTTGTCTTCAAAGCCAAAATGGTCATGACTATCCTTTTCCCACCTTCTTTCTCGCCGTTTATCTGTCATCACATTTCTCTGACCATCGTTGGAAAGGAACTCCACTATTAAGAATTACATCATTCAATTAGGCATAATCCAACAAAATCTCCCCATCTCAAAATCCATACTTTTAATCATGTCTGCAAAGCCCCTTTTGCTAACTATAAGGTAACATTCACAGGTTCTGGGAATTAGAGCATAGACATTTTGCAGATCTACTATGCCTACCACAGGTCTTTTATTAGATTCTCTTACTCTTTGAGTCACATTTATTGCTGCAGAATAACTGCTTTTGACTCAGATAAATAAGAACTATTGGAAATATTGTGGCTCCTGTTTTCCTGGAACTCAAAGTCTTTCAGTTTAATTGCATTAAAAATAATTTTTTGGAGGGGCGCCTGGGTGGCTCAGTTGGTTAAGCATCTGACTCTTGATTTTGGCCCAGGTCGTGATCTCAGGGTCATCAGGATTCTTTCTCTTTCTCTCCCTCTGTTCCTCTCCCGACTTGTCCACTCTCTCACTTTCTCTGAAATAAATAAATAAAATCTTAGAAAAAAAAATAACTTTTGGGGTGCCTGGGTGGTTCAGTGGGTTAAAGCCTCTGCCTTTGGCTCAGGTCAGGATCCCACGGTCCTGGGATAGAGCCCTGCATCAGCTCTCTGCCAAGCAGGGAGCCTGCTTCCTCCTACCTCTCTCTTTGCCTGCCTCTCTGCCTACCTGTGTGATCTCTGTCTGTCAAATAAATAAAATCTTAAAAAAAAAAAAAAAACTTTCTGGAAAAACAGACTCAGTTCCAATTTATGCTAAATATAGAAAATAAAAGGTTGATTTTTGTTAATTCAGTCACTCAGTGCAATGGGAACAATTACAGTCTTGGTTGTTTTAGTGTCAAAATGATTGAAGGTCCCACCTTGAAGATGTGAAGCAATGCTACACAAACGTAATCATAATAAATGTAAATGGCTATTGTTCATTAAAAGACAACATTCAATTTAAAAGAAATGTAATATAATGAAAAATAAATATTTGGTCTTTCCCTCTGGTTCCTGGCAAACAATTCGTAAAACCCTTGAAACTCCAGAATGATTAAGAATGTCTTTTGTATGCTAATGAGATGTCTGCTGGCAGGGAGCCCCTATATGGAGTCTGGTTAGGGGCTAGTTGCCAGAAGACCAATGTACAATTAAAGAGTTTGAACTTTTAGCTCCATCCCCTGACTCTGCTTCCTTTAACCTTTTTTTTTTTTTTTTTTTTTTTTTTTGGTCAAATCTGTTGACATTCAATGAGCTTTTAAATTTCAACATATATAATATAGATTAAAATTTTTTGTTTCTGTACATTATAACCTTCTTGTTTCTATCTGATATTTCTCATAGTTTTACTATAGACTTTATAATTCCATTTTTCTTTCACATAGCTATTTTCTATTATGTCAGTTTCAATATCTGCAATTCTTTCCGTTTAGGTCTATGTTTCTTATGGGTTGACTCTTCTAATAGTAGCTTGTTTTCCTGTGTGTTTGGTGATTTTTATTTTGAGGTCATTCTTGCTTTCAATCTGGAGGAGACCCATGGACTTAACTTAGGAAACCTTTCAACCAAGGACAGTTTGCCTCCAGTGTTCCGTGGGTGGGTGAGCTTTCCCATACATTGCAGATCATTTAATCTTTGTTTCAGGTCAGAGGAGGAATCTCAGACTCAACTTTGCCTCCTGGTGCTAGTCCGACATCATTGTTTCTTTGGGATTCTTGCCTCTCAATGGTGTCTGTTGGTTTAGCCTATCTTCTTGCCCCTCTGGCTGCCTACTACTCAAATTCTCTATGTATTTAGCCTAGACTCCCTTCCTCTGTGGGCCTGGCTCATTTTCATCAAATTCTTTTTTTAAACATTTTTATCAAATTCTTTAGAGATTCCTAAAGCAAATTCCTGCTTTGTCTTGTGCCTGACCCAGTCCCTGGTCCCTGGAAGCCCTGGGCTGAGGTCTACTTTGTTGGTTTGTCTATTTTCTTTTTTTGGAGGGAATGTGACTCTAGGAACTGTTTCCTACCTTTTGTGACACCAGTAGTGTCTCTAAGAATGTTCAGTATATGGTTCTATTTGTGAATAATATCATTGCTCATACTACATACCATTTAGATACTAGTGCCCCTGGAAGTAAAATCATCCACTGGTTTCTTGGCATGAAGATGTGCAAGCAGGAATCCCAGAAGAGAGCTACGTGTTTGTATCCTGAGGAGGTGAAGGACCTATATATAGAGCGTCAGATTTTGAGAAGCAAATGTGGCAATAACTATCTCACTTGTATTTGTGACTACTAAGAAGAACCCAGAAATTGGACATCATGGCAAAGGCAAAAAATACAGTCAAATCTGTGCTTGCTTTGTCAGAGGAAAGGCATGATAGTTTCCATGCTGTTAAGAATATTCTAATTATTAAATTATGAAATAGCTTTAAATAGAAGCTTGTCATGAGCAAATGAGAGATCGTATCATGAGCACACTATTTCATGTCTGTTTCACTCAATCATAAAACAACGTTGACATGATTATAGAGTAGGTTCAGGATTCAAACTCAGTAACATTTCAGTATGTGTTTAATTTGGTTTCAAAGGCATCATGCAAAGCAAAACATAATACTGTCACTCAACAAACAAGATACAAAAAGGGGTGAGAAGTGAAGGAACCTAACACAAAGTCAGTTCACGAGTGTGCTGTTAAGGTGAAGCCTCCGTTTAGGCCAGGTCACCTCTCAGGGCTTACTGCTTATTCAAGCCAAGGGGGAATCTCTGTCATGTTCAGAGATCAAACAGGCAGAGGTGTTGGTGGCAGTTGCCTTTCTGATGTGGTCAGATGTGGAAAAATCTGGAGAATGTGACAGGTTGCTGCAAAAGTCCTACTTTTGTAAAGGAGTTTAATCAGTCTTGGGCCTCCGCGGGTTCTGGTGTTGATCAGCACGTGGTTCTTCCAGGCACTCTTGGTTTTGTTGGTTATCAGTTCTAGATGACCTCAGCCTGTACTGGTTTTCGTGATATCCAGTCTGAGATGCAATACCTTTGCCCGCTTACATTCACTGCTTGACATGAATGTCTCCATCTTGCTCTCTATAGAACTGTTTTGTTTTCTCTAGAAAGCATAAAAATCAGGGTAACACATGAATGATCTAGATGAGGAGAATTCATCTTCTCTCTAATTCTTATGTGGATGTATAACTGTGGAGGAGTTAATGTCTCATGGTCACACATCTACAGATAATATGTGAAAACCTCCTGAGAATTATGGAGTTTTATATTTATAAAGGAGCTTCTCCATTTAGCCCTTGCAGTGAACTAAGTTCATAAAGGGGACAAGCTTTGTGGAAAGAATCACTGAATGACACCATCAGTTTAGGATAAGTTTTTGATTTCCAGACCCATGCTCTTTTCACTATAACCTGCTGCAGGCTAAGGCTACATGAACAGAGTCTTCAGGGACAAGCTGGATGGAGGACAAGGGTCTTTAAATTTAAAAAAAAAAAAAAAACTAAAATTATAGTTGGCTTTATTCAAGTCTTTAACAAAAAGCACTAATTTGTGAAGAAACCTTAGCAATAACAAATCTTTCTTCAATTATCACTGATTAAAATGTCATGTTGTCTATTGATTAAAACAGTGTGTGTGAGCAAAGGAAAACTTGTAGCCTCATTTCTTCCTAATGAAATAGAATTTGGCATTCATCTGAAAATTAAAAATGTGTTTTAATTTTCATGGTGCCCATTTCTGTCATTTCAGGCTATTGAATAATGGATAAGGAAAAAATATGGGGAGTGATAAGAATAAAACTTTTGTAGCAGACACTTTGTAATGCTCACACTGTTACCAAGCATGATTCTAAGTGGTTTAGGAATTTTAACACACATACTCCTCACAACAACCCTATGAAGTAGGCTTTGTTGCAATCTATATTTTAAAGATGGGGAAACAGAGGCACAAGAAGATTAACTAACTTACTGAGTCCAAAAAAAAAAAAAAACAAACAAGAATATGGACAATATATCTCAATATTGAATTCCCATAGTGAAATGATTTCTGAATTCTTATATATTTAGGGGCACCTGGGTGGCTCAGCCAGTTAAGCATCTGCCTTAGCTCAGGTCATGATCTCTGGGTGCTGGGATTGAGCCCTGCATGGGGCTCCCTGCCCAGCAGGCAATCTACTTTTCCTTCTCCCTCTGTCCCTTCCCCCTGCTCCCTCTCTCCCTTTCTCTCTCAAATAAATAAATAAAAATCATTTTTTAAAAAAACCTGATATATTTAGAAATGAACGGCAGAATGGAATGACCTTACAAATCTAAATAAAGATTTTTTTTTTCATATCTGTTCATTTGATGGCTTCTGAAGACATTTGCTTAAATTTGAGTCCAATAATTCAGAGACCTATTCAAATCCATTCATTATTTCACTGATCTTCTCCACCCCCCATCTTCTGGACTGCTTTTGTTGATCTTCTTCCCCAAGGCACAGTTTTACCATGAGAATCATTGACATTCATGTAGTAAGACAAGGAAGGCCAGATAAACTCTATAGACAGTAAGGCACTCTGAAGACAAGTGCCAACAGCAATAATATTGTATAGTTTTTATGTGAACACAGAGGACATCTGTAATGAGTTATACTCATTGAATAGCTTCATGTGATTGCCACCTTAAGTGAGGTGCCTACCCAGTGAAGTCAGGAATAGAATGAAGAATGACTTCAGAAAATTGAAATGAAAAAATAACTATGAATTGGAGATGACAATAGAAAAAATGACAATAGAAAAAAATTGATGGCAAGGGATATAGAGATGGTTGGATTGAATAGAAGAATATGGTCTTCAATTAAATAAAAGAATTTGATCTTGCTTATTCAGAATTCTTTTGCAGATAAACTAGGAAGTTTTTCCAACATCTAGACCTAAATAAATTATAGCACATACACTACAGAGAATCTACAACCATGATCAGTGTGTCAGTATTTATTTTTGTATTTAGTTCAGAAATGCCAGTGGCACATTATACGTAAAGAACTTACTATGAGCTAAACAGCTTCATAAGCTTACTACGAATAATTCAGTTGAATGAATTTATCCTCCTGCATATTTTCTCAAGTCATAGGATGGAACTGAAGTCTTAATAGAATGCAGAGTACAAAATCCATATTTTGCTGGTGTGTTTGTAGGGAAATTGATAAGCACATTGTTAATGACAATTCTTGGGACTTTACGTATCTGGTAAGTGAATGTTTTTCTGTTTGCTTTGGGCACTAGGAATCACAAAGTGAAATTCACAGAGCATTTTAAAGCTATGTATACGCCTGTTGCCTTCAAGTTTTATGTATTGAATCCCTCTAACAGGCCAGCCTTTATTCTCCTTTGCACCCATTTCTCAGTTTGTCCTTTGCTCTGTGGTGCTATCTATAAGCAACTATATATCATTTTGAAAGCACTTTAGGGTATAATTACCTGAACAGATGTTTTTCCTTATCAAAACTTAAAAGTATGATAAACACGGATAAAAGGAATGAATTAACAAATATGGTAAAAAGGACTTACCAGAAAATCACATACCATTATTTTCTGAGTATGATACTTCTATGTCTGAAGAAGATCAGAGAAATATTAATTTCTTTCCAGTAATGGAAAGAAAGAAAGACGCAGATATACAACTAAAATACAGAACAAATACTAAAAAAGTGTTATTGAAAGGAATTACGACACCAAAGTCACTTAGAACTTGAAATTTACAAGATGGTTATGTATTGGAAACACTTCTACTCAAAGGCTCAAAAGCCTTTGAGATGTATGAGCTTTGTATCTTATTCTGATTCATGTAAACCAATTGTAAATTATCCATCCTACTTGTTGGTCCATTTAGCCCGTGGGGGAATTCAAGGGACCAAATTTGATTTGTTATACATTGCTTTGGCTTATTTAAGGGTCAGATTTTTGGAACTGAATTTCAATAACATAAATAACAGTGCTGGAATTGTGATTTGAGGCCAGACAGCTTGTTGATTTCATCCTCTAATCACTGTGTTGGATTGTTTGTATCTGTAGGGGTAGATAAAGTTAATGTGTGGTAACAAATGACCTCCCAAATTTAGGGGCTTTACACCATAAAAAGTTGATTTTCTCATTCTCATTTATATGTTCACCCTGGGCTGGCTGAGGTTTTGCCATCTGTTGCCTTCAATCTTGGACCTAGGCTGATGGAGAAGTTCCTATCAGGGCACTGCTAGGCTCATAATAAAGGGAACATGAATTCATGTACTGGATCTGAGTTCCTCTGAAAAGTGGCACATTTCACCTTCTATTCACATTTCATTGTCCAAAACAATTCTGGTGGCTAAGCCTGTTGTAGTCAACAGAATGGGAAGGTACAATTCTCCAACAGAGGAGCAGTGAATATTTTGAATAATGATATAGTGTTAGAAAAAGTCTTACCCCCTTGTATTTTTTATTTTGCTAGATTGAATCTGGTACAGTGTTTAGTGCCTGAACTTTGGCTGCCTGTCTAGTACATAGACTGCCACCATTGGGTTCTGATCCTGGCACAAATAAATGGCACTTCCTTCATCCTATCATGTCAGGGATGCCAACTCTTTGAAAGGGATAAAACCTAAAACAAAAGCCTCCCATCATGGCCTACCTTCATACATTCTTTCCTAAGCTGCTTTATAAAGGATAAGTAGGAAGGATATATGTGACCTTGTAAAAGGTATGAGGTCTGGTACACGTTTACCTCATGCAGTTGTTTTGAGGATTAAATGAGATGTTTGAGGGTGGAAGTCATCTTTAACAGGGTGTTTGACATGTGATAATTGCTCAATACATTTTTGTTAGTAGTAGTATTCTGGCACAATGTCTGCTGCTGACTTCATGGCTTACCTAATACTCAAGTAGTCATCCAGGGAAATCACTTACTTTTAAAAAACTTGAAAAAACTCCACATTCAATAAATTTGTGTTTTATTAATAGAGTGGTATGTAGGCATACACATGAATGGACGCCCAAACAACTAGAAAAGATAGATGAGATAGATGTGAAAAACTGTATTTCATATACTACACAGGACAAACAGATGGGCCAAATAATTTGGAGACGCTTTACAACAAATAAATCTGCACCCTCTGGGCTGTTCTGCTCCTCCAAAGTTTCACGCTGACTTGTTGGTGTATATAGACCTCTGTGTCAACTCCTTCAGTAGTGCCCTCATCCCAACACTGGCCTCTCCTTAACTGCCAGTCCTCTCACCCAGCATTATTCTGTAGGTTTGACAGACCTTTTCGGTCAACATCAAGAGGCTTACTTAAATCTTAATGATTTCACATGAAATCAAACTCTCTTGAATTTAAATTTTCATTAAAGCGCACATGGTTTTAAAATTGAAGGGCCAAAATATTCCATGAAATATGTTTTGATTTAACGAACCCAAGACTGTTAGCAATAATCTGAATTCCAATGAAATCAGCACGTGTGGCAAAGATCTGTCTACTCTGGTAACCAGCAGTGTCTTTGTGCCCCAGTTTTGACTTGACATTTTATAGAACTATAGCAAAAGGGAATGCAGTTGCTTGCTTAAGCTCAGCTTTTTAAGGCATTTTCTGAATAAAATGGGGGAAAACTCTTCAGGAAAGCAAACAAATGACCCCATTCACTAACATACGTACAATTGAGTTAACTTTTCTCTAAGGCAATTATATATTATCATGTTAGTACTGTGCTTTGCATTTTCTTTGTCTCCTCCTCTCAAGAAATATTTTCCTTAGAGTGGAGATTCAATGATTTCTATCCTTATTATTGACATTTTCTGTTTGTATGAGGAAAGAGAGTGCTTTCCTTCGATGTAGGAGGCACAACACAAATTCATATGTTGGAGTGGTTTTCTATCACTGGAAACAAGCCTTATCACTGAAGCGTTGGTTGAATTAATGTTTTGGAAGACAGAGTAATTTCTTTCCATTGATTTGTAACTATAAAAATATTTGTTTTTTATTTCTGATTAATTTAACTATATGACTTCACTTCCAATTTTGAAATTATAATCTAGGTGTAAATAAGAATTGGAAGGTAAAAGGAAACCTATATACTTTATAGAATTTTGAGATGAGCACTTTTATGAAGTAAAATATATTATTTTAATGGTAGTAACAACCCTCCATTGATCTCTTTTCCAACTTAGTTTTTTAATATTTTGTCACATGCTTTGTTTCTTGAAAGTGAACATATAATGAATAATCTCTTTGCAATGTAAATGATTGCCCTGTAATTTTTCTCCTTTGGAAGTAAGGACCAATTACGTGTTGGGTTTCAGGGGTTGCAGGATGGACCAACACAGCTCTGGGCCTGGAAATAAGCAGATTCTGAGGAATTTTGCCAAAATGATATGGCCCCTGTTGGTGGGGCATAAGGTTCCACAAAGCCCTACCTGTCTTATAGAAGGGAGTGTTTTCACCTTCTCATGGCCTGGTTCCCATAGTAACTTGGTATATTATTTGCCTTTGGCATTAATAGTAGCATAGTGGCAAATCATGTTAAATTAGAGCCAGGGCCTCCGCCTCAAATGCTTTTGCTTCTTGATTTATGAAAGACAGCATGATTGAGAGAAAAGAATTTGTAAGTAGCAATTAGAGGAGCGAGGTAAAGAATTGCACTGAGATTTATTTTTTCAGTGAAGTGCAGTTAATGGAGCATGTAAATGGAAAGGACTTTCCATTCTTTGGCTGGCTGGTACATTCCCTGATTTAATCAAATAAGACTGAAGTGTGCCTATTTCTTTCTACACAGTCTGACAGAGGTAATTTAGAAAGGAGCTTTTAGATGTAAGTAACGGCGGCTGCTGCCCGACTTATGTCTTTATGAAGGAAATACAATTGCAAATGTCTTCCCAAGCTGATTGATAGGCAATAAGAAAGTGAAACAAGAGCTCAATCTCTACAAAACGAGAAAAAGTTGTGTTTGTTAAATGGGGCAGAAAGCTATCTCCTATCCTTCTGGGATTTTTGTCTCCAATTTAGGGCATACGCGGATCTGTACTGTAGCACGTGAAACCAGAGCCACATTACTAATGTAATACGCCTCATTTCAGTCCCAGCATTTTCACTGAACTGCATATCCCATATTGCTCCAGAGCCAGCCTAAAAAATTTGGCTGATTGGAATTATCTGCATTTGTAAATTATTGATGTTGGATCCAGAGAGAAAAGAGAATTTACTGACTTCGGGGCTCTAATACACAATTATAATTAATAGGAGGATTTAGATTCAGATCCTTATTTTCATCCTCAGATTATTCTCTTTCGTTCATATAAAATCTGTCCACTTAAAATTGAAAGCAATACTGTAAGATCACAATACTGCATTATTACTGTAACATATTCCTCTTTCTTCCTGCCTTCAAGTCTTTGGAACACAGTGCATCTTTGCATACCTAACAAAGACATGGCCATTTGCTACGGAGGTGGACATAAAACTAATTAGGATGTAGAGTGTCTGGACAACAATAGGTAATCTCAATACTAGAGTATTAAGTGTGTGTAAGATGTTGGGGAAGAGAAATAGTAACTCTGTGAGACAGTAACACCCATCTGGGGATGAGTCAGGGAGAACTTCATGTGGGAGCCCAAGGAGAAAAGAAAATTCCAGCCAGGAGAGGACTGAAATGGAGACACAAAAGAGTAAAGTATGTTCAATTACTTAGCTCCGGTCAACACTTCAAGGAAAGCCCAAGAGCGAAGGGTAAGGACATTAACCTTTCCGTACTACTGATCTGGCTTACCATGTTGACTTGAAATTTTAAGAGCAGATGGAGCTTTGGGACAAAAGACATAGTCAGGAGCAAAGGTTAAACATTAAATTTCTCCTTGAGGAGGGGTGCTTGGGTAGCTCAGTCGGTCAAGCATCTGCCTTTGGCTCTGGTCATAATCCCAGGGCCTTGGGATTGAGCCCCCAAGTCAGTGTTGGGTTCACTGCTCAGTGGGGAACCTGCTTCTCCCTCTACCCCTCCCCCTGCTTGTGCTCACTCTTTCACTCTCTCAAACAAATAAATAAATCTTCAAAAAATTTTTCTCCTCGATGAAACCCTGAGGTGCCCAAGTGACTGTAATATGCAGCTATGCAAGGGGCACATGAATAAAGGAGATCCAAATATTTGGTGCAGATAGCAAAGGTTCCTCAATTTTGGAGAGAATATTAAGAAGCAAAAGAGATGATTACCAAAGGTTTTTGTGAGGATTCTATCTTGGATTGCTGGTCATGTCTATACAGCTATTAGATGAGTTATATTTGAAGTACTGAGGAGCTGAGATAGTTACCTCGTAGCTGGAAATACAAAGTTCGATTACAGGAAAGAAGCTGAGATTGCAATATACATTTGAGAGTACCCATCATATAGTTGGTAGTTAAAATCATGAAGTAGCAGATTAAAATACCCAGAACTGCTGTACTTTGAAATTTTAGGCAACCACAAAATTTAATTCATGGTCTAGGAAGAAACTGATTAGCATCTGTGCATGACAAACCCAGCAATGATATCCCTACCTCCCCCTCCCTAACAGTACCCAGATTTTGGGGGGGAGCATCCACACATCTCTCCATTATGTTGCTGACATGTTTCCTAAGAAGCTGACTTAAACCCAGCTCTGAGGATGAGTCCTTGTGTATGTAGCCATTCAGAGTAATCTTATATGATTGCCATAATGATGGGGTCAAATAAAACAAACCTAAGATAATCAGAACACAGTATTTCCAGGGTGAGAGAAATTCATTGAGGAAGGGGCAGAGACCCAGTTAAATTTAATTGGACATGACAGGAAATTTGTTGGAGATTTTTTGGGGGAAAAAACTCCTGAAAGATCATCTTATTCTGAGAGGTGTGGCCTGTTAATGTGAAATTAACAGGTTAAATTAACAGCTGTTACAGCATAGGATGAAACTTACACCAGAGAAGCAGAATAGTAGGAAAGAAACCAGGTTCTTGATGAAGTGCCTAATCAAATTGGCTCTGAAATCTGCTTTAACTGAAAATTTTCAGTTATATTCATTTAGATTGTTACGGTTTAAAGCCAGTTTGGGTTGAGTTTTCCTTTATCTGCAATGGAAGTCATCCTCACTGATATAGTTGCATTATCACAATCAAGAAGACATTGACAAAGTGACAAATGCTCCGGATTGCTAAAGTAGGCATGGGTTTAGCAATTACAGTTCCTTCCCTAGCAAAGGTAGGCCTAATGGATGGGTGGAAGTAGATTTCAGTGGGTAGAAGATGGGAGATGAAAAAATGGCAAGTTCAATAAGGGCAAGAAGTTTGGTCTTTAAAGAACATATTATTGTATCTCCAGCACTTAGAAGAGTTGCTGAAACACAGTGCGCACTCAACACATTCTGGAGAGTGAGCAAATGTGAAACATTTGTTGCATTTTTCTCATTTACAAAGCAGGAGGAGAAGAGAATAGAGGGTGGTTACATGCTGAAAGAGGGTGGGTTAAGTAACAAAATAATTTAAAATTGGGAAATTTTACCTTGGCAACTTTTTAACTGAGAAAAAAAAATCAGGAAACTGTAAAAGATGATAGAAAAGGCTGGAAAATGTGAAGGATAGGCCTAGAAAATTTTTGAGAAGGTAGAAGGTGGAAAGAGAAAATCTTGAAAGATTTCAGGCTGAAAAGAAAAATAGACTACTTACAAAGGAAGAAAAATGATACTGGAACTCTGGGAGCCAGAAGATGTTGGACTCACTGCCACAGACCACCGGGGGAATGGGCAGCAAGCCGAGAATGTTGATGTAACTCATCTGCTAAGGGAAGAGAAAGATTTGTGGATTTGTAAAGATTCAGGGAGAATGTCAAGCACACACTCCAAATAGAAAAGATACTTGAAAATCTTATGGCAGATGAAACCTCAGTATAAATGGAGATAGAAAGAAGAAAGAGTGGCAAGCAATAACCTTTAAAATGTACATAAGTAGATATAAAAATACACAAATGTATATTAAACACATGTAAATGGATAGTGATAATGGAAGAAGGAATGCATCATTTAGTGCTAAATTCACACTATTAGAATAGAAGAAGGGAAGATTACTGTTGCTAAATGTTTGCCATAGAAACGCAGAATTTAGGTGTGGGTGGGATGGCCTGGAGTAAAGAGCTCATTCCTCAGAACTCATCATCAAGAGCGAGAGCTGACAAAGTTGTCTTTTAGTGGGCCTTGCTAAGGAGTGGGGGCAGGAGGGTAAAACATGTAGTGGAGACATTGTTGATCTCTGATCATGGGGAAAGGAGTATTTGATAATGGCTACCTAGCAAGTGTAGGGCAGGTTGTGCAGGATCAATTCATAGTGACAATTTATTGGACACTATAATTTTACCTCATCTGATAATATTGCCACTCTCTTTTTGTTTGTCTTTGGTTTCTCTTGTCCATCCTTCTGTTCCCAAACTTTATCACTCTAAGTGTAGTTTCATGAAACTGGATCTGTCTGCTTTCTTTTATTTTAAACCGAATATCAGGTTGGAGGAAGGCAAAGAAGGATTTGATAACATCTGACTTTGAGCAAAAGCATTGGTAAAAACCACCACCATGAAATCCCTTCTAAGAACTGAGCAGTACAGGGTTTGGGTGAGGAACAGGACCTTGGGGGACAGGACCAACAAGCACAGAGGGATTCTAGAGGAAAGGTTCTAGAACTAACCCATAACTACTTGCTTAGGGATACTCCTTGGAGGAGAATCAATCCTCTTTTTAATTGTTTGTATATAAGTATACAAGGAAACCTACATAATTTGCATTAAAAATAAAAGCATAAAAATAGATGCTTAAGTATAATAAAATGTGTTGGCATTGTCTGTTGGGGCTAAGCACCCTAGGCAAATATACATTAATGTTTTCCTACATTATTGACCTAGATATGTACATTTTAAGGAGGGTTACTAAGTCATTTTTCCAGAGTCTTGGTATCACAAGGCTAATGTGTGCCACAAGGGCTAAGGAGAACAGAGTACATCCTGAATACTTTGGATCTGTGCTTCATCCTCTCACTGGTATTTCCTATAGACAGATTAGTTTCAAAGAAACATACATATACATAAAGATTTTATTGTTATTCCTCTGACCCCGGATAATAGCTTTAGATACCCTACAAAGGTCTGGAGTCACCTTTATTTGGGTGATTTTAACTAAAAGACCATTTAGTGTAAATAATCTTGATAATTTGGAATTTTTCTATATGTTTCTAAGAAGTATAACTCTGATTTATATAAATATCAAAAAACAAGCAAGTTCTCCAGAGCCTAAAGAATTATCTTGCACGAAAAAGCCAAGTAACTTTGCAAAATGTTTAGATAAATTTGTCAGAGGTAAGAGTAATTTTTCTTTCTCTAGCTATAGGACATTAGCCAGAATGCTCTCTGCTTAAAAGAAAACTCATATGATGAATTCATGTACACAAGAAGGATAAATTCATTTACAGAGGGCTGGATTGATTGATGATAAGGTTGATGTTGGTGAGCCCATTTATAACTTCAGTGTGCAAATTTAACTTCTGATAACATTTTTTTTTTTAAATTTAAGTGAGCATGTTTCTTATAGTAAATGTCTTAGCATATTTGTGGTCATCAAAAGCTTTACTGTAAAGAGTTACATTCCTTTGTGATTAAACCAAAAGGTTAGTTAAGCAGTTGACTATTAAAGAGAGTCACTTTAATCATGCTAATAAGAAACAGAACTTGCATAGATTTAAGTTTAAATAAGGCAATTGCTTCTTCAGGCTATTCTCCCCTCACTGGCTTCCCTTGCTCTCTGTCTCCCAGACAGGTTTTACCAGGGAAAGGCAGAGGCAGGGTGCTGAACTTTGGGAGGAGAATGGGCTGGGGTATTTATTTCCCTTGCTCCCTCCTTGTCCTCTTGCTACAGGTTGGCTGCATTGTCTCTGGATGTCAAGACTGTCCAGTTACCCCTTTATGCACAGTTCTCTCTGGGTTCCAGTAACTGCCTTTCCCCCTACCTCTTCAGGCCTGGGTGTCCTCCTGACCTCCACTATTGCCCCAGGCCACTGTACTCCACTCAGAGCGGTGCAGAGGACCCATTACTGAACACTCCTCAACACCTAGTATGATTGTACCAAATATTTGCTCTGAGGCCCTGTCCCAGTACTGCGTACTCTGCCTCTCTCTTCGGCCTCTTATTCAGAAGTGCAGTTTCAATACAGGACATTTTTACTCAGGGCGACAATATCTCAAAACAATTTTAATCAAATACAAGCTGACCTTATATTGGCACAATTAAGACCAGCCCCCCCAAAACTGTTTACTTATCCCAATTTTCATACCTACATCCTGTTTAGTTAAGTTGTTTATTAAGGGCCATCCAGTTATGAGGTGGCTACTATGATCTATGTGTTTCATCACTGTATATGTTTTCAGGTTTATGCCTATACCTCTTTAGACTGTGGAATTAACATGTTGACATTTTCTGGCAATGCTCTGTCCTTAAGAGAATCCTGAGCAAGTCTCAGTGACCATGATGTCTCCTTTTGTTCTCCCTTGTGAGAGTGACTGTGTCAGCAGGGCCCGTCAGGGTGCAAAGAGGATGTGTGTGCATCTACATATCCCTAGAAGATGTCTAAGCCTGTGTGCTGTGGGTGGAGAGTGACGGTTCATCCATCCGTCCATTCATCCAATTAAGAATTCATGTGGAAGGTGGAATCACTAGAGAGTACACTAGAGACTTTCTCCTTCTCCAGACCCTTTAACCTAGCTGAAGACAGTGAGGTGTTTTTCAAACTGAGAAGATTCTAAAGAGCTTGATAGGAGGTGACCATCTACTGAAGGTGTTCACCCTGACAGCCCAACATGCAAATTGATGAAGAGGCTTTGTGAGTCTTAATCCTCAGGCTTGGCTTGTATTTAGGAAAAGTGGTCCCTGCAATACACTGACTGAACCATGATTGGGATGCAGCCTCTTGCTGACACGAAACAGATGTTGGAGCATTTCTGGCTAGGACTTTTGGCCACCTGATTAATGCTCTACTGCTCAGAGTCAGCATCTTTTTCCAGGGGCCCTGACCAGAGATCCAAGAGGTGAGGAAGGGGGCAGAGGTATCTCAGCTCCAGGCCTGGCTCCTTTCAGATGATGGCAAA
This sequence comes from Mustela erminea, assembly GCF_009829155.1. Taxonomy (NCBI): domain Eukaryota; kingdom Metazoa; phylum Chordata; class Mammalia; order Carnivora; family Mustelidae; genus Mustela; species Mustela erminea. The sequence goes on from NC_045629.1 coordinate 54,215,173, forward strand.
GATGATGATGCATTGAAAAGGAGAAATTTGGAGCCCTAAGGCAAATTTCCTCTAGATAAAAGATCCTCATCAGTTATGAGGAGGGCCACTTTGAAAGACAATTTGGTGGTTTCCTACAAAACTGAACAGACTCTCACCACATATTCAGCAGTTGTACTTCTTAGAATTTATCCGAATGAGTTGAAAATGGATGTCCACACCAAAACTTGCACACATACAGGGGTGCCTGGGTGGCTCAGATGGTTAAGTGGCTGCCTTCTGCTCAGGTCATGATTCCAGGGTCCTGGGATCAAGCCCCACATCGGGCTCCCTGCTCAGTGGAGAGCTAGTTCTCTCTCTCTCTGCCTGCCACTCTGCTTACTTGTGTGCGTTCACTTGCTCTCTCTTTCTCAAATAAATAAATAAAATCTTTTTAAAAAATTAAAAAAAAAAACTTGCACACAGATGTTCACAGCAGCTTTATTGGTTATTTCCAAAACTTAGAAACAACTGAGTGTCCCTCAGTTAGTGAATGGATAAATAAACTGTGGTATATCTGGAACATGGAATACTACTCAGCACTAAAGAAATGAACTGCCAAGGTTAAATGATTATTGCTGAGAGAAGACAATCTGGACACTTCCAGGTAGCATGAGTCTAACTATACACCATCCTTAAAGAGGCAAAATAATGCAGATGGTAACAAGATTAGTGGTTGCCAGGGTTCGGGGTTGGGGGCGAGGAGGAATGAATAGAGGAAGAACAAAAGATTCTTAGGGCAATGAAACTATTCTGTGTGAAGTTATAAAGGGTAGATACATGGTATTATACTTCTGTCAAAACCTTTAGACTGTGCAACACCCAGATTGAACCATGATGAATCCATGGTCTCTAAGTGATAATGATGAGAGTAAAAGAAGAGATAGAATGACTATTCATACCAAAGGCCAAATGAAATATTCTGTGCTACAATTGCAAGCTGTTGGAACCCTGAAGCTTTGAGGCAGTGTTTTCTGAAGCCCTTTATCTTCCAGTAGCTGCCAGTTGGCCAAGAGAGAAAACAGCAGGGGGCCATATTTCTTTGTATTACTATCCATGAAGGTTTTGGATATTTCCCCCAGAGAAACTGAGGATCCTCTGGCAGACAGTAGATAATTCATCCATTATTCCATCCTTGCAGAGGAAAAATTTTTTTGATTTCACAGATGAGGGAAATGTGATCACCAGTGGAGGAGAGACTGGCCAAGGTGTGGATCTGGGGAGAAAGTGTCAGAGACCTTGTTTCATGGTCAAGTTGAGCAGCTTATACTACTGGATCTCAAGATACTGTGGGGTGCTGCTGCAGTTGTCAAGAAAGATTGGTTTGTCTTGACATGGTCATTTCAGAAGTCAATGGATATACAAGGCAGTGTAAATTTGGGTCAGAAGTGTCCTGACATTTCTCATGGGTATGTGTTCTTTCGTCATTCTCTTGGAAATTCAGCACATGCATTTATCCCATTAGTGGTAAGAGAAAAAGTACTGATTACCTCCCAACACATATGATGTATGAAAGTGGGTTAGAGCTGTGGTGATAATGCATTCTTCCCTGCTTAGACTGTACGTGTACTTAAGCATCCTTGAAATCTGAAAGTGGCAGCACTAAAAGCAGCTGAGCCCCTTTCCTTAGCTACTGCTCAGATATGGATTTCTAATTTAAACAGATATCCTAATCCAAACTGTGGAACTCTGAAGAAGGAGATTATGTCAGATTCTATTTCCAGTTTAATTTCTTTGTGGTAGTTTGCCTTGATTTTACAAATTTAAGCTGATGTTAAAAAAGGAAAGACATGGAACACCTGGGTGGCTCAGTCATCTATGTCTGACTCTTGATTTCAGTTCAAGTTATAATCTCAGGGTGGTAAGATCGAGCTTTGCCTTGGGCTCCACACTCACCAGGGAGTCTGCTTGGGATTCTCTCTCTTCTTCTGCCCCTACCCCTGTTCCTGCACTCTCTCCAAATAAATAAATAAAATCTTTAAAAATAGAAAAACAAAGGAAAAACACATCTTTTTAACACATACACACACAGGCATAATATCAACAAACCTATCTAGCTTGAGCTTCAGAATCTTTTGTTCCAATATTGTATGTGACTGCTATTAGGATAGTATGAGAACTGTAGAGAAATATCAGCATCCTACTGGGTAGGAAGCACTGGGGTAATTTTTCATGTAGGGTCTGTTTCCTTACTGTAGAATGACATTATGAAAGAGTTGATCATCCTCATTTTAATGTCCTTTGTCTCCTGTGTTAGGTCTAGGCCAACTACATTTGGAGAAATGGCCGAGCTGAGCCCTCTGCTGAATTGTTTGACTCTAATGATGCTACTATGGTCTGAACTTTTGTCTTTTCTCCCACTCCCTGCCAAATTCATATTTTGAAACTTAATCCCCAATATGATAGCATTTAGAGGTTGAAACTTTGAGAGGTGTTTAGGTCATGAGGGTGGAGATTACTAATGGGATTAGTACTCTTTTAAGAGACCCCAGGGAACTTCATCATCCTTCCTTCTTGGGAGGACACAGTGGGAAGATAGCTATTTATGAGCCAGGATATCTATCCTCACCAGACACTGAATCTGCCAACACCTTGACCTTAGATTTCCTAGTCTCTAGAACTGTGAGAAATATATTAGTGTTTGTTTATAAGCCCTCCAGTCTATGGTATTCTTTCAGAACAGGTAAGTCCTAAAGAGTAAGTTGTTTTTATGGCAACAGTAGGAACAGGTAGGGGCATTGAAAAGCTGTATAGGGTAGGGATTGTGAATGGGTTTGGAGTTTGGCGGCCCACAGCTTGAATCCCAACTTTGACTCTTAGTTGTTGCATGGCCTTGGGCACGGTATAATTTTCTCTTCTATAAAAGGGCTTCACGAAAAAAAATACATGCAGATTACACTTTTAGCATGGTTGCTGGCCTAGAATGAACATTCAGTGTATTGCATAATGATAATAACACTAAAAATAGGTCAACTTTGTATTTGAATCCAAATCCTGCATTCATTTCCAGCAACAGAATTAGAGAATCTGAATAATCTGAGATTAGGGCCTAGACATGGTTTTTTTACAGATCTCTATAGAGGATAATATAGGAACTAGATGGAAAATCACCCTTCTGGAGTTGAGAGATTCTCTGACCTCACTCACCTTGGCCTCTGAATATCTAACTTGAGTGACTATAGACTCTACTCTGTACAGGGAAACTACTAGCCTTGGCTCAGCCTTTCTCTATTACTGTATGATCCGTGTCTCATTGACACAACCATTTCTCTGCCTCACCCACAAAACCCATGATTCAGTGAGCATAGAAAGGGGTCATAGAAAGATGGTATTTGAAAGAGAACTCTAGTTAGACTGAGCTGGGACAGGTCTTTTGTATAGTAGATGCAACCAGTGAAAATATGCTAAATTTAGGAGTCGTAAGAACCACATAGTGCATGAGGAAGTTGCATAGACAAAAATGAAGACACATTTTTCTTTTTTTAATAATTTTTAATTTTTTATAAACATATATTTTTATCCCCAGGGGTACAGGTCTGTGAATCGCCAGGTTTACACACTTCACAGCACTCACCAAAGCACATACCCTCCCCAATGTCCATAACCCCACCACCTTCTCCCAACCCCCCTCCCCCCAGCAACCCTCAGTTTGTTTTGTGAGATTAAGAGTCACTTATAGTTAATACACATTTTTCTGATTCGTCTATATTATTACTGAAATAATTTCACCCTAACTCCTTACATCCCTTGTGTTAGTTATGCAAGAGGGCAATAAAATTCCCAGCCTGGAATTTGTGCTAGCTCTGTTTATTGTTGTGGGAATGGTAGACATTCAAATATCCTGTTCACCTGTGGGCTGAGGGAACAATAGATATTTTTGTTCAACTGTGGGCAAAACCAGGGTCATAGAGGGAGCAGGGTTGGGAATGATCACAGCTGAGTAAAGCATTAGTTCAAAGAGCATTCAAGAAGGGAACCAAACCAAGCCTTTAGTCAGTGAACATAATGAAGATAGTCTCTGAGACTGGGAAGTACAGCCACACATTGGAGTCCTAAGTGAGATTTCTAGAGCACAACTTGAGATCAGAAGTCCATTCATATGAACCTGGATTGATTTGTCTGACGTAGTGTTAGGAGCACCGGTGAAAGTGCCCCCAAATTAACTAGATATCAAAGAATAGTGAGCAGATTATAAATAAGGAGAAATCAGCTTGAGGTTGTCCCTTTTTCAAACAGGGGAATAGCCTACTGTTATAAGCCCCTCAGGACCAGGCTCAAGTACTTCCAGTTGTTGGGAATCTTTAGTCAAGGTCAGTAGGTTTAACTGTGAGGAAGTTAGGGGAAAAAAAAAAATGAAACCAAAGGCAATGAGGAGAGGGCAAATACCATAGAGCATTCCCAAATTTGATTTTTCCTAGATGCAATTTGCAAAGTATTATTGCAAGTGAGTGTCACTACCACCTATCATTTATTAAGTTCTTAGTATGTGCTAAGAACTATACTTAGTATTTACATGTGTCATCTGTTCATTCTTCCCAGCACCCCTATAGGCAGATTTATTTGATCACTGAGAAAACTAAGTTTCAGAGAAGTAATATGCTAGTTTGACAGAGATGTCAGTGAAAGAGCTCGAATTCAAACCCAGATATGTTAACTACTCTCTATCCTCTGATTTTAGCTAGGATGTGTTCATCTGTGCTAGTAGCACAATGGTCCTTTCCAAAGTAGTTCACTTTATTCCTTTCCATTTGTAACTCCAGCTTTACCAGAAGGAAAATGACGACATGTGAAAGAAAAAAATGTAAGAATATACACATCCTATATCCCTTTTTTTCCCTCCTTTTCTCTCAGCCATCTCTATTATCTATTATCTAGTTAATGTATATTTATATAATGCTAAGCAGCATCGGTTGGTAAGTCATACAAATACTGAGCTCCTATTCTGTCATAAACATTTAGGAAGTTAGTGTGAGAAATTCAAGCATGTAGGAAACACTCTTCCTGATCAAGGAAGTTCAGTTGGGGCAATAAGATAGCCGCTGTAATAATGTGATGAAGGTTGTATACATGCCATGCTATGCAAACAAATGCTGTCGGAGTCCAAAAGAGGGAAAGGCCTCTTTGGGAATTGGGGATGACTTTATGGACACAAGGGCAGTGTGGTTAGGACTTCATAGTATTCTGTATGATACTTCATAGTATTCTGTAAAAATCAGCTGACTCAAGTTTGGGGCTTTATGTTTGCATCAGGGGTATCCAGCTGGGTGCCTAAGACATAGTAGGAATTCAATGTTTTCAAGTAAAAGAATGAGGCAATGAGTGGTATCTGTTGATCATTTAGCTCCTCTACTATTTGCAACAGATTCATGGCTACACACAAATTATTCCCTTTGTACAACTGTTGTGCATTATTTAAAGGCTAATTACATTTACCATCAAGCCTTTGAATCCAATCATCTTCTAATATTTGTGGTTATTGTTAGGGGCTCATAAGGGAAAAAAAAAACTGGAAATGGAAAAAAAAATCACTTTGACCTAGAAAAGAAACTCAAAGTGTTTTCAATTAGACTCATTAAATTGTGCATATCTCTATTTTTTCCACAAGTAGAAGCTTGCAAAATCTTGTAGACATGCAGTTCTTGTACCGTTGAAAGATACTAAAAAATATTTATTTTGTCTTTAGGCAACCAATAGTAATGTGTTATGGTCTACCAATTACAAATAGCTTAAATCTTCTAGTTTTTCTCTCTAAGGAAGGTACGTTAGCTATCTGTTTCTGTATAACAAATTACCTTAAAATTTACCAGCTTAAAATAGCAAACACTGGTTTGCAACTCAGCTAGGTGGTTCTAGGTCCGTGATTCTCGTGACGTTGCAATCAGTGCACCTGCTTGGGCTGCAGTCATCCAAAAGCTTGTCTAGAGCTGAGGATTTACTTCCAACCTGTATCGTATTTGAATAGGAAGCCTCAGTTTATCATGAGCTGTTGGGAACAGACCTCAGTTCCTTGCCGCATCAGCCTCTGCATGGGGCAGCTCACAATGCCAGCTGGCTTCCTTCAGAACGAGTAATCCAAGGAAAGGAGAAAGAACAAGAGAAAAGCCTACCTTTTTATGACCTGGTGTCTGAAATCTCATACCTATGTTTTCACTGTATTTTATTTATTAGAAATGAATAGTAAGTCCTGCTCTTTTCAAGAAGAAAGGGATCAAAGAAGGGGTGGAGAAGCAAAGAATTCATGGAGATTTGTTTGAAACTACCTTGTTCACTTATTATGTTTGTTTCTATACATAGTCTTCCTGCCTTAGAATAAGAGAATTTTTTTCTTTTGAAAGGAATCATGGGCATTTTGATATATTTTGAAAAGTATTTAAGAAACAGACCTTTGTGGGGCACCTGGGTGGCTCAGTGGATTAAAGCCTCTGCCTTCAGTTCAGGTCATGATCTCAGGGTCCTGGGATCGAGCCCCACATGGTGCTCTCTGCTTAGCGGAGCCTGCTTCCCTTCTTCCTCTCTGCCTGACTCTCTGCCTACTTGTGATCTCTCTCTCTCTCTCTCTGTCAAATAAATAAATAAAATCTTAAAAAAAAAAAGAAACAGACCTTTGTGAAACTCTTTGTTCTGTCGACAATATGAATGTTTATCATGCTAAATGTAGTTTTGCTCCATCTGAACAAAACATTTTTACTTTTTTGGCCCTGAGAACCTTTAAATGATCAGATTTCCTCCTCTTGCTATCTGTGAGATTTGAAATAAAACTTCTGGCCCAAATTTAGTGAAATTAAATATCTTTCATATGTATTTTGAGAACTAATTTCATAATTCATAATTTCATTCCTTGGCATAATTGGTCCTTATCCCAATTTGTTAACTTCCTCTTTTTGGTTTTTGTAGAATTTTCAAATTTTTTAAAAATGCATTTTGAAAATGTCCTCTCATCATTTTTGGAACAAAAGAGGCTATAAACACAATTGTGGGGTTTATATATGTGAGTGTGTGTGTGTGGGGTATATACTCTATCATTCTAAAATAATATTATCATTTATATTGAATGTTATGTTTAAATCATTTTATGGATATTTAATGTTCATACAGATCCTTTGATATAAAGAACATCATCCCTATTTATAGATGATGCGGCAAGGTCAAAAATTGCTCATAACTGGCAGGAACAGAATGCAAACCCATGTCTGTTTAACTCCAAAGCCTCTCCCACAACTCAGAGCATAAGTAAACCTGCACCTTCAGCATCAGGCTCTCCCAGGGTGGCTCCCTTCACCATCACTATTGAGGAGTCCTGCTTGCCCAGGAGAAGACATTATGTTGCTATCTCTGGGTCACCTACTTGAAGAGAAGCATTGGCTGTGGTACAAGAGGTTTACCTCCTGTCTATTTTCTGTCCCATGCATTCCTCTCCTCCACAGTCCCCAAACAATATAAAACAAAACATAAGAAAGCACTAGCGGAATGTGAACTAAGGTCTATACAGCTTTGTGGACTTAGCGTACTTGAAAATTATCTCTGAGGGCTCAATTTGACTCCATAAAATATCCCTTCACATTTATGTGTTTGGACTTGAGGATTGAGATAAATACTCATTTGATAGCAGCCCTACTGCCAAAATTAAACTATAGCCCCTTCCTGTTTTGAAAACAAATCTGCACAAATTACTGAACCATGCAGAATTTCTACCTGCATTAATAAACCGATGGCCTAAAATCATAGAGAAGGGAGGCTTGGTATATACTTCATTTGATCTGTTGGCTGATGAAGGCAGAGAATCAACTTTATGAGATTCAAATTCACATTTTGCTTTCAATCATCTTTAAGTCTAGAGAAATATTCTTTTCGCTGTCAAATTTTCCACATGAGTGGGTTTTGGAGAAGTCTATTCAGTCCATTCTATGACAGGTTGGCAGGGATGGAAGCCCTTGATTTGATAGGCACAAGCCCTATGAGCTGCATGTGGTCTGTGATGTTCATCTGCTGAGTTGGCCAAGGGGGAGCTCAATTTATTCAGCATCAGGCTATGAGTATTGGTTGATTGTAGCTCTTGCTTCATTTGCTTCATATAAATGGCATTCTACTTTAGACCCAGGAAATAAGTCCAGATTTGAAGTTATAATGCAAATAGTTTATATTTTTATAGCAATCTTTTTTTGAATGTCTGTAGGGATTGGATTCCTTTAGAATGTAGATTTGGCAGAATGCTAAAGTATCCTAGAAGTTGAATAGAGCAGCAGAAAATGAGTCTCATGGGTTGAAATAGTATAATTATTAGACTTTCTCTAATTAAAAAAAATAAAGCAATCACTCTATCCTCAGATGTCTGGAAATGTAAAATAAATTGTCTTCTCAGGATGCGGTTGGAAACTAACAATTCTTAGGGAAGATTTAGAAAAGGCATTGGCTGGGATGCTGATTTTTCTATATCTTTTTTGTCTCTAATCCTTTCTTTAAATTTGTAATTTCTGAAGAAATGGGGCAAAAAATATTTGATCTGATACAGCCAAATTTTTCCTGTTACTTAAAATAACTTGAAAAAACAAATACTCACAACTATATATTGGAGATGGTAGAGTCTCTGGGGTACAACAAATAATAGAACATCAAAGATTTTGGACATTCATTCATTTATTTAACAATTTTTTTACTACCTACACTACTATCAAGCAGTTTTCAAGGTACTTGGCGATTCAGCAGTGGGAAGAAAAAGTGAAGAGGGCAAAGACAAAAACTTGCTCTCCTGGAGTTTGTGTACTAATTAGGGAACAAGACAGTATATGACACTAGTAAAAACTTATAGTAGTTAGATAAGTGGTAAATGCCAAAGAGAAAAAAACAGGGAGGCATTGGAGAAAGTGTTAGGCACAGGAGAGACTGAAAGTTGACAGCCTGTGAGCAGACAAGTCTTTATTGAAAAGATGGCATTTGAGTAGAGACATGCTGGGAGGGAAGGAGTAAACCATGTTGAGATGCATGGAAAGGGTCTCCAAGCAAAGAAATAGCAGGGCAAAGGTCCTGGGGTGATAGCCTTTCTGACTGATTATGGAACAGAATGCAAGGCCAGTGTACCTAGTGTAAAGTAAGGGAGGAAGGATTATAAGAGAAGAGTTAGAATAATGATTGTTGGGGACAATAGACAAATCCCCTAGAGGTTTGCATGTCTTAGCAAGGCTGTTACTCTTAGTATTTCCTAACGTATTGTTCCGTGTCTAGTAGTATCTCTGTCCTCTTATTAGATTACAGTAACCTGCCCCCAGAATGAAAACTAAAAATGTCTCTAGACATTGCCAGATATTTCCTGGGAGCAAAATCACTGCAGAGAATCTCTGCTTTAAGCGATAAAAGAAGCCACTGGAAGGTTTAGAAAAGAGGGGTATATGGTCCCACTTAAGATTTAATAAAATCACTGACTGCTATTTTGTGTATAAACTGGAGGGGGCAATATTCAGACAATATTTCTGTAATTCAATAGATTCTGCATTGTAAAACTGGATGTTGACAATGAGAATTGTTGCCATATTCAGAGGCCATATCTCCTTATATGATATCTGGTTAGCTCAATAGTTATAGGAAATTTATAGCTATCATAGGAAACCCAAAAATGACATCCCTCCTCTCCATTACAAATAGAAACTTGAACTTTTCCTAACTTGTTAGAGAAAAAAAAATCTCAGATCATCAATGTAAACTAGCATTAGAAGAATGAATTTTATAGCCAGCTCTTATTCCACATATTGTTTTTTTTAATGGAATTCTTTACAAAGTTGCAACATCTCATCCTAATATTAATATGTGTTTAAACTTAATATGTGCTTAATATAGTAATATTTGTTAGTGTTAATATATTTAAACATATATATGGCAAACTATCATATTAAGGATCAAAATTGCTGGATAACTTTCTTTTTTTTTTTTTTTTAAGATTTTATTTATTTATTTGACAGAGATCACAAGTAGGCAGAGAGGCAGGCAGGGAGAGAGGAAGAAGCAAGCTCCATGCTGAGCAGAGAGCCCAATGTGGGCTCGATCCCAGGACTCTGGAATCATGACCTGAGCCAAAGGCAGAGGCTTTAACCCACTGAGCCACCCAGGCGCCCCATGCTGGATAACTTTATATTTTCATTATCAAAATCCTAATAGTATACCTACTGCAAAATTATAATTAATGTTCATTAAAAAAAAGACTGAATTTCATACAAAAATTTTTAAGCTTTGGGCACCTATCTGGTTCAGTTGGTGGAGCACATGACTCTTGATATTGGGATTGTGAGTTCAAGCCCAGTATTGGCTGTAGACATTACTTAAAAATTAAAAAAAATCTAAAAAAAATTTTTTAAAGGTTTTCTATTACAAACAGTGCCATATAGTATAATAAGGTAATTGCAAGTGTTATTTTTGGACAAATGCTATTTTGCATATGTGACATATTTTTAAAATTGTTATTTTACACCTATAAATTCATATATATTTGAGTATATTAGATTGCATATATGAAGGATTAATATTAATACACAAATCTCTTCAGAGTTAATAAGGTAAAGAAAAAGACTAATAGCAAGAAGGACAATTGGTATCAATAAGAAGTACATAATAGGAAAAAATAGATGAATAATGTAGAAAAATAATTTTAAAACTTGTTTAACACCTCTAAGAATCAAATAAATTCAAATTAAATAATGTGGTGCTATTTTTCATCTATCAGACTATCAAAAATAAAAGAGCATCTTATTTAATATTTGCAAGTAACAGATAATTTACACCACTGGGTAAAGAGTAAAACTTAGAAACTGTAAGTATTCTGCTTCCAGGAATTTTTCCTGTGGCAATAATAAGATAAGTACCCAACCAGGTATGTATATCTTTTATAGTTTCCATGCAAGAGTGGGATCAGTCCCTCACCCAGGATAGGTTCAGATGTTGATACTGATGAAACCACACATGCACCAAGAAGCTATAAAAAAAGTTTATAATTCATACAATAGGACTTTCTGGGAAGAGCAGAGCAGACATCCAAACTGACTTGGAAAGACTTGATTGGAGGGAGAGATGAGTGATTTTGGTTTTGAGTGTGATTAGGAAATGGGGCTGGGGTAAGTGTTTTTGTGCGGGACCAGCCACTTGCATGATTTGAATTTTCCAGGGACACCAAAAGAAGGGAGGACCCAAGTCTTCTTATCTCCTCAGATGAGGCTTGAAAGTTGTCTGTGGTCAAAAATCAAAAATAGAGTCAGACTCTTTATTGCAATTCCCAGATTTGGGATCAATAATGAAAATATGTCATATTTTATTAAATGATTTTGAACTGGTTTAAGCCATTATGACATTCTATGAGACCTGAACTCTAACTCATAAGTAAAGTGAAAGTTCCATTAAACACCTTGTTCAAGAGCCCAGTATTGTGTTTTCTGAGAAGTACAATGAGTGCCGTGGTTAACATCAACAATGACTAGAAAACTGAATAGAATAAGGAGTGTCTTGGTGAGACCTTGTTCCATGGCTTTAGTATGTGTAGAAACATGTGTGACCTTGATTTATATTTTGGGTGTCAGGCAAGAAATTCTTACTGGAAGAGACCTTGGATAAAGAATTGTTGTTGCTCTTGACCATTATTAGTGTTCCAAGAATCTATAAAAATGTGCAGAAAGGGCTGATAATTGTTTAGCTCCTTTTCCAGTGCTAAGATAGTTGTCTGAAGTTGGTTCGTGATGCTGATTGTTGGATGCTGTCTTTGATCAGGGATGTACTAGAGGTTGGACAGAAGCAACTCTCTAGGGAGCTCCCTCATATGTGAAGTGTATGAACTCCCTTTCTGATCACTCATTTGATTCCCGTGGGCTTCCTAAGTGGCCAGTGGGTCTGAAGAGGGGTGACATCCTCTGATGCCATTGCATCTGGCAAGGAAATGAGGACAGATGAACCCCTTTCTGTTATAGGTGGAATGTACCAAACGGTCCAAGTTTGTCAGTGCTGTTTCCATTTTAATAAGGAAACCTCTGTGCTTATCCTGAGTCTTCGGTGTTCTGTCACCATAACCCAAGGCATAACAGTCAGTTAGATTTGAGGAGTCAGAGGCTCAGGGCTGGTGAAAGCCTCCATCTCGAGAAGGGTTCCCTGTGTGCCAGAGAGTTCTAGCATGGGGCTGAGGAGGGAGTTTCTTGTACAGTGACTGTCTCTGGGAGTGCATGTTCCCCTGCAGTTTGGGTAGATTCTAGAGCCCTTTTTTGGTAGAGAACACATTCAAAGTGGGCCAATGTGTAAGGAACAGCATGAATGGGCCTACCATCGGCTGGAATTGAGACATGATTTAATCTGTCACACAGATGGATCTTGACCAAGACAGACAACCCAGGTCCACTTTAAGAGGAGCCCCAATTTCATGGTGGTAACACAACTCAAAACTCAACACTAGCTGGCACACTTATTGGTATCAATAAGAAATACACAATAGGAAAAAAAATAGATGAATAATGTAGAAAAATAATTTTAAAACTTGTTTAACACCTCTAACACCAGAGTATGTGTTTGCCACAGGAAGATGATCCAGTTGGCAAGGCAGATGCAGGAGAACAAAGGTCCGCTGGTGATGGTGGTCATGACCCTGAGCATCATGCTTACAGCACCAACCCTGCTATCATGATCCTGTGGCTTCCAGGTCCACATTTCACTCAGATTTGGTCTGGGTGTTGAGAATGATGTCACACATACACAAAGAGGATACGAAAAGTTTTCTTATTCCCATTACCTGAATGACTAGAACAAAAAGAAGGATGAGTAAATGGCTTTGCTTTCTGTTGGGGTTGAGGCTGGGATGAGGGTCCCTGTGGGGTTTGTGGAGTTTGCCCCAGATATGGGACAAGCAGAAGAGGAGGATGGGGCAGGGTTTGAAAGCAGGGGTCAAAAAAAAAAAATGAAGTCAGTCTATCAGTGTATGTTTATCATAATTACATTTATATTGAAATAATTAGAACTAACCCAAATACCCAAGGAGAGGATTGGGTAAATAATTTTGTAGATCAATGCCATGGAATATTGTGAGGCCAGAAATATTGCTAGGTGAGGAAATTAGGTTATACAGTGTAATTTTATTTTTGTCTATATCTACACATGCATCAACACATTTACACACATACACACATATATACAGATGCAATTAGAGGGAAATACACCAAAATGTTAATAGGATTTACTTATGTGGTAGGATTACAATGGTTTTCATTCTGGTTTTGTTTATTTGTATTTTCCTTTAATGTATATTATGTGTAATATTTTTTTAAAAGTAAGTTTTTTGTGGAAAGTGTGTTTTCTTGGGACCTCTGATTCCAAGTCATTTCTAGACATGGGGTCACACATAGTGTTGAGGTGAGAGCTGGCCTTGCTGCACGTGGCTCTGGTCCTTCTGCCTGGGTGTTTCATCATTATGTCGGTCTAGTTTAACAACGATCCAGATGGCCAAAAATGCTGTGTTGTGTAAATAGCTTTGTGGCATGGTCTGCTTAACTCTGATTTACCATGGTTCAAAACATCTTGAATTACTTTTGTATTTATTTTGTAATTTCATAAAACCCCCACATTTCAGAGGTAGAAAGATAAGATTATTCGGAGTTACTATGGTAAATTACCTTCCCCTCCACTTTTTCAGTTCCTTGCCTAGAAAATGATACCATCTTTATAATAAAATTATTGAATTCCAATGATTGAATACAGAGAAAATCTAGTGTGTGATAATGATTACTTCATTAGTAAAGCAAATAATCTGTGGAGGACATGAACATTTCATAACAAAAATGAAGGATAGTAAATGAGACCATTAAGGACTACTTTGTATGTTTGAAAATGCATTGCTTTCTAATGAAAATGAAATACTAATTTTTAAAAAAGAGTATTAAACATTATGTTAATGCCTTGTAGAATGTTAATACTAAATTCTTAATCATAATTACTGAAAAAAGTATGTTTAAAAGTTGCTTTAGCAGGTGATCTAAAATTAAAACTCTTTATTATGTGGTATTTACTTTCATTTTCAGAATTTTTTTTTTTTAAAGAATTTATTTTATTCATTTGACAGAGAGAGATCACAAGTAGGCAGAGAGGCAGAGAGAGAGAAGAGGAAGCAGGCTCCCTGCTGAGCAGAGAGCCCGATGCAGGACTCGATCCCAGGACCCTGAGATCATGACCTGAGCTGAAGGCAGTGGCTTAACCCACTGAGCCACCCAGGCGCCCCTCATTTTCAGAATATTAACTAAGGATGTAACACACAGAGGCTTCTAAATCTTTTTCTAAAAAAAAAAGTGGGGGTTAATTGAATTAAAACAATCTTTACCAATACTACATATATTACATTTTAATTACTTTAAAATTGATAATTTATGGAATATATATTTACTATTTAAACATGCTAAACTATAAATCAGAAAACTTATTCTCCAATTGCTAAATATAAATGGTTTATATAACAGTTTCCAGAGAAGCGAGCATCATAAACTGAGAGAAGAAAATACATTCATTACCTGTATATTATGTGCCACGCAGCATGAATCTTTACCTATATTTTTCATCTGTTCCTTGTTGTTTTTTTTTTTTTTTAATTTTATTAGAGAAAGGGAAAAAGAAAGAGACAGAGACAGAGAGAGCATGAGCAGGGGGAGGGGCATAGGGACAAGCAGATTCCCCACTAAGCAGGGAGCCTGATACAGGGCTTGATCCCAGGACCCCAAGATCATGACCTGAGCCAAAGGCAGAGACCTAACCCACTGAGCCACCCCGGTGCCCCTGTTCCTTGTTTTTTACAACTTTATTACTAAAACAGTTCTTCCTGAGCAGCCATTGTGTGCCAGCCTTGACTTAGGAGGTAGTGGTGTCTTCCTTGATGGAATGTACACAATTTCAGTGTTGTTACAAATCTTCAAGTATTTGTTGCTGACCAATGGGCAAAAGTTGTCTTCCATATATATATGCTTATGACTGACGGAAGAATGGAGAAAGAAAGAGAAGGTGCCCATGGCATCTGAGAGGCAAACTGACTCTGTCAGCCTCTGAGCCTTGTTCTCTGCCCTTCCTTAAGACCCAGTGAAACATACTTGGTTTTTTTGTTTTGTTTCTTAAGATTTTATATATTTATTTATTTGCGTGTGTGTGTGTGTGTGTATGAGAGAGAGAGAGAGCGCACACACACACCAGCAGTGGGAGTGGTAGGCAGAAGAAGAAACAGGCTCCCCGCCGAGGAAAGAGCCTGAGGCAGAACTCCATCCTAGGACCCTGAGATCATGACCTGAGCTGAAGACAGACACTTAACCAACTGAGCCACCCAGGCATCCCCACACTTTCTCTTTTAAATAAACCCCCCCCCCCCGAATCAGCTAGAGTCAGTGTCTGTTGCTTGCAAATAAGAATTTAAGTAACTTAATATTACTAATCTTATTTCACCAAGGAGGGGAAAAGATCTGTCTGCAAAGCCCATGCTCTTTTTAATATGTCATGCTGTAGAGATAGCTTCTCTTTGCCAGCAAAGCTGCCTCTAGGTCTGATTTTACAACCTGCTGGAAAATCACTCTTGGTTCATTTCTGTCTGTATGCTCTTCTGTAGTGGTACCCCTAATGAGGGTAGGAAAGGGCTTTATCGCCTTGACTCAACTGAGGTCATGTCTGTGGTGCTGCAGCAATCTTTATTTCATTCATTGTAATGAGAAAAACTGCACCAAAAAATGGCTGTAGAAATAAGCTCAGCATTGGGGAAGTGGCTGGTTGACTTACTGCATATTTTTATTTTCAAGTCGTTGTTTTGTCATCAAATATAAAACAACAGCTTAAAGTAAGATCTGGTCACCTTGTATTAGAGAGAGCAAGGCTGTTTGAAATGTTAGAGTTGGCACTGGGTTTGAGGGAAACATGGCTCAATCCTGCTGTTATGTAGAAAATGCTCTTAAGATTTATGTTTGTTTTGAAGTTAATTATCTCAATGTAAACCTTATGTGCTTTTGATTAATTGGTTTCACACTGGTGGACTCTGATATGCATGCATGATCTGATGCTGAGACAGAAATGGGACAATGGGCTGGTTGTTGGGGGAGGGCTACTGGGTCCCACGAGACAGTGGTAGGAGGTCTTTCCATAAGATGGCACTCCATCCTGTTTATTCTCAATTGTATCTGACAAAAACCTGAGTATATTTTATAGTCTCAGAGGAAAAATTAGCATTTTACCACTCACATTGTGATTTCATGATGTATCATATTTCATGTTCAAACTCAACAGTGACAGTTACAGTGTGTGTGTGTGTGTTTAAACCTTCTAAAGGTGTATTTTGTGAAGTTCTGGTCATTGTTTATAAGGTCCTTTTTTGTGCACCAGCGTTCTTCTTGAATAAATGCTGAGCTTTTCAGATTTCATCCTTAGCCCTTTTTCTTACCAAAATGACTGCTTGGCTTCTGGGGTAATCCAAGGTGTGTTTGTGGTGGCTGGGGGATAATAGAGGAAGTTTCACATCTGCATGAAAATCCAGGAGTTGTTTTCTGGGTCCTTGTTGTGCTCCCCATCTCCTGTCTTGTCCTCCTACTCCTGCTTCCCAGAAGGACTACGCCTGTCTTCTCTCCAATGGACCCATAAAAACCTTCGAGTGCCCCTTGCATCATTCATACCACATAAATGCAGCTGTCAGATGTTCTCAAAAGATAAACTCAGGCCCTGCTTCTCCCCCATAGCACCATTTAATTGTTTACAGTGTGGTCCTCCCAAAAGACCAAATGAGAAACCAGACCAAAACCCTCTCATTTTCAGTTTTTCCTGAACCTGTCAAATATGCCTCCTGTTGCAACCTGAGATTTTAGCTGAAAGTGGGAAGGAGGTCTTGATTTGTCCTCTCCACTAAACCTCTTACTCTTCCAGGCTTGGCGGAGACTTCTTTCTCCTTCTCAAGATGACACCTGTCTTATTACCCTCTCTGAACCATTAACATTGGTCAAATTGCAACCAAAGAAAGTGATTTATTTTAAGAGAAGTTCTACAAAGTTTATGCTGCTGGTATGCATGCATTTAGTTCTATTGAAATTGGATATAATAATAATAATTATTATTATAATTATTAACAATAATTATATTGTTATATAATTAATTATATTGTTATATTATTATATAGCAATAATATTGTTAATAATTATAATAACATGTAGTAATATATATGATATATATTAATTATATATGATAATAAAATTAAAATTATTAATAATGATTTTCTGCACCTTATATTAGAACATAAAAACATATCTTGCATACACTTCTTTTGGGGATGTATACATACCTAAATACTTTGGAGAATTAAAAAAAAAAAAAGAGTTCATGAGTAAAGCCATAGTTCTCTGCCTTTCTCTTTCTCACTCTGTCTCATGTTCCTCAAAGGGGACCACATTTATCCTTTTATACAATTTCTGTTTACATTTTTTGGATAATTATATCACTAGATTATGCAGTATCATTGGAGGAGGGAAGCTGCCCTGCTGCAGGGAACTCCTCTGCTTCACCTGGAAGTGAACTTAGGGGGAGTCTGGGGGCTATGGGTGATGCACCAGTTGCATCTGCTATACTGTCTCTATGCAGACTTAAAACAATTCATTTCTTATTGAGAGCTCATTCTATACTAAATGTATGGGTATGATTAAATTTACTATAGCATTTAAATTAAGCATGCCCAATTATTTGCAGATGTCTTAAAATGTGAAAACCACAACATTTATAATGAAGATTACATATATATAATAGGTATGTGTAACTGATAAATTAAATACATGATTCATGGGATGTGATCAACTCTTTATCTCCTAATGCCCCTTTCAACTTTATTCAGTGAGGGGAGGACTTTCCTCAGCTACGCAAGAGTTACTGAATTCACAGACTGTGTTGGAGTAAGTTTCTGTCCCCAAAACAGTCACGATTCAAAAAATAAAAGCATCTGGTTCCAATTGTTAATTAACACTTTAGTCTTTATTCAAAGATGTCTCTCACCTTCTCTCAACTAAAGCCTGGGATGAAATGATCATTTACACTCTTTCTTATTCTTTTTCTCCTGTGGGTGTTCTCTACTCCATCAGTGATAAAGCATGGGAGAGAAGAGAGGTAATGGAATACAAATGTTGGCTGGATGGTTTTGTGTTCTCTGGGCTTGGCATGGTTAAAGCCCACTCTTTCTCTTGTGGTCCCTTCCATTGGCTCCTTTGAGAATTCTAAATGGGAGATTTCTTACTTGCTGTTCCCTTGATTCAAGAGATTGCATGTCTAATCTGACTAGTGACTAAAGCGTCCTCCTACAGCCTCTAGGGATTGCTTCCATTTCTAGCTTCTTGCTTCAGGACTTCTGCTCTTCAAGAATAGGACACAAGGTGACTCCTTGCTAGCCCTGTCTCACTTACAGCACATAGGAAACACTTAGGCATTCCTTGTTCCAGCAAACTCTGGGGACACACACAACCTCAGTGACAAGGCAGCTATCCTGGCTCTGCCACCAAAGCACTAAGTGAACTGGTCTTACATCTTCTAGTTTTCTCTCCACATAGAACACTCCGGCCCATTGCCAAACATTCCTCCGTCTCTTCTCTCCACAAGCACCCTAGTTCACTATGCCCTCACCCTCACAGGTCCCAGAATGATCTCTCTTCAGAGTCTAATTGGAATCTCTCCCCACCAGAGTTCGAGGTGAGGGGCTGGTTCCACAGTCTTCCTCTTAGGGACTATGTCTTCCAGCATTATGAGGCCCCCTTCAAAATTCCTTGTCATTAAATAGTCTCTTCTAGGTCATATCCTCTTCCACTCTCTTTTTATGTTTTTTATCTGGCCATGTTGTCCAAAGAATCACGGACCAGGTTTTGGATGCTATTTTGTAAGTTTCACCTGGCATTTCACCTCTGTAAATTTATTTTTTTATCTTTTAAAAATTTTAAATAGGGGTCGCCTGGGTGGCTCAGTGGGTTAAAGCCTCTGCCTTCGGCTCAGGTCATGGTCTCAGGATCCTGGGATCAGGCCCCGCATCGGACTCTCTGCTTAGCCGGGAGCCTGCTTCCTCCTCTCTCTCTGCCTGCCTCTCTGCCTACTTGTGATCTCTCTCTGTCAAATAAATAAATAAAATCTTAAAAAAATATAAATAAAATCTTAAAAAATATATATTTTAAATAGGTTACTTATAATGCCTTGCCATGTACTTTTTCATCCAGATCATGAATACTTCCTTTACATGATGAGTTGATAATTCACTAACTTGTAGCTTTCAGATAGAAGCCCTAATTCATCTCTTATTTTCCTTTGTCTGCATTATTGAGGACACTTTGTATTCTACTAAAGAAACTACCCATACTTTGCTTAGGCAACTGTTCATGATGACAGTTCTTTCATGGATGTGAAAGGCAAGAATGCAGCCTGAGCTGAGAAGGGATTTGAGCCAGGAACTAGAAGGTGATAGGAAGCCTAGAGAACAATCTCACTCTACTTTATATCCATGTTATATGTGTGTGTTTAAATCTTCAGTTGATTGGAGTAACTAGTGGCTGGACAACTGATGGAACATGTCATTTCAAGTTCATTATATTCCCCACTATTTCTTATTGTCCCTTCAACATAACATTGAGTGTCAATTGCCTTATATCATCACATATACTCTGAAATTCTACCAATATGAAAATCAAAATTTTGGCTGTAATTAGAATTAGGCTGCATTCTCTATTATTGCTTCTGTGGTATTTCCATGAGGCATAACGTGATTGGCAAAGAATTAACTGAATATTGGGATAGAATGATCAGCCAGAGTTAACCTTTACTGTATACATTTTTAAAGGGCTATGAGATAGTCATTTATAAAACACAGTAAAGCAGCACTTTTAGTTTTAAGTTGCTACAGTGAAAACCAGCTATTACTGCTATAATGTCCTTTGCCTTTTTTCTTTGATGGAATGGTTGAGAAATGCCTAAAACCCTATTTCCTAGACATAGGCTGAACACATTTCTTCATCTCCTTCAGGTCTGCCCCACTTTCATCTTATTAGTGAAGCCTTCTCTGAACACCCTATTTAAAATTACACTACTTACCCCTTGATAGTCTTTTTTTCCTTTCTCTGCTTTATTTTTCTTCAAAGCATGTATCACCTTTTAAAACACCATATTTTTAGAATATTTGTTTTTTAGATATTTAGTCTAAAAATATTTGCCCTCACTGTTACCTTAACTAGAATGTAGTTTCTATGAGGGCAGAAATTTACATTTGTTTGGCTCATTCCTAATAGCTAGAACAGTGCCTCAGTATATTTTGAGTGGATAGTTCATGAATGAAGAATCAGTATGTGTTGAATGGATACAAAATGTGTGCTTTTACCTATTTATTTATTGAAGTATAGTTGACATACAACATTATATCAGGTTTAGATGTGCAATATGGTGATTTGACAATTCCATTCATTATATAATTCTTACCATGATAAGTATAGTTATCATCTGTCACCACACAGAATTATTATAATAGTCTTGATTATACTAACTATGCTGTATCTTCCATCGCCATGACTTATTTCTTCTGCAACTAGAAAATTCTACTTCTTAATTCCTTTCACATATTTTTCCCATCTTCCCACTCACCTTCTTCTGGCAACTACCAGTTTGTTCTCTGTATTTACAAGGCTCTTTCTGTTTGTTTGTTCTTTTGTTTTACTTTTTAGAGTCTACATATAGGTAAAACCATCTATTTGTCTTTCTCTGACTTATTACATTTAGCATATAATACCCTCTGGGCCCATCTATGTTGTTGTAAATAGCAAGATCTCATTCTTTTTTATGGCTGAGTAATATTCATTCTCTGTATCTACCGTATCTTCTTTATCCATTCATCTATCGATGGACACTTGAGTTTCTTCCATAATTTGGCCATTGTAAATAATGCTGAAATAAATGTAGGGGTGGTGATGTCTTTCTGAATTAATATTTTCATTTTCTTTGGGTAAATACCCAGCAGGGGAATTATTGGATCAGTAGTATTTCTCTTTTTAACTTTTTGAGGGAGGGAATTCCATACTGCTTTCCATAGTGGCTGTACTAATTTACATTCCCACCACAACTGGTGCATGAGGGTTCCCGTTTCTCCACATCCTTGCCAATACTTGTTATTTCTTTTCTTTTGATAATAGCCATTCTGACAGTGTATGATCTCTCATTATGGTTTTGATTTGCATTTCTTTGATGACTAGTGATACTGAGCATATTTTCATGTGTTTGTTGGCTGGCTGTATATCTTCTTTGGAAAGATGTCTATTCAGGGACTCTGCCCATTTCTAATAGGATTATTTGGGGATTTGGGGGTAGAGTTAGGAGTTCTTTATATATTTTGGATAGTAACCTCTTATTGGATAAATGATTTACAAATGTCTTTTTCCATTTAGTAGGTTGCCTTTTTGTTTTGTTGATGGTTCCTTTTGCTGGGCTAAAGATATTGTCCCTATAGTTTATTTTTGCTTTGTTTTATTTTGAGGAGACATACCCAGAAAAAGTTGCTAAGGCTGATCGCCAAGAGATTACTGCCTATGTTTTCTTGTGAGAGTTTTATGGCTTCAGTTCTCACATTTAGGTCTTTAATCCATTTTGAGTCTATTTTTGGGTATAGTGTGGGAGAGTGGTCTACTTGCATTCTTTTACATGTAGCTGTCTATTTTTCCCAGCACCATTTATTGACAAGATTGTTTTTTCCTCATTGTATATTCTTGCCATGTGTGCCTCCATTTTAATTGATAATCTAAACAAATGTAAAATAGGTTTCTCCAAAATTTGAGTTATAAATTATTTGAAAACAAATTCAATCAGTTATTTGCTTACTTTACATTGTTCAAGATGAAATGGAGGTTTTCTCAAGAGGAATTATGAAAGATATTACTCTCCTTGTTATAAAATGTTGAATTTCTTCAGAAGAGCATGAATATTCATTTTTGATCTTAAAACAAAATCCATAAATATGTATTTTAATATGTATTTCAGTGTTTGTAACAAATGAGGGTATCAATAGTTACTAATTCAGAGTCATCTAGAATCTTAATTATTTCTCATATATTTCTTTCCTATGTATTTACCAAGGCAGAGAACTAACTTGCTAAATTCAGAAAGCATGTACACCCTAGAAGAATTCTGTATATCCTAAAAGCTTATTATAAGTAAAAGTAAGCTGGTAGGAATGAAAAGGATATGGCACATTTGAACTTTTTTTAAAAGATTGATTATTTATTTATTTGACAGAGAATGGGGGGGTACAAACAGGGGGAGCAGCAGGCAGAGGGAGAAGGAGAAGCAGGCTTCCCCCTCAGCAGAGAGCCAGACATGGGCTTGATCCCAGGATCTTGGGATTATGACCTGAAGCAGAAGGCAAATGCTTAACCAACTGAACTACCCAGGTGCCCTGCACTATGATTCCTTTTTACTTCTGTTGTTTTTCTATCAAAATTGATTTTTGGCATTTTTATCTGTGCTTGAGATTACTAAGAATATTGATTAAATTTTGCTCTCAGTTTTATGATTTACTAAATTTAATTAAAATAAGAGAATGCTTAAGATAACATAATTAATATGAAGCCCCCTTAGAAGGGATACTGAGGTGATTTATAAAAATTGTCTTAACAGTTTAATAAGATAAGACGTGGAAAAAATAGTTGTAGTTGATGCATTAAAGTTGAACTTTCTCCATGTACTATATGGTGTATTCTAGCTCTTCCATATATATTTTCCACGATCCATATCCCATTTAATTAGCTGGAGGAATTTGTAGAGTGTGGTATTTTAG
Source organism: Mustela erminea (assembly GCF_009829155.1). NCBI lineage: Eukaryota > Metazoa > Chordata > Mammalia > Carnivora > Mustelidae > Mustela > Mustela erminea. Next base: position 54,237,986 of record NC_045629.1, read on the forward strand.
TTATAGGCTCTTCCTAAATAGATGGCAGGAAGCAGGAAAAAACAAAAACAAAACAAAATGAAAAAACCAGCTTGGATTTCTATGTTAGATGGATGTGTTTAGGTCTATGTGCAGTATTAAAAGCTTAAGGAAGATTCTCTTCTATTTGTGGCTTTTGTATTATGGACCTAGAACAATGAACAACTCACTCTAAAACCATAAAAGCTTTCATTAGAATAGTCAATCACAATTTCATGTTATTATAATTGTGGGCTTAATTTTCCTAAACCTTAGTTTTCTCATCTGTAAAATGGGTGCTATTTTACACACACACACACACACACACACACACACACACATTGGGGTAGAAGTTATATATTCTTCCTAAACCATATGATAAACACTAACCCTGACTGTGGTATTGATCAAAGAGGTTTAGTGACCTAAGACCTCATAACTGGTAAGTGGCAGAGTTTGGTTAAGCTTGACACAGCTTCTAATACTATAATCTTTATATTATGCCCCACAGAAATAAGCACCTTCTTTATAAGACCTGTGGCATTCAAGAGGTAGAGAAATAGAGTTGGAAATCATGAGAGGTGAAGGTACAGTAACAGTAAAAGGAGAGCAAATGAGAGAAGTGATAGGTCAATGTCTAAAGATAAATATTTATATTTTTTCATTGAGATATAACTGACATATAACATTCAGGTGTACAACACAATGACTCAGTATTTGTACATACTATAAAATGATCATCACAATAAATCTAGTTAACATCCAGAACCACACTAATTTATGAAATGTTTTCTTGTGATGAGAACTCTTAAGATCTACTCTCTTAGGAACTTTCAAATATACAACACAGTTTTATCAATGATAGTTACCACACTATACATTATATCCCCAGGATTTTATTTTTTTAATAATGTGGAAGTTTATACCTTTTGACCCACTTCACCTGTTTTGCTCACCTTATCCCTTCCCTCTCCTCTGGCAACCAACAGTCTGTTTTCTGTATCTTTGAGGTCTGTGTTACTGTTTTTGTTTTAGATTCCACATATAAGTGAAATCATATGCTTTGCCTCTCTGTCTTGTTTCACTTAACATAATGCCTTCAGGATCCATCTATGTTATTGCAAATGACAGGATGTCCTTTTTTAATGACTGAATAATACTCCATTGTATATATATTATATATGCATATATAATATACACATTCCATAACTTTTTTACTCATTCATCAGTGAACACTTAGGTTACTGCCATGTCTTGCTACTGTAAATAATGCTTCAGTGAACATAGGAAGGCAGATATCTTTTTGAGATAGTGTTTTTGGTTCCCTTGGACAAATATTCAGAAGTAGAATCACTAGATCAAAGGGTTGTTCTGTTTTTAATTTTTTGAGAAATCTCCATACTGTTTTCCATAGTGGCTATACCCATTCTCATTTCTACCAATAGTGTACAAGCGTTCTTTTTTCTCCACATCTTTGGCAATTGTTGTTATTTCTTGTTTTTTTATTTTGTTTTGTTTTATTTTGTTTTTGATACGAGCCATTCTGACTAGTGTGAGTTGGTGTCTCATTATGTTTTTCATTTACATTTCGCTGATGATTAGTGATGTTGAGGATCTTGTCACATGCCTGTTAGCCATCTGTATGTCTTTAGAACAGTCTATTCAGATCCTCTGTTTGTTTTTCAAATTGGGCTGTTTTCCTGCTATTAAATTGTATGACTTCTTTATATATTTTGGATATTAACCCCTTGTCAGATATGCTATTTGTAAATATTATTTTCCATTCAGTACACTCCTTTTCATTTTGTTGGTTTCTTTTGCTATGCAGAACCTTTTTAGTTTTATATAGTTCCATTTGTTTATTTTTGCTTTTGTTGCCATTGCTTTTGGTGTCTAAAATATTTCAGATTTGAATAAAAGTGGAGTGAATCCTAATCCTAAAAGTGGAGCTATCATATTTACATTTCATTTACCAAAACTTGACAATATGTGTTCAGTATACAAAAATCAACATTTATCTATTACAGTATGGGCCTTATATATTAATTACTTTATCTTTATTTGGTGCACATTAAAACAAAAACAAAACAATGCAGACCTATGTTGGAGAGAGAGTACACAAAATTACATAATGTAATATATGGTGATTTAATGGGTTATTGAGGGTAATGTTGACAATATGGAGATTTCTCCTAATGCACTTATTTGAAAGCATAACCCATGTTAGAGGTGGTTTTATTGTGATGCTAATGTAAATGGTTTTCTATGAGTTAGGTTAATTTTTGCATAATCTATGATAATTCATAGATTTGTGCCAACATCTTATGTTCTGCAAAAAAATTTAGCTAGTACAGAACTGAATATTTTTTATGGTGATATGCTTATAATTTCTATATTTACTAGTTCATATTTATGTGGTTTGTAGTTTATTCATATATTGCATTCAGGTGCATATACAAACATTATAAATTACTGCTCCCCCCAACTCCAGAAACTACAATATACCTGAAATATTTATACATTTATAATGAAAACAACACAATACCACCTTGAAAGTGAATTGCCCTAGATGATTCATAAGGGAGATAAATAGACCCATAGTAATGCTTTGAAAACATTGAAAGAAATGTGCCATCAAAATGTTAATATGTTTTCACTTAAAAAAGAAAAAAGTTCTCTCTGGAAACTGGTTTACATAGGATTTGGAGTTAACATTCCAGTTTTTCAACTGATTGAAACCATTGGCTATTTTATGTACCAATGTTCTTTGGACTTAGTACCATCTGCTGTTTATTGTTAGGGCATGCAAAATTCCTCGGATTATATATCCTCCAGCAGATTTCTTTGTTATGGTCCATTTTTGTAGGCTGTTAGTTCAATTTTTCTTGGTAGCCCCAGTATTTCTTTACTAAAATCTGTGTTTTGGTGTAGTTCTTCCATGACCTGAACGACAAATTCCTACTTGTCCAAAAGAAATAACAAAGCAAATGTAAATTATAATAGCTTAACCTATTCTGACCCTGTTAACTACATTTAAGTTTTTTTTTTTTTTTTTGCTTTCTATAACTAGATAGGTTTTCTTTCTTATTTTTATTTGTTCCCTGAACTAAAATCATTTAACTTACCTTGTTACCTAAGGTATGGTTAAGCAGTACTTCATTCCACTATCCCATTAAATAAAGCTCTCCCTGATTTACTGCTTATTTTAATGGTTGATTTTGTCTCCGTATTTCTCCCAGTTTCTTCACAGGAAAAAAAGTACTGAGTCTCAACCCTCAGTGTCTCAGAATGTTACCTTTGGATCTAGGGTCTTCTTAGAGGTAATCAAGTTAAAGTGAGGTCACTAGAATGAGTGCTAATCCAATATGACTAGTGTCTTTATAAAGACAGGAAATTGGGAAATAGACACATACCTGGGAGAATACCATGTGAAGATTGATATTATGTTAATATAAGTCAAGGTACTAAAAGAAACTAAAAGAAAGGCCGGCACAGATTTTTCTTTAGCACCCTCAGAGGGAGCATGACTACTGATGCCTTGGTCCCAGATTTCTAGTCCCCAGAAGGGTGAGACAATACATTTCTTTTAAGTTGCTCAGTATGTGGTAATTTGCTACAGCAGCCCTAGCAAACTAATACACTTACTCACTAATCTCCTTGCTCGCTCTACTTCTTTCGTGTTCCCAAAGTTTCCCAATTCTTTGGCTCTTTTTCATTGCTATTTCTTTGTAATGGGCTGCCCTTCTTTCACACTCATATGCTCAAAATTTACCTTTCATTTAAGGTCCTGTTGCACAAATGCCAGATTGTTCATGAAAATTACATGACCGTAACCAGAGTAGATATCTAGGGCCATGCATTCTGGGAAGGTTTGTTTAATGAGTTATTGGAAGGAGACGTGAGGTATACACATGAAAACTGCTAAAAAGAGGTGCAGTGCTCTGGGACAGGTGCTAAGAAGTCCAAATTTGCTAGTACGTAGGAAAATTCTCCCTATCTAACCTAAGCTCAGTTTCTGCACATTCCTCCAATGGCCCTGGGAAAATTTTTTCTTCGTTCCACTTATTCTAGTTCTTCCCAGGCAGCGTAACTGCTGCAAAAATGTTCTTCTCTATTTTATTCTGGTTCATTTTCATTTAGTACTTAGCATTTAATATGAAATTGATTTGGGGTGCAGTGTGACCTAATTTTCTTCTACAAGTCAACTTTTTATTTTACCACATATTAAAATCTTACATATGCCAGAAGCATATCCTTCTATTGATTGATTTTGGGGGCTAATTTTATATTATTTTAATTATTTCAACTCCATAATAAATTTGAATATTATTATGCAAGGCATATCCCTTTGATTACCTTTTTGTTTGTAAAACACATATTAACAAGATGTTTACTACTCTGGTTAAACTGAAGTACATCTTCATCTTTGAGTTTAACATCAAATTTTATTATGGAAAAATGATACCTTTATAGTATTTCACAATATCATTATTAAATGTGAATTTTCACTCTTTAGCAAAATTTTCTGATTTTATTCACACTTAAAATATTTCTTTTTGAGGTCATTTATAATTGTCTTTATTATTTTTCCTCCATTAAGTTAGGATTATAAATGATTATTCACTTGGGTGGGAATAGTCCACTTTTATTCAGATTCTTTACTGAAGTAATGTTTCAATTCTAGTAAGCTTTTCCATTTTTGAAAATTTTAGAAGTACAAAATTGTCAAAATAAGAATGTCTCTTCTTTTTAATTATCTTGTTACATCAATATTTTCTGATTTCTTATTGTAATTAGTTAGAACTTCTAAAAACAAGGAATAATAATGACTAGAGGCAGCATCCTTGATGATTTCTGTTTGAATGGAAATTTTTTTTACCTATCACATCAAACATGAATGGGTGTGAGATTTTCATCGATTGTCTTTTCAGTGTTTTCTGAGGTGATTATACAGTTTTTCTTATGCAATTTATTGTTTTCATGTCTTAAAACATTTAATAAACTTTAAATTCTTCTTGCATTTCAGATGAAATCTAGCAGCATTTTATAAAATTCACAAATAAAATATTGAAAAAATGTCTTCCATAAAGCTTTGAAGGAATTAACTGATAAGAATATGTTATATTAAAGTCTTTATATGAACCAAGTTTTTAATATTAAAAATTTTCTTTTTTAGTGTTTTGGGCTTTGACATTTGGGTCAATCTTGATACCTTATATTAGCAAATTTGCCTTTCTATTCTCACTCTAATTTCTAATTTTAATCATGTTTTATTTTTCTTTTCTTAATTGAATAGAAATTTGTTACTAAATATGTTTACATATCTAAATTTGTACAGATATATGTATTTGCTGCTTCTGTTAATATTGATTTATATTTTTATCACTATACTTTTTTCCTTCTGAATTCTTTGCATTTTATTATTATTCTTTTAATTTTTTTCATTGTGATACAGTGACATAAAAATATATTAGTTTGAAGTGTGCAGTACAGTGATTCAATATTTGCACATATTGCAAAAAGATCACAACAGGTTTATTAGTTAACATCCATCACCACACATTGTTACAAAAACTTTTTTTGATGATGAAAACTTTTAAGATTTATTCTCTTAGCAACTTTCAAATATACAGCACAGTATTATTAATTGTAGTAACCATGCTGTATATGACATCTCCAGGACTTAAATATTTTACAGCTAGAAGTTTTTACCTTTTCACCCCCTTTTCCCATATCATCCACTCCCATGTCCTGCCTCTAACCACCACCAATCTGTTTTCTGTTTCTATAAGCTTGCTTGCTTGCTCTCTCTCTTTATAATTCTACTTATTCTTTCTTTATATTCCACGTATGAGATCATATGACATTTATCTTTTTCCATCTAACTTATCTCACTAACCTATAATGTGAAAGTCCATCCATGTAGTTACAAGTGGCAAGGTTTCCTTCCTATTATAACTGAGTAATATTCCATTGTGTATACATACAAAAACGTTTTTTAATCTATTCCTCTATGGACAAACACACTGTTTCCATGTTTTCGTGATTGTACATAAAACTGTAATGGCAGCACCTGGGTGGCTCATTCAGTTAATTGGCTGCCTTTGGCTCAGGTCATGATCCCAGGGTCCTGGGATTGAGGCCCACATTGGGCTCCCTGCTCATCATTGAACCTGCTTCTCACTCTCCAACTGTCTCTGCTCTGCCCACTTGTGCTCCCTCTCTGGCTCTTTCAAATAAATAAATAAATAAAATCTTTTTTTAAAAAATAATACTGCAATGAACATGGGGTTGCAGATATCTTTTCAAGTGAGTGTATTCATTTCCTTTGGATGAATACCCAGAAGTGAAATTGCTGGATATAATGGTGATTCTATTATTAACTTTTTTTTGATAGTGGCTGCAACAGTTTACATTTCCATTTGTAGTGGGCAAGAGTACCCTTTTCTCCATTTCCTTGCCAACACTTGTTATTTCTTTCTTCCTTCCTTCCTTCCTTCCTTCCTTCCTTCCTTCCTTCCTTTCTTTCTTTTGATAATAGCCATTATAATAGGAACGAGGTGATCTCATTGTGATTTTGATTTTTATTTCTCTGATGATTAGTGATGTTGAGCAGCTTTTCATGTACCTGTCAGCCATCTGTATGTCTACTTTGCAAAAAGTCTATTTTGGTCCTCTGCCTATATTTTAATCAAAAAATTTTTTATATTGAGTTGAATGAGTTTTTATATAATTTGGATATTAACCCTTTATCAGATAAAGGATTTGCAAATATTTTCTCCCACTTAGTAGGCTGCCTTTTCTTTTTTGATCATTTCCTCTGCAGTGCAGAAGCTTTTTAATTTGATATAGCCCCAATTCTGAATTTTGCTTTTGTTGCCCTTGCTTTTGGTATCAAGTTCAAAAAATATATTACCAGTATCAGTTTTCTTCTGGGAGTTTTATGGTTTCAAGTGTTATGTTTAAGTCTTTAGCTCATTTTGAGTTAATTTTTGTGTATGGCATAAGGTAGTGGCCCAGTTTCATTCTTTAGCAATATGATTGTTCAGTTTTCCAAACACCATTTATTAAAGACACTGCCCATTCCACACTGTATATTTTTGGCTCCTTTGTCCTAAATTAATTGGCCATATATTCATGAGTTTATTTCTGGGTTCTATATTCTATTCCATTGATCTGTGTGTATCTGTTTTTATGCCAAACCAAACTGTTTTAATTATTGTAGCTTTGTAATATATTTGATATCAGGAAGTGCAATGGCTCTAGATTTGTTCTTCTTTTTCTAGGTGATTTTCCCTATTTGGACTTATTCTTTGGTGGTTCCACACAGATTTTAGGATTGTTTGTCTTATTTCTGTGAAACATACCATTGGATTTTGATTGCATTGAATCTGTAAATTGGTTTGGGTAGTATGGAAGTTTAAACCATATTAATTCTTCCAATCCATGAGCACAAAATATCTTTCTATTTATTTGTGTCTTCTCTAGTTTTTTCATTAAGATCTTAGAGATTTCTTTGTACAGGTTTTTCACCATCCTGACTCAGTTTCTTCCTAGGTATTTTCTTCTATTTGATGCAATTATAAAGAGATTGTGTTCTTAATTTCTGTTTATCATGGCTATCAGTGTATAGAAATGCAATACATTTTTGTATATTGATTTTTTATCCTGAAACTTTACTGAATATATTTATTTTTTAGTCCTAACAGTGTTTTTGGTGGAGTTTTGGTTTTTCTATATATGATGTCATGTCATCTGCAAATAGTGACAGTTTTAATTCTTCCTTCCCAACTTGGATGCCTTTTATTTATTTTTCTTGCCTAATTGTCCCAGCTAAGACTTCCAAATATTATGTTGAGTAAAAATGGCAGGAATCAGAGTCTTTGTCTTGTCACTGATCGTAGAGGAAAAATTTCATCATTGAGTATAATATTAGCTGTGGACTTCTCATATATGGCCTTTATTATGTTGAGTCGTATTCCCTTTATTCCCATTTTTGGGGAGTTTTTTTTAAAGATTTTACTTATTTATTTGACACACAGAGATCACAAGTTGGCAGAGAGGCAGATGAGGGGGGTGGGGAGCAGGCTCCCTGCTGAGCAGAGAGCCTGATGTGGGGCTCCATCCCAGGACCCGAGATCATGACCCAAGCTGAAGGCATAGGCTTTAACCCACCCAGGCGCCCTTTGTTGGGAGTTTTTTTTTTTTTTTTTATCATGAATAGATGTATTTTGTCAAATGCTTTTCTGTATCCATTAAGATGATTTTATGATTTTTATCCTTCATTTTGTTAATGTGGTACATCATGCTGATGGATTTATGGATGTTGAATCATTTTAGAATCCCTGGGATAAATCCCCCTTCATCATAATAGTATAGGATGGTCTTAACATATTGTTGCATTTGGCTTGCTAGTATTCTGTAGAGGATCTTTGCATTTATATTTATCAGCTTTCTTTTGGTTTTCCTTTTACATGGAATATCATTTCCCATCTCTTCACTTTTCATTCTGTGGGTATCCTATATCTGAAGTGTGTCTCTTAGCCAGCAAATAGACGGTTCTTGTTTTTATCCATTCAGCCACTCAAAGTCCTTTTGATATGGGAAACAAAGGCAAAGGAAAATATTAAATTTCTTTACTGAATACAGCCCATTGACAGACAAGTCCTTGAAACAGGCAAAGTGACATTCTTTTAGGAACTGAATTCCCTGGATGTTAATACTTTGCTAAGGACAAAAGGCAATCTTAGTTTAACTTTATACCACTCAGGGACTTGTAAGTCTACTTTGACATATAAAAATTCCTTTAGAAACTTCCTTTATCTCAATCCCCCAAGATATATGTTGGTAATTATCCCCCAAGAATATGGCTGACTGATATACATCTGAAGGGTCTCATGACTAAGGTTTTATTAGACAGCAATAAATGACCTTTTCCTATAAATAGTTTGCCCCTTCAAAATCTTGAAAACCTTGTTTCACAAACATCTTCGAAGCTTGTGCTGTCCCTAATGCTCTCACAACTTGAAAATATATAATCCCAATTTCTCACAACCCTAATGCAGCTCTTTCTGCCCCCAGGTACTGTCCCCAGGCTTTAATAAAACCACCATATTGCACGGAAGAGATCTCAAGAATTCTTACGTAGCCATCTGGCTCTGAACCCCAACATTTCCTACATCACTTTGATTGTAGAATTAGCTCATTTATATTTAGTAATTATTGATATGTATGTACTTATTGCCATTTTGTTAATTGACTTCTGGCCATTTTGTAGTTCCTATTTCTTCTCTTGGTCTCTTCCATATGATTTGATGATGTACTGTAGTGGTATGCTTAGGTTCGTCCCTCTGTGTCTTTTGTGTATCTGTAGTAAATTTTTGCCTTGTGCTTATCATCAGGGCTACAAAAAACACCTTATATTTATAACAGTCAATTTTAAGAAGTTAGCAATGTATTCTAGCAAATTAAGTTTGAATGTATTCTAAGCTTTACATAATTCTTCCCTCCACATATTATGTTTCTGATGTCACAATTTACAAGTTTTTATTTGGTGTATCCATTAATAAATTATTATAGTTATAGTTGTATAGTATAGTTGTTTTTACTACTTTTTTCTTTTAACTTCATTTAGATTTATAAATGATTAACTGACCACCTTTTACAACTTTCATGTATTCTGAATTTCACTGTATATTTTACCTTTACCATTGAGCGTTATGCTTTCATAAGTTTTCTAGTTACTAATAAGTGCTCTTTAACTTCAGCTTAAAGCGATTCCTTTAAAATTTTTTCGTATGTCTGTTTAATGATGATAAACTCTTTCAGCTTTTGCTTTTCTGGAAAAGTATCTCTCCTATTCTTAATGACAAGCCTTATTGTTTCTTTTTATAAGGATGTAAGTCTTTTAGCTCCATTTCTTTTAAATAGTTAATAAAATTTGGAATAGAAAATTACCTAGTACTATATGTTTATCACTCTATATGTTTTGATGTATAATACTTTTATTACTCTATAAATTGTCCACAGCTATTTTAGATGTTCTCTTTGTTATTATGGGTAGAGAATTGATTTTTAGTTTTTGTGGTTGGATATGTTTGGTTTTAGATTGTGTGTTTTAAAGTTAAAGCTTTTTGAATTATGGAAAATTATAGATTTTAAGTTTATTGTTTCAAGTTAAGAAGATGGCATCCTCTAATATGTAACTACAGGACTCTGATTTTAACCCAACAACTGTGTAGGAATTACTGAATAGATTTACCACTCTAAGTCATGAGGACATGAGAATTTTGAAATGACAGTCACTTTGATTTATGAATCTGACCAAAGTTCTGATTCAATCTTCATGATTATCTTAGGTGATTAAATAGTATTTTCCCAGCTAGAAAAAAATTAATAAATAAGGTTAAGGAGGTGATAAATTTCATTTAAATGTCCCTGGACAAAATATGAAAATGTTTCTTTCATTTGCAGTATGGGAATCTACTCATATGTCTTCAGTTAATTTTATTTAAGTAAAAACCTCTTATTTCTTCCCCTCTTATGTTTATGTACTTGATCTGTCAAAATGGAAAGTATCTGATAAAATCTCCCACTATCACGTTTTCAGCAATTTCTATTTATCCTTCTCGTTAGTGTTTCTGTACGTGTATGTCTATCTGAACCTCAGAGAAAAAAGTTCGAGTGAATCACATATCTCAATACCCAGTACAGAATTATCGATGGTCCTGCAATGCCCCTCTTTTCTTTTGATTTCCATTTATTCCTTTTCACCCTCATTCTCTATTCCACCTACCTCCTGCACCCCAACACACATTCAGGGAAGAAACCTTTTTAACTGGTTTGACAGATGTCTTTCTCTTTGTTATTATGTATATGAAATATACATTGTAATGTGCATACATTATTTAACATTCCTAAGTGGTATTATATAGTGTATCTTAACTGTTTTTCACTTAAAAAAAAAAATTATTTATTTATTTAACAGACAGAGAGAGATCACAAGTAGGCAGAGAGGCAGGCAGAGAGAGAGGAGGAAGCAGGCTCCTGGCTGAGCAGAAAGCCCGACGCAGGGCTCGATCCCAGGACCCTGAGACCATGACCCGAGCCAAAGGCAGAGGCTTAACCCACTGAGCCACCCAGGTGCCCCTGTTTTTCACTTTTTCACAAAGAACTTATGCTGATAGGACTATCAATTTTGCTGTGCATGTTGCTTTTCAAATTTGCTTGGTATTCCAAACTAGTATGTATGTATTCATCACATTTATCCATTTATTCTCTCAATAATGGGCACCCAGATTGCATTCAACTCCATACAGCAAATCTGAACATATTTTCTAATGCACTTCTTTGGTATATAAAGACAAGAGAAAGATTTTCAGAAGGAAAAGTATCAGTCTAGATGGTAATCAGATGGTAATTCAATTAGATAGTATCAGATTTCTCACAAGGGTTGCAATCTGCATTTCCACCCACAAGGCATGAAGATCTCTATCCTTCTTATCCAGCCAGCACTTGGCATTATTCAGCTTTCAAATTGTTTATAGTCTGAAAGGTATGAAATGATACCTCATTTAAATTTGCAGTTCTGATTATTGGTTTGAGCATGTATTCAAGTGTTGAGGCCTATTAAATTACATTTTCTATATTTTGTTTGCTTTTAGTTTTTGCCTCTTCGATATAGCTATTCTTCCATTGTCTTGTTTGTTTGAAAACTTTCCTTTACAGTCTGGGCCAGAGGTCAGCAAAGTTTGGTATGCAGGCCAAATCTGATATGCTGCCTGTTCTCATACAGCCAAAAGGCTAAATATGGTTTATTTTTTAAATGATGGGGGGAAACTAAAGAGAAGAATAATATTCAGGGAATGACACATGAATATGCTATGAAATAGAATTTTAGTGTCCATTAATAAAGTTGTATTGAACATACCTCATTTATTTATTTGTTACGTATTGCTGGCTTTATGCTATAATGGCAGAGTTGAGTAGTTCAAACAACGTATGACACCCAGAGCCTAGAATATTTACTAGGTGTTCCTTTGCAGAAAATATTTTCTGGCCTCTAGTCTGAAAGAAAGTTTCTGATTGATTTCAGACACTGTAAATTCAATCTTTCAATCTGTACTCATTAATTTAGACTTTATGCTCTCCAATCAATAACCACTATTTTGATATATCAAATTGGTTTTAAAAATAATTTCTGTCTACTACTCTGTGCTTTTAAAGTTATGTTTAAAAAGTTCATTTCCTCTTCTATTCACAGATAGTTTCTTACATTATCTATATTTCTGTTTTACTTTTATATATATTTGTTTTATAAAATATGATTCAATCTTTGCTAACTAATGAGCTAAATTTTAGTTTTTCTCTATAGTGAATCATTTTCCCAAAATCATCTAATAAACAACCTGTTCTTTGCATTTAGTACATAAATATGTAGTGCCATCTTTCTTATATATTAGGTTTTTATATGTTCAGGGTCTATCTCCAAACTTTGGTTTTGGAGTCCATTTATTTTTTTATTAGTTACTGTAATAATTGAAAGAGCAAGTGTTGTTCCTTGCTTTTCTGTTATATGTCAATTTAGTTATTTGCACACTTCTATTTTGTTCATGT